>NC_057420.1:2448292-2789301 GCF_019320065.1 Cervus canadensis
GTTACACCTTGCCTGAGCGAACATTTTCACCCAGTACAGGAGATACACAGAATTCCTTACTTTCAGGCAGAAAAATATCTGTCTTGATATATGTAACAGAATGACATATACTTCCATAGTTCATGAAGAAGCAATGGTGCCCAGATTTTCCCTCATATAATATAGATAATTCCAGTTCCATATTGTTTATCTGTAATTAGGGCAACCAATAGCCAATGGTCATATATAAAATGTGGCAAATTCCGAGTTTCAGGTAAGGGAATCCCCGCCCAAATTTTCACATTGAACGTATAGGGAATTTCACATTATGTGGAAGTAAATCAGCCTCTAGATTTCTGTAGAACAAAATTGAACAACTCAGAGTATCTTGTCGTCAAGTTAGCAACAAAGTGTTCATAGGTAAAATGCTAAGAATTCGCTACTTCATTGAGTAAACTCTGCACCCTATTTTCCTAAGTGAGCTATATAGTTTTCAGATTTCTGTGGATAAATTCATTTTACAGTGTTTTGTATCTGAATGATATGGAATTGAGATCTCAGTGTGGATGGAATTTCTTATGTGTTGTTCGGAAGATCCAATGCTTCATTTGTGAAAATGTGAGCAGATATGTTTATATGTGACCTATAGAGTATTTTCTGTTCATGTAGAGAATGAGTGGCCAGAGTTCAAATGTGAAATGTAGATGATGACTACATGGCATGAGAAAATTGGCACCGGCATCATACATGGAATCCAAAGTAAAAAGGGATTCAATAATTTCCGTAGCATTATCTGGGTAGATTTCTCTATACATAAAACATGAAGGTAACATATAGGAAAATCTGTTTCCACTGGTCTCTATGGCTATTCTTACATATTACATCTTTTCTTCAGAAAACCATCATACGGATTTTCTCATATGAAATATCCAGAATTTCAAAACGCATGCAGAAAAAATATACCCTCATATTCTCAACTGTAAGATACACATCATTCCATATTTCTTACGACAATAAGTTCTATGATTTCCAAATATGAAACACGGAGAATTCCATACTTCACATTGGGATATCTCTGCCTAGAAAACCCTTGCTAATGCTTTCATAGGGGACACATTGATAATTTGAGCTTGCACCATGACTTCATGGCAAATGGATGGGGAAGCAGTGGTAAGTAACATTGGCAGACTATCCTTTGGGCGACTGAAAAATTCAGTGTAGTTGGTGGCTGCCGCTGGCTCCTTGGCAGAGAAGTTGTGAGCAACCTAGATGGAGGGTGAAAGGGCAGGGGCAATACATTTCCAGGAAATGTCCATCTCGCCAA
The DNA here is from genome assembly GCF_019320065.1 of Cervus canadensis. Classification (NCBI taxonomy): domain Eukaryota; kingdom Metazoa; phylum Chordata; class Mammalia; order Artiodactyla; family Cervidae; genus Cervus; species Cervus canadensis. The sequence continues at coordinate 2,449,596 of NC_057420.1, forward strand.
AGCTATTGTATCACGGGAGTCATGTGCAGATATGAGAGTTGACTTGAAAGGAAGCTGAGCATGGAAGAAAGTTGATGCTTTTGAACCGTCCTGTTGGAGAAGACCGTTGAGAGTCCCTGGGACAATGAGGAGATCCAAGTGGTCCATACTAAAGGAAATCAGTCCTAACGATCATTTGGAAGGACTCAGGCTGAAGCTGAAAGTCCACTAATCTGGCCACTTGCAGTGAAAAACTGACTCATGGGAAAAGTCCCTAATGCTGGGAAACATTGAAGGCAGGAGGAAAAGGGGGCGACAGAGGATGAGATGGTTGGACATAATCTCTGACTCAGTGGACATGAGTTGTTGTACCCGGATCGCAGAATCCCACCAAACACCACAGGAACTGCGGATCGATGCAAAAACAGTGAGGAACTTTATTACAAGCTCTAGCAAGGACTCTCTTCACACAATGGCGAAGGAGCCCCGAGTGAAATGGCCAATCTTTTTGTACTGTATAGCAGGGGAAGTGGGAAGGGAAGTTTAAGGGGATTGGCTAATTCTTCAACTAAGCCTGTCTTGTTAGCTACTGATTGGTGGGTTAGAGTAAGGGGGGTGAGGTGCTTTCCTGTCCTCCCCTGATTGGCTCATTGAGTTTCTTTCTCTCCTCAGGAGGGGGTTTTACTCAAAATGGCAGTGCTATCCTAAAATGGAGTCATTTGGGTTTCACACTTCACATTTCCCTTCCTCTAGTTCCTATGGAAGGCCTAATCATGGGTCTTCTACAGAGTCAACTATATCATCTGTGGAGACAGTCGAATATTGAGATCTGAGTAACATTAGGTGGTCGGATAGGCAGTGTCTCTTCTGGACCTTTCCCAAACTCTTCCAGCTGGTGGTGGCTTATTAGTTCCTTATTCCTTATCAGGATCTCCTGTCATAAAACAACTCATGCAAATGGTTACTATGGTGCCGGGCCAGGGTGGGCGGTTTCAGTCAGTGTGCTTTCCCTAACAACTCCCCCCTGAGAGACTTCATACTCAAGATGCTTTTTGAGAATTGGGGCGGAGGTCTCTTCCGTAACTTCGTCCTGCTGTGCCTGGGTGTAGGCCTGCCTAGCAGAGCAGAAGTCTCTCTCTACCTGATCTAAGTTGGGGTGTTCCATATCTGAAACCAGCTTTTACTCTTGTAATAACAGCAATTTAGTTTGAAACTGTTGGTGCCTCTCAGAGATAAAATAGACAGGGGCCAAACAGGAGACCTAACGGGATGGTCATCACCGGTCCCCAGAAACAGGAGGCAACATTTGGGGTGAGTGCTGCAAGGTTTGTGACTTTTTTTTTTTTAATTGGCTGGTGGTCAAGCAACAGAGCTGTGCTTCAGGAATCTTGTGTTTAGTCTGAAGTTACCATCCTCCACCTGGGTGGGGGCTCCAGTTCTGTAGAAGAACGCAAAAGACATTGTTATGCATATTTCTTTGAGTAGGAACCAGGACCGTCTCAGTGCTGTACCACCATTTGATTGTTTCCCTTCTGTTTCTGTATTCCCTCCCTTCCCTGATTAGCAATTGTTTGAATCCACCCTTTGGAACTCAGGGAAGGTCAAGGAGGCTGAATGTAGCCTATATCCTACAGATAAGAAATGGAGAACACACAGCAGATCTGTACTCCAGAGTCGCCACCCCACAGAGTCCTGCTCAGTTTTAATTTAGGGAACAGGGCAACTATGAGTGTGATAACTTCCTGTCAAAATGGGGCATAGGACTGCCTCAGCTTGGAGAAGAGACACTGAATTGGAAGTATTCCTGTGTTTCAAGTCCTAGATCTGAGCCTTGTATGATTAAAATCTCAATCCCTTGGTCTGCCATTTTGTTGTAACATACCCAGTTAGTAGTAGCTGGAGGAGGGATAACTGGAGTTTTAATAGACAAAATAAATATCTTTCTTTTAGAAGAATAGGCCTGAAACCCAGTCTGGACCTGGCACTTCAAGGAGACTTGTAGCCAGGTGGCCAGTTGCCTAGTTTTATAAAAAGTAAAGTAGAAGTTACTAGCTTCCAGCAGACATTGCTTTGAGAACGGTGGCATCTAAGCCTGACAGACTCAGAAAACTCAAGTGTTTAGCAATACAATGTCTAATCTGAAATTACACCCATAGTAACACCTGGTTATTTACCAGGATGTCTGAACCATAGCTGAGTACTCTATTTTGACTTTTAATTGTAAAATTTTCCTTAATAGCCAAAGCATATGTCACTACTAATGATGTCAGTGTTTCTCTAGGTATGAGAAGATGCAAGAATTGGGACTCATAAAATCTCCTGAAAAGATCTAACTATCTGAAGGCCTGTTCAGCCAGTTTTTCTCAGAGCACCGAGTGCCTTATTCCTGATTTTCACCCTGAACTCCTTTCAGGGCCATTGAAAATCAGCTGTTGCAGTGGTCGTGATTTAATATCTGTAGATGTAGATGGCAAGTGTCAATTTTCTGTTGGCAGAGCCCCTTTTTGCTCATAAACTTGACCATGATTTTTGAGGGGGACATTTCATGACCACTTTATCCCATGGTGCTGAGAATGTCCATTCTCAGGTTTGGCAAAGATTTTGTTGACCGGCCACTCAATGTGCTGTTACTGGACTAGGCCATATAACAGTACCCAAAATTCTCTGGACCTCCTGCCTTACTAGCCTCTTGGTCCAGGAAAACATTCTCTCTTGTTGCTTTTTCTCATAGCTAGAGTTACACTGTTATCATCATTGATCTCATAGGGAACTATATATTATTCCATCAGAGGCCTCAGTCACATATTTGGCAGTGTAAGAAACAGAAGTTTTGCAAAACAGGTGAAATACAAAGAACATAGCCAGCAGTATTAGTAAAGTCACAAGTAAGACTTAAGAGCTTCCATTACATGTAGCCCAGTATATCTCAGGTCATCTGACTTAGTCTACTTTGTATGAATCTTTATCTTTTAGGGAAATTATACATTGGCACCACCGTCTATAAGGCACATAGCCCAGTTTTCTAGTGTTACTAGGCTGATTATCCTTAGTATGATTTAATTGTTTTCAACACAGAGGAGACTTTAAATCTAAATTACCATAGCCTGATGTTACCTATATAAATCCATCTTATAATTGTGGGAGATTTCTTTTTCCTTTGCTAAAACTTTTCTTGTTGCTCTGATTGAGCTTGAGGAATAAAAAAAGGCTCAAATTTATGGCCAGAGTCAGAGTAGGCATTATTAATTGGCCCAGTGAGGGGATTCCATCTAGTAGTATCACAGTGACCTGAATAGGACTATATTTATTTTTTAAAGTAAATTTCCTCAGGGCCAACCAGTTAGAGTCTTATAGTAGAGAAATTTACCAAGGTAATCCAGAACTAGATACAGGTAATTGGCCACAAACCCAACAATTGGATTGATTTTTAAAACTAGCATAGGATCAGGCCTATGATAGAAAAGCATTTGATTTATATGCAAAGGTCTAAGAAGTCAAGAAAACATTATAAATGATAATATGAATCAGGTCCAGCATCTTGGGCAAGCTGTCTACCTCTGATTTTGTCATCTTCTCATCCTGGTGTAGTGTAGTTTCTCCTGTTTGAGCATCATTTTAAGGTGAGATCAAGTCAGCTGTCATCTTTACAGACCAATACAGTGTAGGGGCCTTTGGAAGTGGGAATTAATCTAAGAGTTAATTTCCCTTCAGTTTCAATGTGCAGGAGCTAGTTAAGAGTACCTGATAAAAAGTCCTTCCATCCAGGTTGGAGACAGTCTCTTAAATTATGTCTTTTTCCAGTCCTGGTTGCAGGTCATGAGGCATCTGATCTTCATCCAAAGATAGATTACTGAGATAAGCTTCAGAAACAAACTTAGGGTGTTCTCTAAGAATTCAATTAAATTTCACATTAATATCACATAACAGCAAAGAACTATCCGAGAAATGAGTCTTACTACATGCAGACCTCCATTAACAAACTGGGATTTAACATTTTTTTGAAATATCTTTTTCTCTCTAAAGTTACCCTCATTTTTATCAAATACAACCAAATTAAGGCTAGTTTGTTTGCAAAATAGGTCTGTTCTCACTAATTTTGGTCTGATGAGTTATATAACCATAATTGATTATAGACTTTTTATTTTGTTAAGACATTTATAGAACCTCAGACTAAACTTTTAATATAAAACAGGGCTGGGAAACTCACACCAAAGGCTTACCACAGATTTTGCTTAGCAAATCTAGGTGAACTCTTCCCTTTTTAAGGTCTCAATAATTCCTTGAGATTTTTGTACCTGTTAGTGAGATAACCTTCTTAGCTCATTTGATACTTACTGGAAACCTAAGAGTTTCAAATTTCTGGAGGAGTCAGATAGAGAGAAAATGTAATTGTTTCATTTATAACGTGTAATTTTATCAAATTATTTTCATAATTAGTTTGAGAGGAAGGGTTTCTCTACTCCCGGAAAACACAAGATTTAAACCTATAATTTCTCAGATAGAAACCATAAAAGTTATAAGCATATTTGCTGGTTCATTCAGTCCTTTGTTAACTTTTGTGAAGTCATAAGGTTTCTCATTAGAATACCAAGACATATCAAAATGTTAAGAACTCCATATAATTTCTAGGATATCTGTATTAGTAATTTTCCATACATTATAACATGAGCAGATTTATTACTCATTTGATAATCTTTTTCATGTAATTTAACCAACCAAATAAACAGTTTAATATCTCTATTTGGGATGTTTCAGGGGCCCTCTGAAACACCCCAAAGTTAGCTAGATGTCAAAGGAACTTCAAAAGAATTCGATTTAGGAAGTTTTATCCAAAAGATCAATTAAAAGCATTTAGAACATTTGGTCAGATTTAGTCAATGTTGATGGGTGTATCATTTAGCTTGTTGATATGTCACAATGGGTACAAATACCAAGGCTCAAGGTCTAGTGAAAGTCAGCTCGGCCATCTTGGACCTAACTGGCTCTAACCAGTTTTCTTATGACCTGTCATTCTTAACAAAATCCATTTATCTAACTAATTATAATCCAATTTTAGAAAATCCTGATTGTGCATAACTCTTTTTAGTATTTTTTCATATTTTTTTTTTTTTTACTGAAAGCACACTTCCTGCTTTCCTTTAGCAACCAAGAGCTAACTTTTATATTAGCATTTTATAGATTGGTGAGCATAAATACCAGTGATAACTTCTAAAACCCTTGCTTTCTTAAAACATTTTAGGATGGCATCAAACATTATTCATTTATAGTCCCAAATCTCTTTAGTTTTTCTGTAAAAGGAAATCAGTGTTTAGTAGTAAATGTTTCAAAATCGTATTTAATTTGGAAATGACCTAATTATTTAATAGACTTCTAATACTTAGTTTAGCACAACCCTTAGAAATTCAAGTTACGCCAATCTGGGGAGACTATTGTAGACAGATATTCTCAAAGAATAACTATTCTTACTAGAGTTTATTTACAAACTCATACCTCATTTACATTTTTTTAGAAGTTTTTTCACTCGAGGTAATTTCCTTGTTGACAAACTTGTAACAGGTATAATATTTACCTTATATTAAACCTAGATACAATGAAAATATTCTACTTGATGTTAATTACTCTAAGACATGTCTATATTAGATAGGTCAACAAACAAACATTAATATCAGGTATTTAATACTGAATATTTCCCAGTTCACCTGAACCTGGAATTTATTGTTTAATTCAGAATTATTTGATTTGTAAGTGCTTACCTTTTTAAAGCCAATAAAATAGAGCTCATTTACAAATTAACCTAAAAAATATTACTCAGAGACAAAGACATACCAAAACATATTTAGACAGACACAGTGCAAGATCTAGCTTCATTGCAGGTCCTCCCCCAGCCGCTTCTGGAGAAGGTTGGGGAAGTGGGGGTTCGGGCTGAATAGGAGGAGAGAGAGAATATGGTGGAGGTGTGATAAGGAGATCAAGAAGAGTCGAATCTTCCTGTAAAATAGGGGCAGAGTGGGCAGCCGGAGGCTTTTTCTTTTCTTCAGCCACTAGGATCTCCGTGGCTGCTGCTGCCTGTGGAGGTAAAAAGGGTTGGATCCAAGGGGTTGGGCTGACTATTAAATCTTCTCAAACCAGGATATATGGGACCTGGTCTGGTTGTCTGCTTCGAGGTCTGAGGATGATTTCTCGGGCTCTCCAGACAGTCCTTAAGTTGAAAGTCCCTTCAGGAGGCCAGCCTACATTAAAGCTGGGCCATTCAGCACTGCAAAGATAACCATCTGAGATTTTTTTTTTTTTTTAATTTCTACACTCAGATTATGAGCTCAAGCTCTAACTTCTTTGAAATGGTCAGTTATTAAGGTAAGCGGAGAGCATCAAGATTGGGTCTGTCCCATCGTTGGTCAGTCACACAATGAACAAACAAGACAACACACCAGACAAATAACAGAGTATGCAATTCTGAGAACAAAAGGTGCAGAGTATATCAGATATATACGGGACTACTGAGTGGGAGCTGGAAGACGTCTCTTCCTGCTCCCTGCTGGAGACCGTATTAGCGCGTCCGCCTAGGTTTAAGTCCAGCTACAGAGCGGGGCCCCCTTACAGATACAGATGCAGCTGCTGTTACTGCTTACTGGCCACTTGTCCTCTGAAGTGTGGGTCCTGGGGAGTCCGGGGGATCCTGGACGAGCCCCCAAAATGTTGTACCCAGACCGCGGAATCCCACCAAACACCACAGGAGCCACGGATCGATGCAAAAACAGTGAGGAACTTTATTACAAGCTCGAGCAGGGACTCTCTTCACACAATGGTGAAGGAGCCCCGAGTGAAAGCAGCAAATCTTTTTTATACTGTATAGCAGGGGAAGCAGGAAGGGAAGCTTAAGGGGATTGGTTAATTCATACTGTGCAGCAGGGGAAGCAGGAAGAGAAGCTTAAGTGGATTGGTTAATTCTTCAACTGAGGATGTCTTGTTAGCTACTGATTGGTGGGTTAGAGTAAGGGGGGTGAGGGACTTTCCTGTCCTCCCTAATTGGCTCCTTGAGCTTCTTTCTCTCCTCAGGAGGGGGTTTTACTCAAAATGGCGTTGCTATCCTAAAATGGAGATGTTTGGGTATCACATTTCACAGAGTGAACTCTGGAAGTTGATGATGGACAGGGAGGCCTGGCATGTGGCAGTCCATGGGTTCTCAAAGAAATGGACAGGACTGAGTGATGGAACTGCACTGCACTGATACAGAACCTCATATTGAATGGAGGACAAAGAAATGCCAATATTTTCAAAGCTGACATACAGGAATTCCATATATCGTGAGTGTGTGCACAGAAATTTATAAAGGTAACAGAAAGAATTCATGATTTGTTTCCCATGTATTTTGAATACCATATTGCATGCAGGAAAAGCTGTGCCTAGGTTTTCCAATGACATTTATAGGGTATCCTGTCTCATTATACATTCAATGTAGAAATGACAGAACTCATATTTTCAAGTGTAGACTATAAAGCATTGCATATCTCAGGAATAAACCCAGACTCAGATTTTCATAAGGGGAATACAGTGAATTCCACATTTCATATAGGAAGATCTACCCCCAGCTGTTCATATGGGACACGTAGCACCTGGCTTGTCATACAGAGAAAACCCAGTGTCTAGATTGCTTACATGTAATGTAAAGATTCTGTATTTCATAAAAGACTATCTGTGGTAAGATGTCACCATTTGAAATATAGACAATAATATATTTCATGCATCAAGTTTGCACTCAAATGTTTATATCTGAAATATGTATATTCGCTCTTTCCTCTTACATATTCTGTCGCCTGGTTTCCATGTGAGAAATGAGCAAAAGTACACATTTCCCTGATCACAAATTACTCATCAGGTGAATGAAAGAGAATATGTGCAATACCGAGAAATCCACATTGCATGTAGGAAAGGCAGCTTGCAGATATAAGCATGTGAGATACAGAGGAGTCCATATCTCCGTTGGAAGCATGCACATCTAGATGAGAAATATGGCACACCAAATATACCGTATTTCATGCAAGAGAAATGTGTGCCTTGACATTTCATGTGAAACGAAGACATTGGCCAAATTGCGGGAAGATGATCTGCACCATTTCCTGAGTGAATTATGAGGTTCCATATTTCATGTGGGAAGAATCTGTACAGGGACTGTAAAAAGGGGAATAAAAATAACGGCATCTCATATGTGAAAGTGCCTGTGCACAGTGCTAGATTTTGAAAGGACTGAGAATTTCCTATTTAATAGAGGAAAATGGGTGACATGAGTTTCCACAGGATTCCAATCTTCACATAATATTACCTGCACAGAGATGCAGATGAATGGAAATGAAATATGTGGTGTCTATACACAATCTAGATGCATCACTCAGTTCCAAAAGAGTGTGCATGTGAATCAACTCACATGAGGTGGATGACCATAGAGCCTCTTCTACCGTGTACACTCAGGAAGAGAAAGACAAATTTTGAAGAGTAACTCATGTATATGGCTTTTAAAAAGAGAGTACTGACAATCCTACATGCAGGGTATCAAAAAAGACACGGATGTAAAAAACAGACTTCTGGACTGAGTGGGATAAGGCAAGAATAGGATGATTTGAGAGAAGAACACAGAAACGTAGCCATTACCATGCATATATAAACTAAATGACCAGTGAGATTTTGGTACAGGCCTCAGGACACCCTAGGTGGTACTCTGGGGCAGCCCAGAGGGAGTGAGTGGGTAGGAAGCTATTCTATTTTTCTACATGAATCCCTTGGTTTGCCTCTCCTACTCTTCTTTTGCCCTTAAAGCTTATCTTTGATGGATATAAATCTTCCTCATCGACCTCTGTCTATTCTTTCTTTTATTTTCTTTCTTTTGGATCTTCTCCATGTATTTATCATTTTGTTTTCATTGCTTTATTTCCTAATTAGTATATTACTTTACTTTTGTTTCCATTTTGTGCTATAGTTAATTTTGCATTTAATTGATAAATGCAATGTTTAGTTTACATTCTTCACTGGCTCAATCTACATTATTTGCTTTGGTTGGACTGTCTTCACTTTGGCATGGGTGTCTGTGTGTATGTATATGTATATATTCCATTATTTTCAGCCTGATTTTCACTGCCATTTGTCTGGAATTTATCTTTTGTTTCTCATGTTTGCATATTTCCTATCATCTCAATTAATGCCATAACAAACCAGTTGTGAAATCATCATTCCTCACCAGAGGTTCACCCCTGAGCCTTTGCAGTGAGGCCACTGACTCCAAGATCCTAGACTACCAGAAAACTAACCAAGAGAGTATCAAATATTGATAATTCACACAAAGGAAATCTTTGACTATACCTAGCATCACCCAGCCCCCAGAAGCATCCTGTGTTGGACATCTCATGGACAAAACAAACAAAAGGAAAATAAAAGTCCAATCATCAACATACAGGATTACCACCTCACTCAGCCTTGGCCTTCAGAGGAAAAACAAATAAACAAAAGCTCACCACAAATCTCACCCAATATGAACCATGCACCAACTACTTAGGAGGGTAGAACCCAAAGGAAAGAAAAAAAATCAAACTTAAAGTTTGAAAATAGGAGATCTCAAACACAGTAAGTAAACGATAATAATAATAATGAAAATGCAGAGAAATAACACAGAAATGGAGTAAGAAACTAGAAACACAGAAGTTCAAGGAAATGAAGAGGAAACAGGAAAATCACATGCAGAAGAATTCAGAATAACAATAGTAAGCATGACGAAAAACGTTGAAAAGAAAATTGAGAAAATGCAAAAATCAATGAACAAAACTAGACATATGAAAGAATAAAAATAAAGAGACAAACAACAGAATTGCTGAAATTAAAAGTACTCTAAAAGGGATCAGTAACAAAATATTGGAAGCAGAAAAACAAATTGCTGAGCCTAAAGAAAAAATGTTGGAATTAATTGCTGAAGAGCAATATAACATAAAACATAGGAAAAATGGAGGATAATCTCAGAAACTTCAGGAACAAAATCAAACACACTAAGAATCAAAGTATAGGGGTCCCAGAAGAAGAAGACAAGAAAATATGATATGAGAGATTTTTGAAGAGATTAAAATTTAAAATCTCACTTAAAAGGAAAAGGAAATAGTCAATCAGGTCCAAGAGGCACAAAGAGTGCCTTACAGTATAACTTCAGGAGACATATGGCAAGACATATACTCACCAAGTTAACAAAGACTAAACATCTTTAGAAACCTGTATGCAGGTGAGGAAGCAAAGTTAGAAGTGGACATGGAACAACAGACTGGTTCCATATAGGAAAAGCAGTATGTCAAGGCTGTGTATTGTCACCCTGTTTATTTGACATATATGCAGAGTACATTATGAGAAATGCTGGGCTGGAAGATGCACAAGCTGGAATCAAGATTGCTGGGAGGAAAAACAATAACCTCAGATATGCAGATGACACCACCCTTGTGGCAGAAAGTGAAGAGGAACTAAAAGACCTCTTGATGAAATTGTAAGAGGAGAGTGAAAAAGTTGGCTTAAAGCTCAACATTCAGAACACTAAGATCATGGCATTGGGTCCCATCACTTCATGGGAAATAGATGGGGAAACAGTGGCTGACTTTATTTTTGGGGGCTCTGAAATCTCTGCAGCTGTTGATTGCAGCCCTGCATTTAAAGACAATTAATCCTTGGTAGTAAAGTTATGACCAACCAAGACAGGCTATTAAAAAGCAGAGACATTCCTTTGCCAACAAAGGTTAATCTGGTCAAGCCTGTTTTTTTTTGTTGTTTTTTTTTTTTTTAGTTTTTTTTTTTTTTCCAGTATTCAAATATGGATGTGAGAGTTCAACTGTGAAGAAAGCTGAGCACAAAAGAATTGAGCCTTCTGGACTGTGGTGTTGGAGAAAACTTTTGAGAGTCCCTTGGACTGCAAGGAGATACAAACAGTGCATCCTAAAAGAGATCAGTCCTGGGTTTAAATTGAAGGACTGATGCTGAAGCTGAAAACTTCAATACTGTGGCCACCTTATGTGAAACGTTGACTCATTGGAAAAGACCCTGGTGGTGGGAGGGACCAGGGGCAGGAGGAGAAAGGGACGACACAGATGAGATGGCTGGATGGCATCACCGACTCGATGGATATGAGTATGAGTAAACTCTGGGAGGTGGTGATCGATAGGGAGCCCTGAGGTGCTGTGATTGATGTGGTCGCAAAGAGTTGGACATAACTGAGCGACTGAACTGAACTGAACTGAAACACCAAGAAAGAATATTTCAAAAACAGCCAGGGAGAAGCAACAAGTAACTTACAAGGGAAACCCCATATGCTTAACAGTTCTTCTTTCTGTAGAAACTCTGCAGGCCAGAGGTTATTGGCAGAATATATTTAAAGTACCAAAAAGGAAAAAAAACAAAAAAAATCTACCACCAAGACTACTGTACACAGCAAGCATCTCATTAATAATTGATGGAGAAATCAGAAGCTGTTCAGACAAGCAAGAGTTAAGAAAAGTCAGTGCCACTAAAGCAGCTTTACAACAAATATTAAAGTGACTGATATAGTCAAGACAGACAAAAGAAGGAAAATCAACTCCAAACAGTTAAGAAAATGACAGTTATATATATATATAATTATTTACCATATATATATTTACCATATATATATATTACCATATCAATATTTACTATATATATATATATATATATATATAAAATTACCTTAAATATAAAGTGATTAAATTTTCTGACCAAAAGACACAGACTGACTGAATGGATACAAAACAAGACCCATATAAGTACTGTCTACAAGAAACACACTTCAGACATAAAGACACATATAGTCTAAAAGTGAGAGGATGGAGAAAGATAGTCCATTCAAATGGGAAGCCAAAGAAAGCTGGAGGCAAAATAGACCTGAAACTAAAGAAGATTACAAGAGATAAAGGAGGACACTACATCATGATCAAGGGATCAGTCATGATGAACACATAACAACTGTAAATAATTATGCACCCTACATAGTAGCACCTCAATACCTGAGACAAACACTAACAGACATAAAAAGAGGAACTGGTACTAACACAATCATAGTATCAGTCAATAAGAATCCACTCAGATGAATGGGCAGATCATCAACACTGAAAAGTTAACAAGGGAATGTGTGTCTTAAATGATACATTAGATGAGATGTATCTCACTGATATCTTCAGGACATTCCATCCAAATGCAGAAGAATACACCTTCTTCTTAAGTGCACATGGAGCATTCTCCAGGATAGACCACACCTTGGCCATAAATCAAACCTCAGTAAATTTCAGAAAACTGAAATCCTACCAAGCATCTTCTCAGAGCACAATACTATAAAAGTAGATATCAATTACAAGAAAAACATTGTAAGGAACACAAATATATGGAGATTAAAAAACACATGTCTAAATAAGCAACAAGTTACTGAACACATGAAAAAGGAAGTAAAAATATCCTTGAAATAAATGACAATGAAAATAAAACATCTCATAACATATAGTATCCATCAAAAACATTTTTAAGAGGGACATTTATAGCAACACAAGCCTACCTCAAGAAACAAACAAACAAAAAGGTATTGAATAGACAATATAACTTGACACCTAAAACAACTGGATAAAGCACAAGAAGAGCAACAACAAAGAGAAAAAAAATATAATAATAGTAAAATAAAAAGTAGCTTGGTAAAAGGAAATAAATCATAAAGATGTGGGCAGAATTAAAGTAAAAGTTATAAATGAAACAATTGTAAAGATTAATAGAACCAAAAATTGGTGTTTTGAGAAGATAAGGACACCTCACAAACCTTTAGCTAGAGTCACCAAGATGAAAAGACAGAATAATAAAATCAGCAATTAGAAATGAAAAGGAGAGGTTACAATAGACAGTGCAGAAATACAGAGAATTATAAGAGACAGGTATGAACAACTCTATGGCAATCAAATGGATAACCTGGAGGGAATGGAGAGATGCTCAGCTCAGTTCAGTTCAGTTCAGTTCAGTCGCTCAGTCGTGTCCGACATTTTGCCACCCCATGAATCACAGCATGCCAGGCGTCCCCGTCCATCACCAACTTCTGGAATATACTCAGACTCATGCCCATTGAGACAGTGATGCCATCCAACCATCTCATCCTCTGTCATCCCCTTTTCCTCCTGTCCTCAATCTCTCCCGGCATCAGGGTCTTTTCCAGTGAGTCAACTCTTCTCATGAGGGGGCCAAAGTATTGGAGTTTCAGACTCAGCATCAATCCTTCCAGTGAAGACTGAACTCCTTAGTTGGAGATCAGTTGAAGATCTCCTTAGTTGAAGACTGGTTGGATCCCTCTGCAGTCCAAAGTTCTCTCAAGAGTCTTCTCCAACACCATAGTTCAAAAGCATCCATTTTCGGGCGCTCCGCTTTCTTCACAGTCCAATGCTCACATCCACACATGACCACTGGGGAAAGCCATAGCTTTGACCAGACGGACCTTTCTTGGCAAAGTCATGTCTCTGCTTTGTAATATGCTATCTAGGTTAATCATAACTTTCCTTCCAAGGAGCAAGTGTGTTTTAATTTTGTGGCTGCTATCACCATGGGCACTGATTTTGGAGCCCTGCAAAAGGAAAGATGTTAGAAAAGCTCAAACTTTTGACTGAAAGGAAAAAATAGAAATTACAAAGAAGCCAATTAGAAGCTCTTAATCACAGCTGTGATGAAAAATTTCCCAAAAATCAAAAGCCTAGAAGCAGATAACTTCACAGGGGAGTTCTATCAAACATTTAGAGATGATTTAATGCTAATCCGTTGAAAACTCTTTCAAGATATTGCAGAGGAAAGAACAATTCCAAACTAATTCTCCAAGGCCAAACTTACCCTGATGCCAAAATCAAAGACAACAGCAACCAATATCTCTGATGAACACAGAGGACAAAACCCTAAACCAAATTTTAGCAAACAGATCTCAACAGCATATCAAAAACACATACACCATGATCATGTTGGGTTTATTCTAGGGATGCTAACATTCTTCAATATATGCAACTCAATCAATATGATAGTCCATAATTAACAAATGAAAGGTAAAAAGTGTATGATAAATGAAATAGAGGTAGGAAAAAAATTACATTTAAAAATGTAAAATATTATATTGAAATGAAAGCTTCAAAGGAACTAAATAAAAAATGGGGAAAAAAAAAGCTGAAATGATTGAATTGTCCATCAACAGGTGATGCAATAAATAAATCATGCAATGAAATATTATTCGGCCATCAAATGTACATTGTTCTTATACACACTATAACATGTTATAGTTCTGAAATGGTTATGCTACTTAAAAGAAGCCAGGAACAAAATACTGCACACTGCATTAATTAGTACATGTGAATGAATATGTCCCAAACTAGGTAGTTCGATAAAGACAAACAAGAGAGGAGTGGATGCCAAGGTACAGGTGAAGTGGTAAATGTCTGCCACCTGGGCAGTGTTTTCCACTGGAGTGATGAAAATATTCCAGAATGCAGCAGTGGTTATGGTTATGCAAACTATGAAGAAATTACAAATCAATTCATTATACAGTTTAACTGGAAAAATGCATGGTACAGGAACGACATGTCTGTTCACTGAACTGACCTCTATGTCCAAGAATATTATCCTTCAAAAACAGAGATATAGGTATTCTCATATGAACACAAAATTTGGGAATTTATTTTGAGCAGATATCTGGTTTGTTAGAAAGGTTGAAAGGAATTGTTACATAGGGTAAGATGATACAGAAGAGAAACTGTGAGTTAAGAAAGAATGTCATATTGAAGTATGCCACAAAATAAGAAAATTCCGGGCAGCAATTATCCTTCAATGAAAAAATAAATTACAAAATAAACAAAGGCAAGTTGAAATGAAGGATTTTTCAAATTATTATTTGGTAAATATAAATGTTTGGTCTTCTCCATCTTTCCTTTTCACTGATTAAGAATCTTCAAATTAATAGTGTGAGTCATGTATCCAAGATATATTTTGGCTCCGCGGTAAAGAATCTCCCTGCAATACAGGACCCATTGCAGACCAGACACAAATTCCATCTTTGGGTCAGAAAGATCCCTCGTAGGAGAGCAAAGCAACCTACTTCAGTATTCTTGCCTGGGGAATCCCTAAGTCCTTAAGAGACTGGTGGGCTTACAGTTCATTGGGTGGCAATGAGTTGGAGACAACTGAGCAACTAATCAGCAACAGAGACACATTCCTGACAGAAACTCTGAAGATACCAGAAATACATAAGAAAATTCTCAGCCTAGACAAAGTGAAAGATATTGCCTAGATAGTAGAGCTGAATTATTTTAAAAAGTAGACACTAGAGCTGAATTATAAAATATTTTAGACAATAAAATGTCTCCCAACAGTGTTGCAAACAGTGTGTTCTACACAAGGGAGAGGAAGAAGTTTTAATACTCACTCAATAGAAAATCTTTCTAGTCACATTAATAAAGTAATGAAATAAAATGTCCAGAAAATAAACATAGTATAAAACTTATTGATCATTCTATATTTAATTAAGACTGTAAAATTAAAAGGATATTTTAAAAAATCTGCAAAAATACAATTTAAACAGCCACAATGAACGTAACTTTGTTTTTTGTTTTGTTTTACTTTTTCCATAGTTTGAAAGTAACTGACAATTAAGCATGAATTTCAATTTAAAATATGTTTTTCAAATTCAACAGAATACTTAATGTTCCAATATAAGATTTTGTACTTTTCAAGCTTAAAAAGTTTGTACCCATCAGTTAATACTTTGTTTCACTGATTCAGCAGTAAATAAAAGCACATTGTGTGCATTTACCTTGACAATCTTTGTGGTATCTCTCTGTGTTTTGAATAAATGCCTTGAATGAGGAGTGTGTAATAGTACATTACCTCAGGGACTGCGGGCTATGCAGGAAGTGGTCTCAAGGCCTTCCAACCCATTAATGATGATCTGTAGAATGGAGCACTGGTAACCATGGCAGCTTGTGATGGCAACAAATGTTTAACAGTGTATTCTCTTAATTAACTCTCTCACAGAAGACAAAGAAGTTTTAAAGATAAGTACTAAAACTGTTGTTACACACACACGCACACATATGCACATATGTTTGTATATGTATTTATTTATATGTATATATATATATATTAAATTTTGCTCCTTGTGAATAATAAATAAAATATTAAAATCTGACATAAATGACAACACACTTTTAAAACTTAAGCTAACAAAATTTGAATTTGCAGAGGAAATATAATTACTGACATTATTTTAGAATATTCGGGTATGGAGCTGTTAATAAAAACAGAACCAGGTTTTACTTGGTTTTATTCTTGTAAGAAAACTCCTTTTGGGCAATGCCCCCACCCCTGCCCCCGCTGCACTGGATGTGGGCCGCTCCCCCTGATCCATCTGTCAACTTCCACTGCTCCATTCTAAAGGCCTTAGCTTAAAAGGGCCTAAGCAATAATGCCTTTGTGACTTCCAAAAACTGCCATTATTTTCTTTCCTTTCTTCCCAGCTACCTCCCTTTTTCTTTCCTGTTCTTTCTTATTATACAACTGATAAAATTTGCTTTCCAATTAGAGTTATTACAAAATACTGGCAACATTCCCCATGTTGTAAAATACATCCTTGAACTCAGCTTACACCTAAGTTTGTGCCTTACACTCCACCACCTCTGTATTTCCCCCTCCCTTCCCCCCATTCGCTGGTAAATAGTTGATATTCTATATATCTGTGAGCCTCTATTTTCATTATATTCTCCACTTTGTGGGGTTTTAAGATTCTGCAAGTGATACCATACAGTATTCGTCTTTCTTATTTTACTAAGTAGTATCCCTTTCATTTGCTGCAAATGGTATTAATTTCATTCTTTGTATGGCTGAGTAACATTCCATAGGTCTTCCTTGGTGGCTCAGTGGGAAAGAATCTGCCTGTCAAGGAGGATATGAGGGCTCAAAACCCAGGTAAAGAAGATCCCTTGGAAAAGGAAATGGCAACCCACTGGGGTGTTCTTGCCTGTAAAATTCCATGGTCAGAGGAGGCTGGAGAGGGTGGAATCCATAGGGTCCCCAAGAGTGGGAAATGACTTAGTGACTGAACAAAAACCAGTGTTCTTCTGTACCCATATACCACATCTTTATCCATTTATCTGTCTCTCATCTAATGGATATTTAGGTTGATTCCATGCTGTTGAATGGTGTGCTTCCGGGAACTTTGGGACACATGCATCTATAAGTATCCAATAATGAAAGTGTTAGGTCAGGTGTTGTTAGGTCTTAGCTTTTTGAGAAATTGCTATACTAAAAATCACCATTGTTTCATTACTATGGACACTCTTTCAGTAAGCAAGTTTGAGTTTTTAATGCCATCAGTTGCTGACATCATATCTTGAGGTGTAATAAACACTACTATGCAGTAGATGCCCTAGGGGCAACTACTCTGATGCTTTTTAGCAAATGGCAATCCTGCCCCCACCCCATGACACAGCTTCCCTACTTAACTTCCCACCCCTGCACTCACATACAAAAAAAAACACATTCTGTTCCTCTTCTCCCATGGGAAGTGTATCTTAGGGGCTCAGTCTGGACACAGTTCTGCCCCATACTTTCTAGTTTACTGGACCTACTAGTCCCCTCTCCAACTACACAGGAATCATCTCCCTCTCTCTTCACAAACTTATCCTTTCTCTGTCCTTTCTGCTCGAAGCAGAAAGCTCAGTGACACATATAATTTCACATCAGGTTGATGGGGGCCAGGCCATCAGAACTCGTCGATCTTTCTCTGCAGGTACTTGAGCATGGAGTCCACACCCTGCGCGGAGCCCCATATCTTCTTGAGCACCTCACACTCCCGCTCCTTGGCCTGCTCCAGCTCCAATCTCATGTTGCAGTGCACAGGGGACTTGGATTCCTCCAGCACGACGGGGTTGCATGAGGCGAGCTCCTTGATGTGGACCGTGACTTCTTGGGTGAAAGTCCCAGGCCAGAACACCTGGGAGACCAGCCCTTTGCCGTGCACCTCCTGTGCTGTTAGCTTTCGCACGCAGAGCAGCATTTCATTGGCAGATGCTCCTCCTAATCTTGGGGAACATGATCATGGAACAGCCGTCTGGACTCTGTCCGAAGGTGGTATAGGGCGTCTGGAACCACGCCTTTTCATTGGCCCAGACCAGGTCACAAAGAGGCAGGATGGATACTCCTAGCCCAATTGGAGGTGCTCTCTGTCTGCCGCACTTGCAAGCGCAGCAGCTTGTCAAAGGGCTGGTCTCGCCTGTCCTTGATGAACTTCCTCTTCCTGGCCATCACACCCGTAACAGACGTTTGCAGGGAGGTCATCCCATAGCCATCAGGGTGTCCATGAATTTGGAGGTGCCTTTCCCGCTCATGGCCAGCCCCGTCGTCATGGCCACAATAGTGGGCCAACACCTGCTGCACCAGAGGGTGTGTCCGCGGCCAGCTCCCCATCCACACCAACACCACGACCGGGCCCAGAAAAGCCCCTACCTGGCTGCTAGGCCGCAGCCTCTGTGGCGTCCATGGCCGCTTTGTCCTCCGGCCCATGTTCCACAGGGTCCGGCTTCTCGGGGCTCTAGTCCTGAAAGCTGTTCACTGCGATGCTGCCCTTGATGGGGCTCTTGGGCACGAGGATAGTGATGTCAGACTGGGCCAGGTCCATGTTC
This sequence comes from Cervus canadensis, assembly GCF_019320065.1. Lineage (NCBI taxonomy): Eukaryota > Metazoa > Chordata > Mammalia > Artiodactyla > Cervidae > Cervus > Cervus canadensis. The sequence goes on from NC_057420.1 coordinate 2,468,285, forward strand.
TTGTGGGTGGCCAGGCCCGGCGTGGGGCTCTTCCTTAACTTCTGGCTGGCGGTAACCAGCAGGATGCTTTTTGCCTCCTGCTCCTTGCCCAGCACTCAGGCCTTGGGGGCAGCCTTGGAGAAGCTGCTGTGGTGGATATGGAGATCCTCTTCTGGCCATTGTGCGTGGAGGTCTGGTTGGCTCTGGAGAAGGTGCCCTGATTCTGCTTCTCACTCTGGCAGCGGTTGAAGTCATGGATGCACTCCTCACAGTTCACTAGGTGCTGCTCTGGCTCCCAGGTGTTGTTCTGGCTGTTGTAGCCTTTCCACCAAACTAAATACTCTGTCTTCCCTTTGTTGCTTTTCCTCTTATCAAGGATCCTTTCAACCTCGTACAGCTCCTCAGATGCCATGGTGTGTGGCACGGTGCAGGGCTCCCCAGGCAACCTTATTCATTTTGAAGACTCCCAGTGGTCTGCTCCAGAGCCACTGAGCATGCCTATACATAGGGGGCCACATCCTTCTGATTATGGCATCAGTCACTTCCCCAGCCAATGGCAGCCCTCCATGAGCCTTGGCATCACAAAGCCTCATCCTGAAAACTCTGAAGGTGGATGGGGAGCAGCTCAGATGATTTGGTGGGAGAAATGAGGCATTTTTTATGAACCTAAAGAGCCCACCAATCTCACCTGCCATCCCCATCTCTCTAAGTCAACACAGATTGGTCACATGGCAGGGAGAGTGTGTCTCCTCCAAACCGAGCCTCACAGCTGGTTTTCAGCCTTTCATTCAATTCTCTCTCATGTTACATTAATATCTACTTTTAGTCATCTTGCCTCAAATCCCTCCATGATAACTAAGCTGTGGAAATGAGAATGATTTCACTTTCCTCCTACAACTGGTGTTAATGCATCTTGAAGACCATTCAATTCTGGGCCACTTATGAGAAACCTTTTCCATCCCACCTCCTTTTCTCAGTCTTCATCTAGCTCTCCTCAGTTTTCTAGTCTCCAGTCTGAAATCCCTGTCCTCAAGCTGTGAGAATGCACTGAATACATCCACTTGCTATTGCTTCACTTGGCACTCTCTTGTTTCAACTCGAGGACTAATGGTCACCTCCCTAGGTGTAATAGCCAGGCTTCGTTTTAACATGATGTTGTGAATGAGGCAGATAAATGCATGCTTTGGGTTATACTGGATGACCCCAAGAAGGAAATGTCTACCTGTGGCTGATTAGTATTCCCAGGACGGAAGGGGTGGAGCTTGCCCAGTGGTGTGTGAGCCTCCTGTGCAAAGGTTTTCTCAACCTGCACCCTCACAAATTTCTCATCCTGTTTTCCTGCCAGAATCTCCTTTGTATTTTACCTCACAATTGAGACCATGGTGGAATTCATTTCCATGAAGAGCTACCACAAGCTTCCAACTTCTTGGAGGAAACACTGAGTAATCATGCCTACCCATCTAGCTCCTAAGTTCTCTCTTTGAGTTTTTTGGCTCTGGAGGATAGGGGGATGAGTTGTGTACTTCACCACAGTCCCTGTGTTCCTGATTCACTAGCAGGTTCAGCCAACCTGAGATGCATCTCTGGGAGATAGTCTTTATTGACTTTGTGGGATTTCCGTTGCTTTCCATGAAGTGCGCTATTCCTGGTGTCCACTGGTTGCTTACTCCTAGGTGAGTAAGTCCTAGGTCCATTAGGAATACGCCTTCAGACACAAGTGCTTTCAGAAACTCAGCTGAGAGCAGACAGGACTGCCTGAAAAGAGGAAATAATATGTGGAACCACAAAAAAATCAGTAGGATGAAGGAACTAGGGGGAAAACATGAGTTTTAGTAGGACTGGACGTGCCCTTAGGGGGTGGAGACATCAAGTAGGTGTCCGATCTCCACATGGGAGCATCTGTCTGGATCAGAGGAGAAACATTTAAGGCTGAGAGTGAAACAGCTCATCTGTGGCAGCCTAAATGGGATGAGAATGAGACAGTCCTCTACACAGCCATTCACACCCCAGAGAGGGACACAGGTCCTGTAGACGGTGCAGCAGGTAGCAGATTGTTCAGAGAGATTGTAGAGAAATCCCTGCCATGGTCTGCTGTCTACTGGTTAGAGACAAATTGATGGGGTGTTCAAATGAGTAGATTGTGTGGGAAAAGCGTGTGGAGGTAAGCCAGGCAGCCATGGAAGGAAGGTGACACTGCTGAGTCATGTATAGGGGGTGGAGCTATCACCCTAGCCTCTTGTTCCCCACATGCCTTCATCACAACTGAATAATAGAGAGGCTGGTTCATCAAGGACTTGAATCCCTGTCCACTTAGGGTGTTCCTTTAGGTGACTGATGCTTCAAACTACAGAATAGGGCCCCAGGCTGGGGGCCGCCCTCTATTTGTCTGGCACGCTCAATGACAGAGAAGGACTCCAGACAAGAGAACTCTCGAAGTGCCTGAATTCATGGAACTATGACAAAATACTAGCCAGAGAGGCCTTCTGATTGCCAGCTACAATAGGCCCAAAGAAAGATTCTGATAATGTCATAATTCCTGCAGTGGAGGCAGTCCAAGTCCCTGAAAACTTGGCACTGCCTCGGTCCCCAGAAGCTAAGCAGCTGTGTCACCTTCATGCTTGAGCTGAGGCAGAGCTGCCACAGGTAAAGATTCTTGCATCTTTGCTCTCAGGGTCTCTTCTGTAGTGTCAGACACTTTTCTACCCTGTAGACTGTGGCAGGATTTTCTATCTGGGAGTGGGTTCTCCATGCGAGAATACTGGAGCATGTTGGCCAATACTGATCGCCAAACCGTTCTAGAGCACTATATTCCCTACTGTCCTAATTGCCAAACCCCTGAGGTGCTGGCAATGTCAGAACCTCTGTGACCCAAGCAGCTGCACCATCTCCATACCTGGCCCTCACAGGGGCAAACCCAAGGCCTCCAGGGCCAACTCAGGAGCAAATCCCAGTGGACAAAACACATGCAGAGATGGAAATAAAACCACAATTGAAACCCAGCAGCAGAGTAGCTAAGGAAGAAGACCCAGAATCTTTCAACCAGGTGTACAAACTGCAGATTAAATCCACACTATCAACTAGGAAGACTGTGTCTATGGAATATATAAAAGGTCATTGATAGCTCCTACAAACAAACAACAACAAAAGAAAAGGCACTAGTTCTGATACCTGTGGATATTGGAGACAAGAACACACAGGAGTGGAACTAGATGAGATTGTGAGCTGCCTGCACAGTAGGTCCAGAGTTCAACACAATGATGAAGGGTATCCTAGGGAGGTGAGGTGGACTGTGAATCCTAGTGAGGGAAAGGACTCTGGCAGCAATGACTCAAGATAAACATGTCTTGTTCTTCTCTTTTGACTTGCTCTGTAGATTCTTTTGGATTTTTTTTTCTCTTTCTTCCCACCCTCACCCCCACTGTTGTAGTTGTCAGTTTTATTGGCACTATGATATCAAATGAAGTTTTTGAGCATTTTTTTTAATTCCCTCTGTCACATTTTTATTCCTGTTATAAGCCTCTGCTTCTATGTTGGCCTGTTGCAGTTCTGTAGAATTTTCCTTTTATTATTTCTTCAGTCTTCTTCTAATTTTTAAGTTTTTAAACATCTTAATTTTTTCCTACATTTATTCTTTTGTTTGTTTTTCCTAATCTGCTTTTCCCCTTGTAGTTAATCTTTTCATATATTAATCATCTTTATCTACCTCTGTTTAAGATTCCATATCTATTCTTTCTTTCCATTCTCTCAACATATTTGTTAGTTCTATTTTAACTGCTTTATTCCCCAACAGGACCTTGCTATAGGTCCTAGTTTTTGTTTTCCAGCTTGTTCTTTAGTTCATTTTGTTATTGTAGATCAACTTTTGGTTTCCTTTGTTCACTGGATCAGTTTAATGCATTTTATTTTTCTTGGAATGTTTTGATATTCTTTACGGGTATATATGTGTATGTGTATATTCAGTCACACTTTTTATTTTTGTTATACACCTCTGCCTCTACGTTGGTCTTTTGCTGCTCTCTGGAGTTGTGTTTTGTTTTCTCATTTTTATTGTCTTCTTCCATTTGTTCCCCCCTTTGAACCTTAAATTTCTTTAATATTTTTAACCTTTTTTTTATTGTTTTCTACATTTACTCCTTTCTTTGCCTATCCTCCTCTTCTTTTCCCCTTTTGGTTAATCTGCAATGTATATAAATCTCATTCCTCTACCTCTTTTACCTTTGCATATCTATTATTTCTCTTCTTTATTTCCTTTCCTATCAATGTATTATTAGTTCTATTTTCATTGCTTTACTCCTCAGTTGGCCTTATTCTCTAGTTTTGTTTTCCTGTTTGTCCTTAATTACTGTTTTTCTGGTAGATGTAATTTTTGGTTTTCTGTGTGTGACAGGTCGAGCTATTTTACCCTATTTTGTTGGACTCTTGATTTTCCTAATGGCTGTATATGTATAGGTGTAATTTCAGTCACACATTTTATTGTTTCTATAAACCTCTGGCTCTACACTGTGCAGTTTGGCTGATTTTTTTTTTTAATTGTTTGTTTGTTGGTTTGTTTATTTTCTTCTTCATCCACATTTTTTTCCTCTTTCTTATAATTTTAATTTAAAATTTCTTCAACCTATTATATATTTTCCCATTTATTCCTTTGTTTGCCTATCCTACCTTTCTTTTCCCCTGTAGTTAATCTCTAACATATAGAAGTCTTCTTCAATTCCTTCTATTTAAATCTGTATATCAGTACTTTCTTTCTCTTCTTTACTTTCCTATCAATATATTTGTTAGTTTTATTTTCATTAATTTAATCCCCCTTGGCTAGATGATTTAGTTTTGCTTTCGAGTGTAGGCTATAGTTTTGTTCTTAACAAGTAAATATATTATGGATTTGCTTTATTGGTTCGATTACTGTATTTTACTTTTCGGACTCCTTTCAGTTTGCTAATGGTTGTTTGGGTGTGTATATTCTCATATATATACATACATATATATGCATATATGGACATATATATATATATACACAATTTATATTTATATATGTATGTACAATAAATGTATATACATTTTATTTTTAATGGACTCCTTTCAATTTGGTTATGGGTGTGTGTCTGTGTGTGTGTATACATGTATATGTATACATATATACAAATGTATATAAACATATATATATATATAAATATATATATGCATGTTGCATTATTTTCAGTATTACTAGCCTGATTTTGTCACTGCCATTCGGCTGGAATCTATCTTTGTTTTCCTGTATTTGAACTTTTCTCATGGTCTTAATGCCACAACAAAACTCTTGTGGAATCTTCATTCCTGCAGGGGCCTGGTTGTTGCTCCCTGTCTACTGGGAGCAGATGAAGGTTGCAGAACAAAGGCATGATGTGCAGAGCTGAGTTGCAGGGACCTTGGTGTGATGGGAGGCAGAGACACCTCTGGAGACAGAGAGGCTTGACCTGGGCAGGAAGGCAGCTGCAGCTCAGGGCAAGGCTTCATTCAGGGTCTATTGTTGTTCAAAGCCTCAGTTGTTTCCAACTCTTGGTGACACCATGGACTGTGGCACATCAGACCTCCCTGTTTATCACTCTCTCATGGAGTCTGCTCAAACTCATGTCCATCGAGTTGCTGATGTCATTCAACCATCTCATCCTCTGCTGTCCCCTTCTTCTCCCACCCTCAATCTTTCCCAGCATCAGGGTCTTTTCCAATGAGTCAGTTCTCATCAGGTGGCCAGAGTACTGGGGCTTCAGCTTCAGCATCAGTTCTTCTGATTTAGGGCTGATATCCTTTAGGATGGGCTGGTTGGATCTCCTTGCAGACCCAGGGACTCTCAAGAGTCTTCTCCTAGTGTCTGTAGGTGGTGCTTTTGCATGTGTTGATTTAAAAAAAAACTTAATGAACAGGGTGTTTTTTGCAGTTTTTGCTCTCCTCCAGCCCAGGCACATTGTCAGCATCACGCAGACCTCTGTCACCCTGTGTCCTGAAGCTCTAGATGCTCCCTGCCTGGAGCTCATCTCAGCCATCCCAGTACTCAGTGGGAAGCATTTGCAGGACTTTCCAGGCTCTCCTTTATCTGCAAGGCCCTCCCCACTGCCATCCACTCTGACCTTTCTTTCAAGATGCTCTCAAGCATCACTGTCAGTTTTATTTCCCAAGAAGTCTTCCCATGGCCAGCATGACCTGCAGCCCACACACCCTGTGGTTCCCCTGTTGTGGTGTCCAGCCATGCTCTGCATTCCTCACTGGCCTCCCAGCCTGCAGAGACAATATTGTCAGGCCCACCATGCTTGCTGGGACCACATACAGGCTGTATTTATTTTCTGATTCAGAGGCTGTTTTGTTGCATTTGTAAAGATTAGGAAAATAACCAAGCACTCACGTGATTTTTATCTGTTTCTTTATTTTTGAGAGAAGAATTCTGTTGAGATTGTGAACATTTCACTCAAGTGCTTCTTTTAATAATTCCTTTTTAAAAAATGAACTTTCAATATATAGAGCCATTCTTAATGTTCAGTTATATCCTAGTATTTTTAATATTTGTGATCTACACCTCTTCCTTAAAAATATGCACTACATTCTATGTAAAATTACTTTAAAAAATGAAGTATACTGGGATTCCTTTGTGGCTCAGAGGTCAGAGAATCTGCTCACAGTGCAGGGGACCTGAGTTCGATCCCTGAATTGGGAAGATCCCCTAGAGAAGGAAATGGCAACCCACTCCAGTATTCTTGCCTGGAAATTCCATTGACAGAGGAGCCTGGTGGGCTACAGTTTCTTTTTCAAACTGAGATTAATTTTGGTGTGCACCTTAGAGAAAAGGTTTCAGGGAACCCTCCTTAGGACAGATAAATTGATTTGGAAACTAGACAAGCTAATGTTTTACTAGTCAATACCATAGCTTTTCAGCATTTATGTGGAAGGAATACCAGGCCATATTAAAAGTGACACTTCAGGTACTTTCCTGGTGGTCCAGGGGTCAAGACTCTGTGCTTCCAATGTAGAGGGCCTAAGTTTGGTCCCAGCTCAGGAACTGAGATACTGCATGCCACACGGCCACAAAGAAGACATTTCAGAAGAGTGACAGTGGCATGGAGAAATGCTCACCCAACCTGGCAGGCTGCAGAGAGAAAGACCACACCAAGTTTTCAGAACATTTTGAACTCTCTGAAACAGAGGGAAAGAAATGCAAAGATTTTTCTCATGGTCACCTTTAGGTTATGAGTTACTATCCTTTGTCGTCTTACCTGCCTTCCAATTTTCAAATGTGCCACATTTTCTACAGTACTCATATTTTTTGTAAGATGTTCAAGCTGCAGTAGCCATTGGAGTAAACGGTATGTCTCTCCTATTTGCTGGGGTGACCAGTCACACTGTTAATCTCCCTATGAGCATGGCCTGGACTCAGCCCCATTCAGTTTGCAGAGCTGCTGGAGTTCAGAGCTCCCCACACCAGGGGCATGAGCACCCCCTGCAATGGCCAGATCTGTGCTCTTTTCTACCAAGCATCACTGCCTACATGGCTTTGCCTATCTCTGGGCTGAGGTATGCCATCCTCCTTCCTCTGAGAAAGGGGCAGACGTCTTTGCCAGTCTCACGCAGCCAAGCTGCCTAGGTTCTGACTGTGGCCCGTGGTGGGAGCGGGGCATTCCTTCCATAGCACTCAGGTCCGCTGCTGTCTGATTTCTTCTGGGGGCTCTGCGTCCCCGAGGGCTCAAGGGCACTTTACCTTCAGAGTGGGCCTTCCCTACCTATACACATGAGGCGGTTAACCCAGGGCAGGTATAACATGTCCACTCACATTGGGACGTCTCACTCGCCTGTTTTGGCACATCCTGTGACCTATGCCTGGTTGCTCAACAGTAAAGCATATGCCTGCAATGAGCGAGGCCTGGGTTCGATCCCTGGGATTGGAAAGATCCCCTGGAGAAGAGAAATGGCAACCCACTCCTGTACTCTTGCCTGGGGAAAATCCCATGAATGAAGGAGTGTGATAGGCTTACAGTCCATGGGATCGCAAAGAGTTGGGCATGACTGATCGACTTCACTTGTTCACTGGTGGCCTGCCCGCCCTTCATGGCCCTTCGCTGGCGGGCTCCTCGTGGTTAAAGGCCACTCAAGTGCTTATTGGAGAAGGAAATAGCAACCCACTCCAGTATTCTTGCCTGGAGAATCTCATAGACTGTAGCCTGCCTGCTAGGCTCCTTTGTCCATGGAATCACAAGAGTCGGCTTAGCGACAAACCACCATCACCCCCAAGTGTTTATATTGTGTAGGAAGAAACACAAGTCAGATGAGCGGCTTATATCGCCCCTCTTGTGTCTGTTCCACCTGAGAACTCTAGGTGGCGCCAGAGCGTTTGATTCCCCCCATGCTTTCCTGCCGGATCTGGTCCCAGTGACTGATGCCAGAGACCAGCTCTCAGTCAAATGCCCTCCCCTCTCTCATCCAGACAGCCCTGGGGACCACTTCCCCGGTGGTCCAGTGGCTAAGGAGAGGCCTTGCAACTCAGGAGATGCCAGTTCGACCCCTGGTCGTGTAAATTTTGTGTAGCAAGTAAGCCTGAACACCACAACTAGATGCAAGGAAAGATGACACAGGATACAATAAAGATCCTGGCATGCCACAACTAAGACCCGATGCAGTCAATTAAGTAAATATAAAAATAAATTATTTTTTAAAAAAAGAATAAGGAAACAAAATTTTTTTTAATTAAAAAAACAAAACAACAACAACAAAAAAAAAACACCTACTGTTTTAGCCACCAGCGGTGCTGACAAACTACCCGAAAAGTGAAAATTGCTGGGTTGTGTCTGACTCTTTGTGAATCTATGCAGAGCCCATGGAAAATTCTCCAGGCCAGAATACTGGAATGGGTAGCCTTTCCCTTCTCCAGGGGCTGTTACCAACCCAGGGATCAAACCCATGTCTCCTGAATTGCAGGCAGAGTCTTTACCAGCTGAGCCACAAGGGAAGCCCAAGAATACTGGAGAGGGTGGGTAGCTAATCCCTTCTCCAGGGTATCTTTCTGACCCAGGAAATTGAACCACGGTCCCCTGCATTGCAATTGGATTCTTTATCAGCTGAGCTATCAGGGAACCTCCCATGATTCCCAAGTATGTTTAGTATGCTCTAGGGAATTCTGAAGATCTGACAAGAGCCCACACGTTTTAGGAAAATTTTACTGTCCCCAGTAGCCCCTGTTCCTCACTTAGAGCCTGTGGCTGCAACACTTTTCACTGTGCTTTCATTTGTTTTCAAAAGCCATAATTAGTACTGTGAACATTGGCTGTGTCTTCTCAAAGTAGAAACAAATATCTGTGTCTAGACCTTGTTTAGTCACTAGGTCGGGTTTGACTCTTTGTGACCCCATGCACCCCAACCTACCAGGCTCCTCTGTCCATGTGATTCCCCAAGCAAGAATTCTAAAGTGGGTTGTCATTTCCTCCACCAAGGGATCTTCCCCACCTAGGGATCGATCCTGCATCTCCTGTGTCTCCATTCATTGTCAGGTTGCCTCCTGACCACTGAGTCACCTGGGAAACCCGTGTGTAGACATACTTGGCTGAACTGTGCTTCACAGATCCTGGTGTTTTGTTTTGTTTTTAACAAATTAAAAATCTTGGCAGCCCTCTCAAGCCATTAGTGGCATTAGCTAGTCTGTTAGTGACATTCTTCCAACAGTACTTGCTCATGTTGCCTTTTTGTGTCTCACATTTTGGTGATTCTCACAGTATTTCAAACTTTTTCACCATAACATTTGTTATGGTATCTATGGTCAATGATCCTTGATTTTACTCATTGCTGCTAGCACTCTGATGGCTCAGATGATGGTTAGCATTTTTTAATTTAAAATAAGATCTGTACATTGTTTTCTTAGACATTATTATTGCACACTTGGTAGACTCAAGTGTAGTGTAAAGACAGCTTTCATATGCACTGGGAAACCAAAGCATTCATATGTCTCATTTTATTACAATAATTGCTTCATTGTAAGGGTCTGAAGCCCAGCTGAAGAATATCTCTGAGGTCTGCCTGTATTATCTTTTAAAACAGGAGGAGAAACATTTGCTCCTCTCACTGTGGAGACTACCCCAGTAAACCAGCTGGTTTCCCTACTCTTTCTAGTTACAGAATTGCAATAAGTTTCCACACAGTGTGAGGCCTTTGCTTTTCTGAGCCTCTCTTTCCTTTGCCTGCAGTATGTCTAGTTTTCTCCCTTCATTAATTACCTGTGAAGGAAGATGAAAGATGTTCTGGAACTTATAGCATAGAAAAAGCCTTCTGAAAATGAAATTCACATGGCCAGAAGCTTCCTGACGAGGATTTTGAGAAACTCCATGAGATACAGTCTTGGTTTTACAATCACTTTACTCCTGAGGTGTGATGGATTCATCCATTTTCTGCTTTTATTCATGGGCAGTCAAGTCAACACCTTTTGCATTTCTGCCACCCATTAATTTTCTTTTCCTCACTAATTCTCTGAGTAATCAGAATGTTTGTGTTATAAATACTTTCTAGGTTTTCATTAATATTCATTATTGCATAAGCATCTTTACTGTTCTTGCCTGCAGGAGGCATGTTTGACATGCATCAGGTACTTGGAGGCTCAGTTGTGCTTTTTAGCTCTTATCTGAAGTTGTCCATGGTGAGGCTGATCTGTCCTAAATTGCAGGAGGAGGAGAGGCATGCATATGTTGTCTCCTCACCCAGAAGCTTGCCCTGGAGGCTCTGAGACATTCATAATGACAGCTGCAAGGATTTGCAACACCTGGGCAAGTGTGGTCAAACCCTAATAATCTGTCATAAATGGTGGTAACCATGGCAGGGGCAGGGTAGGTTCTTGCCACATTCAGAAGCCCTGGTAGGAATGGACTGAAGCCCGCTGGTCTAGGGCATGATGATGCCCACCGTGGGGACCCTTCACGGGGTGAACAGACTTCAGACACTCTGACATGTTCAGGGAAATACCCTGATGAAAAGAAACTGATATGAGGGGCTGCCCAGACTCATGATGATCAGCTCCATAAACAACATAAGACTTATCTGGTGGTTGATGATGCAGTCTGTTTAACTGAACCATGGAGGACTTATCAAGAAGGAGATGCTAACGTCCAGTACCTGCATCATATGATCACCTGTTTACTAGAAAAAGCAAATGCTAAAAAGCTCTCATATTCATGTTAACTATGGTAAGGTCAGAAAAAATGTCTCAAGAAAAAGATAAAACCCCTGATTTTTTTATTTCATGGCTTACTGAGGGAGCGTAAAACTACACTAATCTAGATATTTCCACCACAATCAGACTTCTGTACCTACAGGTCCAGGTCATAAGCCAGCCAGCCCCTGATATTCGCCTAAAATGACGCCAGCTAGAAAAGGGCCCTGAGAGCCCCCAAAGAGACCTTCTAGCAATAGCCTTTAAGATTTTAAAAAATAGAGAGGAAGAGGATAAGAGAAAATAATAAAAGTAATAAATAAATAAATAAATAATAAAATAAAAAGCCCATGAGTGGAAAGCTAAACAATCCTTTTTGGCAGCATCAATTAAGATCAGTCTGGGCCAAGTCATCCCTGATTCAAACTTAAGACCCCCCTGGGCCCCATTTCTGATGTAACCAGTCAGGACACTGGACAAAGACATGCCTGAACCCGCAGCCCCCCACAAAACCACGTCCAACCTATGGTTAGTGGGGACACTGGAGGCTGAACTGTAGCCAGGGACGCCCTGACAACACTTGGGACGTCCCCACCTCCCAGACCTGGAGAATGGAATGTCGACAGAGATGACTTGGCACCCCTGGAGACATTCCCCATTCTCCTCAAAACCCAAGCCCTCCTATGACTGTTGTTCCAAAGATAGGGCCCAGGTTCCAGCCCCGCCTCCTGGCCCGTGTTCCAGACACAAGCTCAGAACTTAGGGTAGATGGGTTGGGGCTGAGAAAAAGACCTCCTTTACAGTAGACACTGGAGCCACATTCTGCCTCTTAACTTCTTATTCTGGCCCAACTCAAGACTCAGAACTCACAATCAAGGGTGTCTCTGAAATCCCCTTAAGGCCAAAAATCAGCTCTCCATTACTCTGTCAGTTTGAAAAATTGACTCTCATACACTCATTCCTCATATGCCTAAGTGCTCACTTACACTCCTAAAGAGAGATCTCTTATCCAAATTTGGGTCTTTATTACCATAATCCCTCATCTTCTTTGTTCCTTTGGTAAGGAAACATTGACACATTATCTCATAGTAGTCCCTCAGTACCCAATGGACATCAATGGGACATGATCCTCTGGCTAAGCTACACATTTCTATAAATCTTCCATTCTTATATTCCATGTCAATTTTTTACTTCCAAATGGTACCAAAACCTTGGCCCGCCCTCACTCCCAAAACCTGCCCCCTGACCTTCCCCCGATAGACCTTCATGTATGAGACACTTAAGCCCAATCAGTAGTCAGACACCATTCCCTTATGCAGGTCTTTCTTAAAAAGCCCTCTCAAATAATAACCCAAAATCAATATACCCTGACCACAAAATCCTGAAAAGACTTAAAACAATAATCCCAACTCAGAGAATTTGAGCCTTGACACAGCCCCCAGCCCCCACCCCCACCCCTCCAAAATACAGAAAGAAAAGAAAAATCCTTTCTCTCTTAAATCTATTAAACTTCCAAAGGTGGGTCCCAAATTTTGTCCTCCATGCAAAACATCTCTACCAAGTCACTTGAAAAAACTTAGATAAAACCTTATTCACCCCCATCTCTTTCCACACCCAATACAGACTTATCAAGCATTTATTAAAGGCCCCTTCTCTTTACTTACCAGACTACACCAAACCTTTTTTCTTTTAGGTACATTCTCAACAAGGACATGACTTAGTGACTATGTGCTAAACAAGGAGAGACATTCAGGGCCCTCTAGCTCACTTATCTAAACAACTCAATCTCATCACACTCGGATGGCCATCTTGTCTCCAGGCCCTAGTTACAACTACTCTCTTAATATCTGAACCCCAAAGACTAATCCAAAATGCTCCTCTAAATGTATGCTCATCTCATTCTTTCAAAGATTTACTCTCTCATTGGGCTTTCCTTTCTCTGCTCACTACACAACCATGAATCCTCCACACATACACCTCCTCGACCCATCCCTTTCTTGTATGTGTTGTAAACCTCTTAATCCTGCTAGCTTACTCCCTACAACAGGTCCAGAAGGAAAGCACCCATTTCATGACTGTGTTCAGACCACCCTAGGTATGACACATAATCCCTTTGAACATATAACTGATCAGCCCCTTACTGACCCCAAAGTCCCATCCTGGTTCACAGATGACACTGCCCCAAACCAAGCCCCATTTGGGGATCAATATATTGTCATTCAGACACAGTCCAACAAAGTTATCCCCCCTTGCCTAAGCAAGTCAGCCACACTGTCAGCTCACACAACTTCATAACAAACTGGACTGATAGGTATCTCTTGCACAAGCTTTGACACTAACCAAAGACCAAAAGATAAAGATTTACACTGACTCCAAATATTTCTAAAACACACTATATACTAACATTATAATTTGACAAGAGAGGGCATTGCTCACTTAAAAGGACACACCTATTCACAATGCTTCTTTTTCTGAACTCCTCCATGTGGCTCACCTCCCAAAACAAGCTGCTAGAATATATTGCCAGAGACACCAGCAATATAGTCCTATCTCCTTTAATAACAATATAACCGGTCACAGCACAAAATGACAGCCAAGTCTATTAGCCCTGTCTTTATTATAGCCCAAATTGATGAGCCTCACATCCATACATTATTTTTGTATTCATATTTCCTTCTCCAACCCTCTGCAAAAGTACTTAATGCTTTCTGCCAGAACTTTAATAAACTGACTAAGGATGATTTAATCCTGACTGACTTAAATAATCTGATGAGCATGGTGGCTGCAATGGCACACGAGGGCGGTAGCTATGATGGCAAATGGGCGTGACCAAGTGGAGCTACCCCACGCCCAAGTTTGGGGGAGGAGGTCAGATGTGCTTTGCTGGAGCAGCCGTGAAGAGAGACCCCACATCCAATGTAAGTGAAACCCATGTAAGATGGTAGGCACTGATAGAGGGGATCAGAGGGCAGACAGACTGTAATTACAACCACAGACAACTAGCCAGGCTGATCACATGGGCCATAGCCTTGTCTAACTCAATGAAACCAGGCCATGTCATATGGGCTCACCCAAGATGTTATGACCCAGGGGTCATGATGGAGAGGTCTGACACATTGTGGTCCACTGGAGAAGGGAATGGCAAACCACTTAGTATTCTTGACTTGAGAACCCCTTTAACATTATGAGAAGCCAAAAAGATAGGACACTGAAAGATGAACCCCCTAGGTCAGTAGGTGCCCAATATGCTACTGGAGATCAATGGAGAAATAACTCCAGAAAGAATGAAAGGATGCAGCCAAAGTAAAAACAACAACCAGTTGTAAATGGCACTGGTGACAGAAACAAGGTTTGATGCTGTAAAAAACAATACCACATAGGAACCTGGAATGTTAGGTCTGTGAATCAAGGCAAATAGATGACAAGAGTGAACACTGGCATTCTAGGGATCAGTGAACTAAGATGGACTGGAATAGGTGAATTTAACTCAGACGAGCATTATACCTACTACTGTGGGCAGGAATCCCTTAGAAGAAATGGAGTAGCCATCGTAGTCAACAAAAGAGTCCAAAATGCAGTACTTGAATACAATATCCAAAATGACTGGATGATCTCTGTTCATTTACAAAGCAAACAATTCAAAATCATGGTAATCCAAGTCTATGCCCCAACTAGTAATACTGAAGAAGATGTTGAACAGTTCTAGAAAGTCCTACAAGACATTCTAGAACTAACACCCCAAAAATATGTGCTTTACTCTATAGGGGACTGGAATGCAAAAGTAGGAAGTCAAGAAACGACTAGTGTAACAGGTAAGTATGGCCTTGGAGTACAGAATGAAGCGGGTCAAAGGCTAATGGAGTTCTGCCAGGAGAACGCATGGGTTATAGCAAACACCCTCTTCCAACAACACAAGAGAAGACTCTACACATGGATATCACTAGATGGTCGACACTGAAATCAGATTGATTATATTATTTGCAGCCAAATATGGAGAGACTCTATCGAGTCAATGAAAACAAGACCAGGAGCTGATTGTGGCTCAGATCATAAATTCCTTATTTCTACATTCAGGCTGAAATTGAAGAAAGTGGAGAAAACCATAGACCATACATATATGGCCTAAATCAAATTCCTATGCCTATACAGTGGAAGTGAGAAATAGATTTAAAGGACTAGATCTGATATAGTGTCTGATGAACTATGGATGGAGGTTCAAAACATTGTACAGGAGATAAGAATCAAGGCCATCCCCAAGAAAAAGAAATGCAAAAGAGCAAAACATTGGTCTGAGAAGGCCTCACAAATAGCTGACAGAAGAAGAGAGGTGGAAACGACAGATATACCCATTTGAATAAAGAGTTCCAAAGAATCTCAAGGAGAGGTAAGAAAGCCTTCCTCGGCAATCAATGCAAAGAAATAGAGGAAAACAATAGAATGGGAGAGACTAGAGATATCTTCAAGAAAATTAGAGATACCAAGGGAATATTTCATGGAAAGATGGACACAAAAATTACAGAAATGGTAGGGACCTAACAGAAGCAGAAGATACTAAGAAGAGGTGGCAAGAATACTCAGAAAAACTGTACAAAAAAAGATCTTCATGACCCAGATAATCACATTATGATCACTCAGCTAGAACCATACATCCTGGAATGTGAAGTCAAGTGGACCTTAGGAAGCATCACTACAAACAAAGCTAGCGGACATGGCAAAGTACCAGTTAAACTATTTAAAATCCTGAAAGACGATGCTGTGAAAGTGCTGCACTGAATATGTAAGCAAATTTGGAACACTCAGCAGTGGCCACAGGACTAGGAAAAATCAGTTTTCATTCCAATCCCAAAGAAAAGCAATGCCAAAGATTGCTTAAACTTCCACATAATTGCAGACTTTTCACACCCTAGTAAAATAATGCTTAAAATTCTCCAAGCCAGGCTTCAACAATGCATGAACAAGATGCTCAAGCTGGTTTTAGACAAGGCAGAGGAACCTGAGATCAAATTGCAAACATATGATGGATCATCAAAAACAAAACAAATCGACTACAACAACAACAACAAAACCAAGAGAGTTTCAGGGGGGAAAAAAATAAATAAAACATCTCTTTATGCTTTATTGACTATGCCAAAGACTATGACTGTGTGGATCACACAGTGGAAATTCTGAAATTTAGAATGTGGAAAATTCTGAAAGAGATGAGCATAGCAGAACACCTGACTTGCCTCTTGAGAAGACTGTATGCAGGTCAGGAAGCAACAGTTTGAACTTGACATGGAAAAACAGACTGGTTCCAAATAGGAAAAGGAGTGTGTCAAGGCTGTCCATGGTCACCCTGCTTATTTAACTTATATGCAGAGTACATCCTGAGAAACGCTGGGATGGAGAAACCACCACCTGAAATCAAGATTGCCAGGAGAAATATCAATAACCACAGATAAGCAGATGACTCCACCCTTATAGCAGAAAGTGAAGAAGAACTAAAGAGCCTCTTGTTGAAAGTGAAAGAGGAGAGAGAAAAAATTGACTTAAAGCTCAGCATTCAGAAAACTAAGATCATGGAATCTGGTCCCACCAGTTCATGACAAATAGATGGGGAAACAGTGGAAATAGTGGCTGACTTTAATTTTCTGAGCTCCATAATCACTGTGAATGGTGATTTCCACAATGAAGTTAAAAGACACTTATTCCTTGGAAGGAGATTTTGACCAAACTAGACAGCATATTAAAAAGCAGAGACATTACTTTGCCAACAAAGGTCCATCCAGTCAAGGTTATTGTTTCTCCAGTGGTCATGTATGGATGTGAGAGTTAGATTATAAAGAAAGCTGAGTGCAGAAGAATTGATGCTTTTATTTATTTATTTTTTTTTTTCACATTTCTGATGTAGGAAGTCTTGTTTCTGAATCCTGATCTTAAGGATGGCAAATCTAAATGATAAATGAAATGAACATGTCATTTCATTTGAACAGACTGAGCAGCTGATGGAAGTGGCATTTGATTGTTGGGGAGAAAACGCTACTTCGGAAGTGTAAGAACTTTAGAATATGTACTGATATACATACACTGAAAGTCAGATTGGAAAGAATCTAACAGCTCTGGTTTATCACTGCAGAGATGCAGGTGGGGGGGACATTCTTAGACGATGCATTCCATCTGTGTCCGGTTAACAATGAGATGCTTTCCCTCACAGCATGGTCTGCTGCTGCTGCTAAGTCGCTTCAGTCGTGGCTGACTCTGTGCGACCCCATAGACGGCAGCCCACCAGGCTCCCCCGTCCCTGGGATTCTCCAGGCAAGAACACTGGAGTGGGTTGCCATTTCCTTCTCCAATGCATGAAAGTGAAAAGTCAAAGTGAAGTCGCTCAGTCGGGTCCGACTCTCAGCGACCCCATGGACCGCAGCCTACCAAACTCCTCCGTCCATGGGATTTTCCAGGCAAGAGTGCTGGAGTGGGGTGCCATTGCCTTCTCCCGAATTGATGCTTTTAAACTGAGGTGTTGGGGAAGACTCTTGAGAGTCCATTGGACTGTAAGGAGATCCAACCAGTCCATCGTAAAGGTTCTGGGTGTTCTTTGGAGGGACTGATGTTGAAGGGGAGGCTCCAATATTTTTTCCACCTGATGCAGAAACTAACTCATTTGAAAAGACCCTGTTGCTGGGAAAGATTGAGGGCAGGAGGAGAAGGGGACAGGGGAGGGCAGGGGATGAAATTATTGGATGGCATCACTGACATAATGGACGTGGTCCTGGGTGAGCTCCAGGAGTTGGTGATGGACAGGAAAGCCTGACTTGCAGTGGTTCATGGGGTTGCAGAGTCAGACACGACTGACTGCCTGAACTGAACTGAATTAAACCCCTTTTTGGACCATTCAATTTTGTCATCTACTTTCCTTTGGGCCTTGTTTGTTTAAACTTTTCCAGAGATTCCTCCAAGTTCAAATCCGAGCCATTTCCTGAGACCATGTCAGGACTGTTCTGTTGCGAGAACCTAATGGATTAAAAAAAAAAAAAAGAAAGAAAGAAAGAAACCAACAAACAACAAGACTATGTGCCTAAGACTTCCTTCTTCCCACACCACAAATCCCTGACCTCATTTATCAGCACAAAGAAGCCCTGAACATTAATGGTGCACACATCACTTTCTCTTCTTCTATATATTCCTTAGGGTCGGAATGAAGGAAAGTTACATGGCTCAACATAGCCTGGAGTTAAAACTCCCCTCCAGGCCCTCCCCACCATGCTATGCAAGAGAAAGAATTCTCTCACTCAAAAAAAAGATGAACATTAATGTTGATTACACTCAGCTCCCAGCTGTTCCAACTCTGGCCAATCTCAAAATTCCTTGCCCCAGCCATTTAAGAGATAACTACTCTGATAAACCTTGGAGAGGAACAAGATCCCTTAAACAGCAACTTTCCACATAAATGCCTTACTTACTCTTTTCTTGGGTAAGTGCAACAGTTCCCTAATCTGAGTGTTGTACCTTCTCACCTCTTTAAAGGTGATCTGTTCCTGTTAAAAAAAAAGTCTTTCTTTTTCTGAACCTAGCATGCTCTAACTCCCTTAGTTTATAATATAGGCCATTAATCAGTTACTTCCAGCCTGCCAGGTCACTCAGGAGACAGAAATCCAGGTGAGACACATGTGCTTTGGAAAGGCATGTGCCAGTTCTCTCTCTGCACACTGCATGGACCAATGCCTTTGCCCCTCTGCACTCCACACACAAGATCAGGACCCCAGAGGAAGGAAAGAATGGAGGACAGGACATTTGGCAGGACCAAGGCAGCTTTTTGTCCAGACCACTATTCCACATTCCCTGGAACCTGAAAAGCAGATGTCTCTGAGCAGCCCTCTGGGCATTCATGTCGCTTACTTTCTCAGGGTAACTGCATGCACACAGCCCACCAGCTTTGTTTTCACCCTGTTCCCTCCTTCATAAGCACACACAGGCAAAGGGGAACACACGTAGAGCCCAGATCTGAACTTCCTCTGCTTTCTACACGTCCAAGTAGGCAGGAAGTGCCCAAATGCATTCCACGTTCACACCCAGTCTCATCCAGTGCCTGGGGATACACACTGAGAGTTTATTTACCGTAGTGTTTTTCTCCTATGCTTCCAGTATGAGCCATATTCTTTGACATAGGGCTCTGACTGACGCTCTGGTCCTAGGCAGTTCTAGCTCAGCCCTTATCCCTGTCTCCTTCTCACACATGTGGAACATGTCTTCAGGGCATCAGGCTCACTTTCTGTGCCTCCCCTTCCCAGTCTTTGCTCTTTTCCAGTGGACCTTGTCCTCGCCCCTTCTGTGGTTCCTGCCCTGGCCTCATCCACCGTTTGCACAGGTTAGCTCACGTGCCACAGGCTGATGGATCTAAAGGTCATACTTTAAAACCACATAACTCATGATTTTCTTAGGATGATTCCTCAAGAACCTAGCCCTTCTTCCAGGTACAATCACACACAACAGCACAGCCAGAATTTTGCCCATGTTCATGTCTATCTAAGTCATTCTACATTAGTGGACTCTCTGTCCTGAAGTGTCAGTGGCCATCCATTCCTTTTTCTTATCCTGGACATGGTCATTGTGCTGATGTATCAAATAGTCTCCCCCAGTCGCTACAAACCTCCTGCATCCTGCTCTGTTTGCTCCATGTCTCATGTCCTGTTGACATCAATTCTGTGTCTGCAGTGGGTGAGAGACACCCCTATATAGAAACACACACAAACACGGCCCACACAAGAGTGTGTGTGTAGACACACATGTTCAAGTCACACAGACAGAAACACAAACTGGGAGCATAGCTGTTAAAGTAGCTGAAGGAACAGTGGTTCTTATGCAATGCTGACATTGCCATTCTTCTTATAAGAATATCTCCCATTGGATTTTTACACATGAAGTATAGAGAAATCCAATTTTTGTGAGGGAGAATCGTGACCTAGATTGTGATACATGTGATGTAGAGAATTCCATACTTCCCAGCAGAAAAATATCTGTCTTAAAACATACAACAGAATGACAGGTAGCTCGATATTTCATGAATAAGCAATGAGGCCCAGATGTTCCCTTAGAAAATAGAGATTATTCTAGTTCCATATTGGTTCTCTGTGTCTTATGGAAACCAACGCCAAATGTAATATATGAAATGTAGAGAATTCCGATTTTCAGGTCAGGAAATCCCCACCAGATTTTCACATAGGAAGTACAGATAATTCTACATTACATGTAAGTAAATCAGCTTCCAGGTTTCTTTAGCACCAAATACAAAACATTGAGTATATCTTGGCATCAAGTCAACATCAAAGTTTTCATAGGTAAAATGTAGAGAATTCGCTACTACACCGAGTAAACTGTCACCCTGATTTTCATATGTGAGCTATATAATCTTTCAGATTTCTATGAATAAAGGCATTGCACAGATTTTCCTATCTGAAAGATGTGAAATTTCATATCTTAGTGGGGATGCAATATCTTACATGGTGTACAGAAGATTCAATGCTTCATGTGTTCAAAATTGAGCAGAGATTTTTATATGTCATATGTAGAGTATTGTCTCTATCATGTGACATTTAGTGGCCAGATTTCAATTCTGAATTATAGAGAATGCTTACGTGACATGAGAACTTGGCACCAACATCATACATGAAATCCAGAAAAAAAATGAAATGAAAAAAATGAAATCTATACTTTCCGTAGGAGTATCTGGGCCAATTTTTCTATACTTGAAACATGAAAAGTTACATGTAGGAAAATTTATTTCCACTGGTCTATATTATTCTATAGTACTACATAATTTTGTCAGAAAATCATGATTCAGAGTTTCTAGTATGAAATATCCAGAATAGGATGTCCTATAGCAAGCAGAAAATTATATGTTCAGATTCTTAACTGTACAATACATATCATTTCATACTTCACTTAGGAAAATCTGTCCTATGATTTCAACATTTGCAACAAAGATAATTCCATATTACATATTTGAAAATATCTGCCTACAAAACACTTGCTAATGTTTTGATTTGTGAAGCATTGAGAATTTGGAAGCTTGTCCCATCGATTCATGGCATATAGATGAGGAAACTTTGGAAACAGTGGCAGACTTTCCTTTTGGGGACTCCTGAAATCAGTGCAGATGGTGGGTGCAGCCAGGGTATTGAAAGACGCTGGCTCCTTGGGGAAAAGTTATGAGCAACCTAGACAGCATATTAGAAAGCAGGGACATTACTTTGCCAAAAAAGGTCCCTCTAGTCAAAGCTATGGTTTCGCCAGTAATTATGTATGGATGTTGAGCTGGACTCAAGAGAAAGCTGAGCATGGGAAATTTGATGCTTTTGAACTGTCCTATTGGAGAAAACAGTTGAGAGTCCCTGGGACAGCAAGGAGATTCAAGTGGTCCATCCTATAGTAAATCAGTCCTAAAGATCCTATGGAAGGACTCAGACTGAGGCCGAAACTCCAATAATTTGGCCACCTGATATGAAGAAATGACTCACTGGAAAAGTTCCTGAAGTGGGGAAAGATTGAAGGCAGGAGAAGTGGACAGCAGAGGATAAGATGGTTGGATGGCATCACTGACTCAGTGAACATCAGTGAACTCTAGAAATTGGTGACGGACAGGGCTCCTGGGTGTGCTGCAGTTCATGGGTTCCCAAAGAGTTGGAGAGATTTAGTGACTGATATGAACTGCACTTATAGAGAATTTAATATTGAATAGAAGACAAATTAATGCCCATATTTTCAAAGCAGAAGACATTGGATCCATATATTGTGTTGGAAAATGTGCACAAAGAAAAATTCATAAATGTAATATAAAAAATTCAATATTTCATTCCTGTGTACATTGAATTCTATATTGCATGGAGGAACATATGTGCCTAGGTTTTCAAATGACATATAAAGGGTATTCCATCTCATTATATTTTAATGTAGAAATTAAAGAACCTATATGTTCAAATATAGACTGTAAAGCATTGCCTATTTCAGAAATCAAACTGGGTTCATATTTTAACAGGGGAAATACAGAGAATTTTGCATTTCCGGTAGGAAAATCTACACCTAGTTATTCATATGGGACATGTAGCACCTGGTCGGTCATACAGGGAAAAAAAAAAAAAAATCAGTGTCTAGATTGCTTATATTTCTGAGCTCAGAATCCCATATGTGAAACAGAGACAATTCCATATTTCATGGTTGAAGTCTTCATTTAATTTTCATCTCTGAAATATGTACACTTCATATGTCCTACTACACATTCTGTGGCATGTATTCCATATGAGGAACGAAAAAAAAAAAAAAAAAAATCTCAACTTTCCCGATCACAAATTGCTCATCAGGTAAATGAAAGAGAATATGTGGAATATAGTGAGTTCCACACTGAACATAGGAAACACTGCCTCCAGATTTTAGTGTGTGAGATATAAAGATGGTTCCATATTTCTTTTAGAAATGTACACACCTAGATGAAGAAATAGGACACAAAAAACATATTGTACTTCATGAAAGAAAAAAAATATATGTGTCTTGATTTTTTTTTTATGTGAAATTTAGACTTTGACAAAATTCAGGGGAGATGATTTGCACAGTTTCATGAATGAATTACATAGGTTACATACTTCATTTGTGAAGAAACTGTCATCAGGCCGTCATAAGTAAAATAACAATAATTATATAGGTGAAAGAGGCTGGGATGAGTGTTAGATTGTGGATGGACTGAGAGTTTCATATTTAATGTAGGAAAATGGGCGCCCTGATTTTCTACAGCATGCCAAAATTTCATGTAATATAATCTGCACACACATGCAGAAGAATGGAAATGGAATCTGTGGTGCCTTTACACAAGCCAGCTTTATCACTCAGCTATAAAAGGGAATGTGTTTGACTCAACACAACTGGGGTGGATAAACACTGAGCTTCTTCTACAAAGTCATAGGGAGAGATACAAACACTGAAGACTAACTAATACATATAGAGTTAAAAAAAAAAAAAAGTATTGACAATCCTACATGCAGGGCATCTGAAAAAACACAGTGGCAAAATACAGACTTTTGGACTGAGTGGGATAAGGTGAGGGTAGGTTGATCTGAGGAATAACATTGAAATGTATACATTAGCATGCATACATAAAATTAATGAACAGTGAGGGTTTGGTAGAGGACACCCAATGTTGAGCTCTGGGACAACCCAGAGGGAGAGAGTGGTGAGGAAAGTGGGAGGGCGATTCAGAAAGTGGTGTGTGGGGGGAATACATGTATACCTTGGGATGGTTCATCCTGATGTATGGCAAAATCATCACGATATTGTAAAGTAATTACACTTTGACTGCAATGAATAAATCAATAAAAACTATATTCACCATAGTATTGGACAATTGCCAGGAATCTCCAAAGTTTTGTGGGAGGTGAGAGAGATGTCAAAGAACTTACTTACAATGCAAGTGTGATGTTGAAAAGAGAAATAAATGATGACTAGTGTGTTACAGCTCTGTGCAATGGAGGCTCACTGTTAGTTTTCACAAAGAGGCCTTCAAGTGGAATAAAGTTGAGCCCTTAGTAAAGATGAATCTGTGGTTACGATTGTTGGACATGGAATGACTGTTCAGAGTCTCAGTGCATCTGAGTCACCTGTACATATGAGTTTTAGATCGTCAGCCTGCTTCATCTACCTGAAGCTTCCTTCGTGAAAAGATGTTTTCCACTATGTCTACACACATGCAGTCTCATCCAGGGGCCCTTAGGTCATGGTGTTACTCTGTGTTGCATGGAGGCTCGGTTTCTCCACAAAGGAAATAAATGACCCAGGTTCCTGGGAACACAACTGTCAGTGCCCAGCCCCCAGTCCCCTCACTTGACCTCCTATCAGTTACCTCTTGTTCTGGAGCCTTCTTGCTCAACAAGTACTGACAGGTTCGGGGCCCAGAATCTGAATGATGATTTGCCAGGGAAATGAGCAATGTCAGCACAGGGCTGTATGGATGCTGAGACCTCCAAGAAATCAGAAGCCAATCGTGAATTCTGTGCAGCTACAGAGGGTATCTACGTCTGCAATCCAGTGAGATTCTGCAAAGTTGTGCTCAGAGAACCAGTTACAGAAGTTCACGCTGTTGCTGGGATCGTGCTGACTGTGGGGCTGTATGTCTTACATCAAATCCCTGCTACTACTGTGTTGGAGGTGGGTTAGACAGTGGTTGAGGATCCTCCAGGAAAGACAGATAATGGGAGAAGGACTTAAGTCATCTGCCAAGGCCAACTTATCCCTTTGTGTCCCCACTCTCCACATCCAGCTAGCTGCCTCATTCCAGTGATGATAGCTACTCCTTCCCAATGAGTTCATTCAGGAATTGCAGATTTTTGCAAAAGAACAATGTGCTTTTGCAGCCATAAGTGGGTTTCTGGAGATCCTTCACCTGACAGGATAAAGTCAGGGTGGATGGGGTATAAAAACTCATTCCAAGAGAGCTGTCCTTCCCTCTCTATTAGGACAAATCATGTCCCTTCTCTATCGGTTTCCCCTCCCTTTCACATGTATTGTCCCCAGTATGACCTTCAATATCATCATGTGGCAGTGAAACTTGTCTTCTTTATGGTCACTCATCATGGCTGTCATCTGGGAGTGGTTCACAAACTGCTTTGGGTCAAGGAGCCACTAGGTGATAGATGTGACAGTACTGGAAGACAAAACTGTTTAGAGTCTTCCAACATCGTCTGAATTCAATTTGCCACTAGGAACAAGTCACCTTCTACTAACCCAGACTGCATGAAGGCCTAATAAAACCCAAGGCTGTGCATATATTGTGTCCCCACAAGGAAGAGCGGTTCTTATGGGGAAGCCTTTAAGCTTCATCTAGGCCTCCTGAAAATTAGCTTATTTCTGGAAAACACAGTCTCCTAGCTAGGACTATCATGAGCACTTAGAAATGCCAGCATCATCACTCCCAAATTCATTCAGCCTTTTGGACAGGACCTGAATAGGCAAAAACCTATTTTTCTGAAGAATCCATCCCTTGTGATACTGACAATTCTGATTAGGAAAGCTGCAAGAAACTATAGGGTATGAATTTGTGTTCACCACAACAACAAGGATATCACCCATAAGATCATGTATAGATTTGCAGGACTGTAGCCAATAGCCACAATCCAGTATATACATTTTGTACCCAAACTGCCAGGCCTGGAATTGCTTTGTCTCATAGCTCAGATAAAATGGGTTCCACACAAACTTGAGGCCCACAACTTAGACACATAAGAGGCAGATATCCAGAAGATGGAGCTTTTGTGTTCTAGACTGATCTTCCTCTTCTTACTGAACTTGTATTTCATCAGAGGAGAGGCCCCTTCGGGTCCACAGGGACTGCTTTGAGAGCCCCACACTACTTCATTTTCCCTAGGTGACTCCTCAAACCTTCACATAGGCATTCTGGTGTAAACATACACAAGAACACAGCAGAAATAGTGACCTTCTTTATTTTCCTTGATGTAATCCTCGATTTGTGGACCCACTGTCCTGAGTTTTCATTGTCCATCTTTTCCTTGTGCATTTCCTGGACAGAAGCACTTTGGAGATAGGGCGACCTGACCCCCGCCCCACCGCCAGTCACTGGGAAACTCTTTCCTCCTCTTCTGGTTGCTCCACAGCTCCAGTCATGTTCCCTTCATTTTTGCATCTGCAGTGAACCAGACACATGCATGCACACATACACACTGAAACACACAGAGACACAGGCGATGGAAGAACACATGTGTATACACAAACATTTGTAAGGCACAGAGACACAAAGGCAAACAGAAAACAGTTAATTCAGTAGATGAAGGGGCTTGTGTCCAGCAATGTGAGAGAGATGACAACACTAGGCACCTTATCCTGCATGTTTGGGATCTATGTCCTTTTTCTCCCCTAGGTCTTCAGTATGATCCTCAACCCTCCCAAATCCTCTTACACCTCTGCCTGTGTGGTGGTTGTGAGTGGCCAAGTGTTGGATGTGGAAATTCATTAGGTCGTAAACCTAAATGTCAGCACAAATGTGCTGTGGGACACCGAAGACAAAGCCCTTGCAATGCGTAATCCCTCCCAGGAGGAGGAGCAGGAGTGAAGGGCTCAGGCAATCCCAGTCTCCATGAGCAGCAGGAGGCCAAGGGGGTGGCAGGACCCAGGCAAGGATGATTCTGACGAACGTACTTAATTCAACCTGTCTCCATCAGAATCCCCTAGCTCTTGCATTCTGTTAATATGTTTAAGCTGAATGAGACTAGGGCACATTAAGTCCCCAATACTTCAGTCTCAGCATGTCCCCTGCTACCCGCATGACCTGAATCCAAGTTTCACCTCCAGATTACATGAGCCTGAGCTTCCCCACTTGTGGAAAGAGAGGGTCTTGGCCAACACACAGATGTGCCTTTAAGGCTCACCTCTTGATCCCCTCACAACCACTGTGCCTTGTCCATTACCTCTCATGGCAGGACCTTCGTCCTGGAAGCAATACTGCAGAGGATTGATCCACAGGTGCTTGCCCATGATCTGCTGTCCACATGAGCATGACCATGCCCTGAACCCTCCCATGGGCAGCCAAGAACCCCAACATCAAACACCCATTCTGGATATGCACAGAGAACCAACCTCAGCAATCCTGTTCCATCCTGGACACTTGTGGTTTGAAAACCAGTTAAGAAATTTAATGCTGCTGGTGGCCGGCCTGAGGCTAGGGAATTGCCAGCCATTTAACACAACCAATGGACTGGAGATGAACTGCATGACCTATATCCTTGAGCAGGACAGAGACAGAAAATATTCAGGAAGGAAGAGCATCCACTCACTCCCCTACCCACATACACTGCAATGGGAGTCGGGTGGAATCAGTGATGCCAAGGTAGTACTCCTTAAACATCTCTCTGTTCCTGAAGTATGAGTTGTCCTGAAAGGAAAATAATAGCATGTGGCGGAAATGGGGATGGCCTAATTCCTGCACCTGCCAGGACCAGGAGGATAGAAAAGGTGAAGGTGGAAGCTTCTAGGTTCTTCAGCTTTCCTGACAGGTAGGCATCAACAGAGTCTGTTATTCCTCTCTAAAGGCTGACACCGAGACCCCCAACCATGTTCTAGGATTCCCCCACCCACATTTGCCTGCACAGCTCCTCCATACACTTGTCCTCAGTCTCCCTCACTGTCCTTCAAATCTGTCAAGTAACAAGCAAATCTTCATCTTGTTCATTGATCATGATGGCCATCTGTGGATTGTTCATTATCTGCTTAAGGTTAAATAGCCAGATATGCCACATGCCAAGCAAAGAAATGTCTCAAGTAACCAGGTCAGCATCGGGCAGAACAAGGACCTCTGATCAGGCATCTGCAAGTGCTCTAGGTATGCCTGATTCCCAAGCTGCCCCATCAACATCCCCAGCCCCTGACACACCATAAGTCATACTTATCACATTGTGTTCCCTGTTGTCTCTGAGAACTTTGTCTGCATTCCCCATTGGAGGGTCTGTGTCTGACCGCTACTGATTTGTGTCTGGCATGTGAGTCCTGGCATGTCACTTGCTTAAAACCTCAGAATCTGCAGTCTGTTCTGAATTCCTTTAGCATGCATAAGTGTGTGTTTCTGTGTTTTAGCAAGAGATGTCTTGGTCTTTGATCTGCTCCCTAGCTTCACAAGGGGTGTCATGGATGTTTTGGAGTGATCTTGCACTCACTTCCTAGGAGGACCCCGACCTTTCCACCTCCACCTGGCGTGTGGACAACCTCCTGCTTTTACACTGCGCTAAAGGGAACAACCATTGGGGCTCAGACTGACCGGGATGGGTTCTGGGGCTCCAGAAATCTCTGCCACTGTTCCAGATAATCCATAATGTTAACAATGACTATCATGGAACGCTACTGTGACACACCATCTCTGGTCACATGTGATATACAGTTCCTGTCCCCAGGTACAGCTTCTGTTCATGCAAGCCATACGGAGTCACATGAAGCCATTTTCTGACACATATACAGTTGTAGCCAAGCCCAGGCTCTGCTGATACTGTGCCCTTGTAGCCTGTGAGTCTCCATGCCCACCCATTCACTTGTTCCCCATCCTGCCCTGCCCCTTGCCAAGCAGGTGTATTAACAGCCACTCCTCTTTCTGTTCCTGTTCCTTCTCCTCCTCCTCAGCAGCCTACATGCAGGAAGTGGCAGTAAGGATAAGGCTTTGGCCCAGAAGCCAGGGATGCCTTCAAGAATTGAGTTTCTCCAGGTCAAGTGGCCCTTTCTCTTCTGATGGTCTGTCCTCTTGTGCCAAAGTTAGGCCCTGTGGTTTTTCTCATTCACAGACATCACCTCCTGCAGGGCCGCGAATGCCTCCAGTGCCTCCAGTGTTAGCTGCTCACTCGTGTTTCCAGATCTTGGTTGCTCCTGGCCCTGTTCCTCTGGCATCGCCTACCACTTCTGTGTGGAAACCTACTTTTACCACCCACCACCCCCCACAACCACTTGAAACCCCTCAGTGTTTACTTCCACGAGCGGCTGGTAAACTTGCTGGATCTGTGAACCCTCTCCCTCCTCCAGGGCCATGTCATCCACCACCACCTCCCCTCTGAAGAGGGCAGCCTCCTTTCCTGCTGGGCCACCTCTTGCTTGCCACATCCCTGACGGCTCCTCAGCATCGACAGGTCTCATGGCCCGTGCGCCCTGAATACCCTGGCTCACACCGAAGAAGATCCATGGTAGTCCCAGGGCGCACCCGCCTTCCTCAGATCTCGTTCTCCATGTGGCCCTGTTCATGGCACAGACGTTCTGAGGACCTAACCACCAAAGCAAACTTGGTGACCAGCAAATTCCTTGCAAAAGCTCAGTCTCTTCTTCCAAATGTGTTCCCAGGCCTCAGGCTATCGACAAGAATGCTGAGACATGTATGCCCTGGGAGCCTTGTGACGTAGCACATAGTAGACTGGCGGATGGGGGCTGATGTCCACAGCCTGACCTCCAAATCCCATCAGGAACCAAACAAACGAAGCCAAAAAACCTTTATGAAGACATGCTCCTTTGATGTCTGGGCACTCTGGCAGTGGTGATCCAGCTGCCAATGTCGGCTCAAGACAAAGCTCAGGCATCCTCACTGAAGCAGTTTGCTTGAGCAATAGGGTGATGCATCAGACATGCAAGTGAGACAGCCTGGCCAGTTGGGTGGTAAAGGCAAGGAACTTGACTCTGATGCTGCAATCCTCCTCAAATGATCTTCCTCTGAGTCAACCAACTATGTGTGCTAAAGAGTCAACCCAGGTGAGCCAGTGTTCCAGGGTACCTCAGGGACAGAGGTGCTCAGTTAGGATCCGATCTGCAAGCCCTGTGTATGATGGAGGGGAGAAGGGTTGGGTTGGTGCTTGTGTGGGAATAGTTGTATTGGGAGGGTGGGGAGAGTACACCCGGATCTCAAGAACACTTGGCTTCTGTAGACTCCACTTGAAATTTCTGCTTTGGGCTAGCAGTCTTGGGAAGACAGCCATCCTCTGAGGAAGGGCACACCACTTCCCACTGCTCGCTGTCTGGCCCCCAAGAGATGAAACCCCACACCAAACCATCCTGGAATTCCTGGCCCTAGGTCTGTCAGCTCCAGGCTATTCCTGTGCTCACAGCTTAGAACAGGGACCAGTCGGAGTACCTATGTTACTAAGGATGCATTTCCAAGAGGAGTAGAGCTCCTTATCCAAGTGTTTCAGGGGGCAAAATGGCTTCTCCTTGCCATCAGTTACAATCTACCTGCCGGGTGCTTATAACATGGGCACACTCGGGAGCAGTTTTGTCTGTGTATTATCATAGACCACTTAACAGTTTTTCCCAGTTTTTCAGGTCACCCAGGAGGCAGAAACCCAGGTGACACACATGTGCTTTGGAAAGCAGGAGCCTGTTCCCTCTTGGCACGCTGCTTGGATCCAGACCTTTTGCTCTCCACACTCCACATACAAGGATGAGATCCCAGAGAAAGTAAAGAATAGAGGACAGCACATTTGGTGTCAGCAATGAAGATTCTTTGGCCATGTCACTTTTCCCTATTCCCTGGAGACTGCAAAGCAGCCAGCTCTAAGCAACCCTCTGAGACATCCATGTCTCTTTCTGTCCCAGGGTGCCTGCATGCACAGAGCCCACCAGCCTTGCTTTCTCCCTGTTCCTTCACACGTCAACACAGGCAGAGGGGCAAACATGTGTAGCCCAGATCTGAACTTTCTTCTGCTTTCTATATTGCCACATAGTCTGAGAGTGTCCAAATGGATTCCACTCTCACACCCCGTTTCATCCAACGCCTGGTGATACAGACTGAGAGCTTACTTAGCATGGTATTTGTCTCCCATGGTTTCCCAAAGAATGTTTTCCACACTCTTTGAGATAGGGTCCTGGCTGGTGATCTGGTACTTGGCAACACTAGGTCAGCCATTTTCCCTGTCTCCTACTCACATGTGTGGAATACAATCTCCAGGGCATCAGGCTCTCTTTCTGTGCCTCCCCTTCCCAGTCTCTGCTCTTTTCCAATGGACCTTGAGCTCGCCACTTTCACCCGTCCTGCCCTGGACTCTTCCACTGTTTCCACAGGTTATCTCACATTTCACAGACTGATGGGTCCAAAGGCCATGGTTTAAAAGCCCCACACCTTATGATTTACTTTGGGTGGTGCCTCAAGCACCTAGCCCTGCTTCAAGGTACAAACACATGCAATGACACAGCCAAAATAGTGACCATGTTCAGGTCTCTTGATGTCGTTCCAGATAAGTGGACCCACTGCTGTGAGTTGTCAGTGACCATCCTTTCCTCATTCTTGTCCTGGACAGGGGTACTGCGCTTATGTCTCAATTAGACTCCCCCAACCTCTGCACACCTCCTGCCTCCTCTTCTGTTTGCTCTATGTCTCATGTCCCATTGCCTTAATTTCTTTGTCTGCAGTGGACCAAAGACAGCCCCCCCCCCCCACCCCATACAGAAACACACACAAACACAGGCTACACAAGAACATGCATATACAGACACACACATTCAAGTCATACAAACACAAATGCAAATGGGGGACACAGCTCTTTCAGTACCTGAAGGACCAGTGGTTATACAATGTAGACATTGCCATACTTCTTATAGGAATATCTCCCATTGGCATTTCACACTTGAAATATAGAGAAGTTCAACATGCATGAGGGAGAATTGTCACATAGATTGTGATATAGGAGATAAAGAGACTTCCATACTTCTGGGCAGAATAATCACTGCCTAGATAGATATAAGAGGAAGACATGAAGTTCCATATTGCGTGAAGAACCAATGGGGTCCAGATTTTCCCTTACAAAATAGATATAATTCTAGTTCCAAATTGGTTCTCTCTGTCTTAAAGAAACCAGTGCCAAATGGTCATATATGAAATGTAGAGAATTTCAAGATTCAGGTAAGGAAATCCCCACCCAGATTTTCACTTAAGAATTATAGTTGAATTCCACATTACAAATAATGAAGTCAGCCTCCACATTTCTGTAGTGCCAAATACAAAGCATTCAGTGCATCTTGGTATCAAGACAGCATCAAAATTTTCATACATAAAATGTATTCACTTCTTCATTGAATAAACTTGTCACCCAGATTTTCATGTGTGAGCTATGGATTTCTGGATTTCTATATGCTTCTGGATTTCTATAAATGATATCATTGCACAGACATTCCTATGTGAAATATATGGAATTTCAGAAATAGTGGGGATGGGATTTCTTATGTGTTGCAGAGAATGTTCAGTACTTCATGTGTGAAAAAGTGAGCAGGGATTTTTTTAATGTGATATATAGATGATTTTCTGTTTCATGTATAAAATGAGTGACTATGTTTCAAATGTGATATATAAAGAATGCCTCCATGACATGAGACAATTGGCACCAGTGTCATAATTGAAATCCAGAGAAAAATGAACTCTATATTTTCTGTAGGACTAAATGGGCCATTTTTTCTATACATAAAACATGAAAAGTTACATGGAGGAAAACTTGTTTCCACTGGTCTATATTATCATTCTAGAGTATCACGTATTTTTGTGCAAAATCATCATACAGATTTTCCAAGATGAAATATCCTAAATGTCATTTATCAGGCAGAAACACATGTTCAGATTTTCAAGTATAAACTACATGTCCTTCCATATTTCACTTAGGAAAATCTGTCTTGTGATTTCCACATGTGCAATATAGAGAATTCTGTAATTCACATTTGGAAATCTCTGCCTAGAAAACAGTTGCTAAAGCTTTCATATGTGAAGCTTTGAGGATTTGGCAGATTGTCCAATCACTTCATGGCAAATAGATGGGGAAACATTGGAAACAGTGGCAGACTTTCCCTTGGGATACTCAAGAAATCAGTGTAGATGAGGGGTGAAGCCATTATATTAAAAGGTGCTGGATCCCTGGCAGAAAAGTTATGAGCAAGCTAGATGACATGTTGAAAAGCAGGAAGGTCACTTTGCCAAGAGAGGTCCGTCTAGTCAAAGCTATGATTTCCCCAATGGTCATGCAGAGATGTGAGAGTTGGAATTGAAAGAGAGCTGAGTGTGGAAGAGTTTAACTGTCCTGTTGGAGATGTCCCTTTTGAGAGTCCCTGGGACAGCAAGGAGATCTAAATGATCCATCCTAACAAAATTCAGTCCTAAAGATTCATTGGAAGGACTCAGGCTGAAGCTAAACTCCAATAATTTGGCCTCCTGAGGCAAAATACTGACTCACTGGAGAAGTCCCCATGGCTGGGAAAGATTGAAGGCGTGAGGGGAAGGGGACAACAGAGGATGAGATGGTTGGATAACATCACCAACTCAGTGGACATGAATGTAGTCCAGAAAGTGGGGATGGACAGAGAGGCCTGAGGTGCTGCAGTCCACGGGCATGCATGTGTTGGATAGGACTGAGCAACTGAACTGCAATTATAGAGAACTTAATATTGAATGGAGGAAAAATTAATGTCCATATTTTCAAAGTTGACATACAGGGAGTCCATATATTGTGCCTGAAAGTGTGCACACAGAAATTCATAAATGTAATATAGAGACTTAAATATTCCTTTCCCATGTACATTGAATTCCATATTGCATGCAGGAAAATCTGTATCTAAGTTTTCAAATGATATATATAGTTTTTCCCACTTTTTGTATATTGCAGCACTCAGATTTTGAAATATAGAATACAATGCATTCCCTATTTCAGAAATTAAAACTGGGTCATACTTTTAATAAGGGAAATATAGAGAATTCCATGTTTCAGGAATGAAAATCTACACACACCTACTCATTTGGGACACTTAACACATGGCCTGTCATATGGAGAAAACTCAGTGTCCAGTGTGATTATAAGGAATATAAGGATCCTCTATTTCATATAAGAATAGCTGAGGTAAGCATTCCATATTTGAAACAGAGAACATTCCATATTTCATGGACAAAGATTGTGCCCAAATTTTCATATCTGAAATATGTATGCTTCATGTGTCCTATTACACATTCTGTATCCTGCTTTCCATATAAGAAATGAACAAAAACCTCAATTTTCCCAATCATAAATTCCTCATAAGTTGAATGAGAGGGGAATATGTTCAATATAGAGAATTCCACTTTGCATGTAGGAAACACTGCTTGCAGATTTATGTATGTAAGATATAGAGGATTCCATATTTCCATTACAAACATCCACACCTAAATGGAGAAATCATGCATAGAACATACCATATTTCATGCAAGAAAAACCTGTGCCTTAATTTTTATCTGTTAAATTTAGATGTTGGCCAAATTCAGGAGTATGTTCTGCATCGTTTCATGAATAAATTCCCAAGGTTCCTTATTTCATGAGGGAAATATGTGCACTCAGACTATCATAATGAAAATAAATATAATGACATATGTGAAATAGTCTGGAGTGAGAGTTAGATCCTGAAAGGACTGAGCATTTAACAAGTAACATAGGATAACGGGTGCCCTAATTTTCTATAGAATTCCAAAACTTAATGTAATATAACCTGTGCAAAGAAGCAGATGAATGGAAATGGAATATGTGGTGCACATACACAGGCCAGCTGTATCACTCAGCTATAAAAGGAAAGCATTTGACTCAACTCGAACGAGGTGGATGAACATCA
Organism: Cervus canadensis; assembly: GCF_019320065.1. Taxonomy (NCBI): domain Eukaryota; kingdom Metazoa; phylum Chordata; class Mammalia; order Artiodactyla; family Cervidae; genus Cervus; species Cervus canadensis. The sequence goes on from NC_057420.1 coordinate 2,502,519, forward strand.
GTTTCTTCTACAGAGTAAACTCAAAAAGCGAAAGACAAATACTGAAGATTAACACATGTGTACAGAATTTAAAAAGACAGCACTGACAATCGTACATGAAGGGCATCAAAAATGACACGGACATAAAAAAACAGACTTCCGGACTGAGCAGGATAAGGCAAGGGCAGGATGAATTGAGAAAATAGCACTGAAATGTATACCTTACCATGTATATGTAAAATAAATGACCAGTGCGAGTTTGGTACAGAAAGCAGGACATCCAAAGTCGTGCTCTAGGATAACTCAGAGGGAGCAAGTGGGGAGGAAGTTCAGAGGTGGGTTCAGAAAGTGGTGTGTGTGTGGACCACATGTATACCTTCGGCTGATTTACCTTGATATATGGCAAAAACAATAACAGTGTTGAAAAGTAATTTCCCTTTGATTACAGTAAATAAACCAATAAAAGACTATTCACCACCCTATTGCTCAATGGCCTGGAATCTCTGAAGGGTTGTTGGAGGCAAGAGAAGCCGAAAACTTACAATGCAAGTGTGATGATGAAAAGCAAAACAAATGATGCCTACTGCCGCACAGCACTGTGTAAAAGAGACTCACTGATAGTTTTCAGAAAGGGGTTTTCAAGAGGAATAGAAATTCAGCCAAAATTGAAGGTAAACCTGTAGCTAGGGGTGAAGGACATGGAATGGTTGTCTAGAGGCTCAGTGCAGCTGAGTCCTCTGTAAATCTGAGTAGTGGGTTTTGGATGGTCAGGTTGCTTCATCTACCTCAAGCTTCCTTAGCAAAACACTGTTTTCCACTAGTGCTACACACATGCTGTGTCATGCCATGGTGTCACTCTGTGTTCCACAGAGGCTCGGTTTCTCCACAAGGGAAATAAATGACCCAGGTTCCTGGTAACACGTCTGTCAATGCCCAGCCCCCAGTCTCCTCACATGACTTCCTCCCAGTAACCTCTCGTGGTGGAGCCTTCTCTCGCAACTTGTACTGAGAGGTTTGGGACCCAGAACCTGAATGATGATCTGCCAGGGAAACAAGCAAGATCACCACAGGACTAATCGCACACTGAGCCCTCCAAGAACTCAGAAATCAATTGCCAGTTCTGTGCAGGCACAGAGGGAACCCATGTCTGCTATATGAGAGAATATTGTAAAGTTGTGCTCAGAGAACCAGTTGAAGAAGTTCACACTGTATCTGGGATTGTTGTGCCTGTGGGGCTGTATGTCTTACATTCAAACCCCTGGTACCACTATGTTGTTGGGGGTGAGTTGCTGGTTGAGGATCCTCCAGGATAGAAAGTATGGGAGATGGGCCTAAATCACCTGCCAAGGCCAACCTATCTCTTTTTGTCCCCACTCTCAATATCCTGGGAGATGCCTCATATCAGTGAGTCTACCTACTACTTAACAATCATTTCTTTCTGGAATCACAAATCCTTGACAAAGAACAATGTGCTCTTACAGTTATCAGTGGGTTTCCTGAGTTCCTCCACTTGTCAGGACAAAGTCGGCATAGGTGGAGTATAAAACCTCATTACAGGAGAGCTGTCCTTCCCTCTTCACAGGGACAAATCATGTCCCCTCTCACTCTCACTCATCTCTCTTTCATATGTCATTTTCCATAGTCTGACATTCAAGCTCATCATGTAGCAGGGAAGCTTGTCTTTTTCAAGGACACTCATCACAGCTGTCTTCTGGTATGGTTCACAAACTGCTTTGGGTCAAGGAGCCATTAGGTGCTAGAGGTGACAGGACTCAAAGACAGACTCTTGCCAGAGTTGTCTTGCATCATCTGAATTCAATTTGCAGCTTGTAACAAGTCATGTTCTGCTATTCCAGATTTTATGAAGGCCCAACAAAATGCAAGGCTGTGCATATCAGTGTATTCCCACAAGGAGGAACTGTTCCTATGGGGAAGGACCTAAGCACCATCTCAGCCTCCTGAAAATTACCTTATTCCTGGAAAACACAAGCTCCTATCTAGGATTAGAATGACCACTTAGAAATACAGGTACCCCCCTGCCCAAATTAATTCAGCATTTTGGACAGAACCTGTGTAGCACACTACCCATTTTTCTGAAGATTTCATCCTTGGTGCTAATGACAGTTCTGATTAGGACTGCTGCAAGGAAAGATGGAGTATTAATATGTGCTCATCAGAAGAACAATGACATCACCCTTGAGATCACGAATAGATAATACCCATAAGTTAGTAAATGATTTTGTACCCTAACTACCAGACCTGCAAACTCTTTCTCTCATAGCCCAGATAAAATGGATTCCACAAACACCACATGAGGCCCACAACTTGGACGCGGAAGTGGTGGATTCCCCAGATGATGGAGGTTTTGTGTTTTGGTCAGATCTTCCACTTCTGACTGATCTTGTGTTTCATCAGATGCTAGGCCTCTTGGGGTACACCAGGAGTGCTTTGTGAGCCCCACCACTTCGCTTTCTCTGGGTGACCCCTCAAACCCTCTACACCTACGCCCCTGTATAAACACACACAACACAATAGAAAATGTGAGCTTCTTTTTTTTTTCTTGATGTTATCTCTTATTTGTGGATACATGGTGCTGAGTTTTCACTAATTGTTTTTTCTTCATTCCTTTCCTGGACAGGGGCACCTTGGACATAGGGCAACCAGTCTCCCACAGTCACTGGAAGCCTCGTGCCTCCTCTTCTGGTGGCTCCACTGCTCCTCTACTGTTGCCTTCATCTGTGCATCTGCAGTCGGCCGGACACACACATGCACACATATATATATATACACACACCGGGAAGCACCCAGAGACACAGGTGACAGAAGAACATGTGTGTATACAGACACATTTGCCAGGCACATGGACCCAAGGCAAACAGAGAACATAGTTATTCAGTAGTGAAAGAGGCCTGTGTCTAGCAGTGTGGGAGAGATGATATCACTAGACACCTTGTCCTGCAAATTTGAGATCCCTGTCCATTTCTCTCCCCAGCTCTTCAGTATTATCTCCAGCCTCCCTGAAGACTTTTCCAATTCTGCCTGGGCAGTGGTGGTGAGAGACCAAGTGTTGTATGTAGAAATTCAGAGATGATGTCAAACTCAGCACAGAAGTGCCATGGGACACTGGAGACAAAGCCCTTGTAATGGGTAAGCCCTCCCAGGAGGAGAAGTGGTAGTGAAGAGCTCAAGCAATCCCAGTCTCCCTGAGCAACAGGAGGCCAAAGGGGTGGCAGAACCCAGGCAAGGTTGAGTCTGAAAAAGGTGGTTTATTCAGCGTGCCTCCATCAGAATCACCTAGCTCTAGCATGCTATAAACACAGCTGCTCTGAATGAGACAAGGTCACATTAATTCCCTAAGGCTTCAGTCTCAGACTGTCCCCTGCTACATGCATGACTTGAATCCGTGCTACACCCTCAGACTCCATGAGCCTGGGCTTTCCCACTGGGGAAAGGAGAGCATCTTGGCCTCTAAACTTGTAACTTCAGGGCTCACTTTTGATCCCCTCAAAACCTCTTTGTCTTGTCCCTTACCTATCATAGCACAACCTTCCTCGTAGAGGTAGTACTGCAGGGGATTTACCCTCGGGTCCTGGCCCAGGATTTGCTGGCTACAGGAGCGAGGGTAGCATGGGCCTGACTAGGTCCCAAATCCTCCCATGGACAGCCAAGAACCTCAACAATAATTGCTCATTCTGGGGATGCCCAGAGAGACTCTGCCTCAGAAATCCTGTTCTATCCTGTACAGTTGTGGTTCGACAACCAGTTGAGACATTTCATGCTGCTGGTGTCCAGCCTGAGGCTGGGAACTCCCCAAATATCATTACAGAACTGTGGACTGGAGAAGCAATACAGGTCCAATATCCTGGAGTAGGACAGAGACAAGAAAGTTTCAATAAGGAAGAACATCTAATCCATCCCCAGCCCATCCACACTGCCCTGGGATTCATGTCACACCAGTAATGCCAAGGTGGTACTCCTTAATGATCTCCATTCCTGAAGTACTGGTTCTCCCAAAAGGTAAATATCAGCTTGCAGCTGGACTGGGGATGGCCTAGTTCCTGCATCTGCCAGGACCAAGTGGATGGAAAAGGTCAAGGCTGAAACTTCTAGGGTCCTCAGCATGTCTGGCAGACAGGCATCAACAGAGTCCATTTTTCCTCTCCAAAGTTTCAAACTGATGCACGCACCTGGGTAATAGGATCCCCCAACCTGTATTGCCTGCCCAGCTCCTCCAACCACCTGTCCTCAATCTCACAAACTGACCTTCAAATCTGTCAAGTAGCCAAACAAATCTTCATCTTGTTCATTTATCAAGATGGACATCTGGGGGTGGTTCAGACCTGCTTGAGGTTAAAGAGCCAGTCATGCAAAATGCTGAGAAAGGAAGAGTCTCTAGTAACAAAAATGCCTCAGGCAGAGCAAGGACATCCGAACAGGCATCTGCAAGAATTCTGGGTATTCCCTCTTCCAAAGCTGTCAATTCGACGTCCCCAGCCCCTGCCCTACCATCAGTCATGTTTGTCACTTTGGACCCCCATGGTCCTCTGGGACCCTAGACCTCATCCCCAAGGTAGGGTCTGTGTCTGAGCACTATTGATATATGTCTGGCATGTGGGTCCTGGTTAGTCACATGCCAGTTACTTAAAACTTCAGGATCTGCAGCCATAGTGGCAGGCTTTCTGTGTGGGTAAGTGCATGTGTCTATGCATTTCAAAAGAGAGCCCTGGGTCTCTGACCTGCTCCCTGTCTTCACAGTGGGTGGCATGGAAATTATGGAGTGAAATGGCACTAATATCAGAGGAGAACACCGTCCCTTATGCCTCCACCTGTGGTGGTCAATCTCCTGCTTTTATACTGCACTAGAGGGAAAAACGCTTGGGTCTCAGACTGACGGGGATGAGTCATGGGACTCCGGAAATTTCTGCTACTTTCCCAGATAACCCACAATGTTAAATAATTTCATGGAAAGCTGCTGTGGCACACTGTCTCTGGACCACTGGTGAATGACCCTTCAAAGCATCCATTTCTCTTATTGTGCTCCACTGATACTGTCCTGTTATCTTCATCTGTGCATCTGTGGTGGGCCTGAAACACACACACACACACACACACACACACACACACACACGGTAAACACACAGAGACACAAGTGACAGAAGATGTGTGTATACAGACACATTTACCAGGTACAGGGACACAAAGGCAAACAGAGAACACAGCTGATTAAGTTGCTGAAGAGGCCTGTGTCCGAGTGTGGGAAAGATGACATCACTGGGCACCTTATCCTGCCCCTTTGGGATCCCTGTTGATTTCTTCCCCTAGCTTTTCAGTATTACCCAGCTCACCTGAAGACTTTTCCACCTCTGCCTGGGCTGTGGTGGTGAGAGGTCAAGTGTTGGATGTGGAAATTCAGAGATGATCTCAAGGTCAGCACAAAAGTGCCATGGGACACCAGAGAAAAAGCCCTTTCAATGGGTAAGCACTCCCAGGAGGAGGAGCGGGAGTGAAGGGCTCAGATGATCCCAGTCTCCATGAGCAGCAGGGGGCAAAGAGGGCATCAGGACCCAGGCAAGGATGATTCTGACAAAGGTGATTAATTCTCCCTTCCTCTGTCAGCATCACCTAGCTCTCACATGCTGTATCCACAGCTGCTCTGAGTGAGATTAGGACACATTAAGTCCCCAAGCCTGATGTATCAGGTTGTCCCCTGCAACCATAAATAACTGAATCTTGGCTCTGACTCCAGGCTGCATGAGCCTGAGCCTCCCAAATGGGGAAACAAGAGAGTCTTGGCCTCTAAACAAATGTGCCTTTAGAGGTTACCTCTAAAACGTATGCGTAAAGTCCCTTACCTCTCACAGCTCTTTCCTTCCAGGTATAGTACTGAAGGGGATTGACCCACAGGTCCTCACCGATGGTCTGCTGGGCACATGAGCCAGGCCACCATGGGCTAACAAGGCCCCTGATCCTCCTATGGGCAGCCAAAAAGCACAAAATCAATCACTCCTTCTGGAGAGGCTCAGAAAGAACTCACCTCAGCAATCCCGTTGGATCTTGGACACTTGTGTTTCCACAACCAGTTAAGGAATTTCAAGCTGCTGGTGCCCAGTCTGAGGCTGGGAACTCCCCATCCATCACCACAGAACCAGTGGACTGGAGAGGATGTATATGCCCTATATCTTGGAGGAGGACAGAGACAGGAAAGATATAGGAAGGAAATACATCCTTTCTCCCCATACCCACCCACACCGCAAGGCAGTCATTAGTACCAGGGATAAGAAGATGATGCTCCTTAATGGTCTCTCTCCTCCTGAAGTACAGATTGTCCTGAAAGGAAATACCAGCTTGCAGCAGGACTGGGGATGGCCTAGTTCCTGTACCTGCCATGGCCAGGGGGATAGGAAAGGTAAAGGTGCAAGCTTCTAGGGTCCTCAGGCTTCCTGCCAGGCAGGCATCAAACAAGTCAGTTTCTGCTCTCCAAAGACTCACACCGATGCACACACCCATGTAATAGGACCCGCCCACCCACTCCTGTCTGCCCAGCTCCTCCACCCACCTGTCTTCAGCCTCCCTCACTGACCTGCAAGTCTGTCATGTAGCCAAGCAAGTCTTCGCCTTTTAATTGACCATTATGGACATCTAGGGGTGGTTCAGTATCTGCCTAAGGTTAAGGAGACAGTCATGCCATATGCTGAAAAAGGAAGAGTCTAAAGTTACAAGGTCAGACTCGGGCAGAGTAAGGACTTCGGAACAGGCATCTGCAAGGGTTCTGGGTATTTCTGCTTCCCAAGCCACCCCAACGACACTCCCAGCCCCTGTCACACCATGAGCCATGCCTGACACTTTGGGGCCCCTGTGGTCCTCTGGGACCCTTGTCTTCATCCCCCAAAGGAGGGTCTGTGTCTGACCACTGGTGATGTATGTCTGGCAGGTGGGTCCTGGGTAGTGACATGTCAGTGGCCTAAAATTGCAGGACCTGCAGTCCTTGTGGCATGCCTTCTGCATGGGTAAGTGCGTGTGTCTGTGCATTTAATAAGAGAGTCCTGGGTCTCTGACTTGCTCCCTGCATTCACAAACGGTGGCATGGATGTTGCAGGACGATCTGTCACTAAATTTGAGGGAGGATGCCACAGCTTCCACCTCCACCTGTCTTGTGGACAACCTTCTGCTTTTACAGTGCACAAACTTCTTTGGGTGAAGGATGCACTAGGTAATAGAGGTGACAGGGCTGGAAGACAAAATCTGGCCTAGAATCAAACACCATCTGAATTCAATTTTTGTCTTGTAACCAGTCTCCCTCCGCTCACCTAGACTGTATGAAGGCCCAACGAAACCCAAGGCTTTGCATATCAGTGTATTCCCTCAAGGAGGAGCTGTTCCTATGAGGAAGGACATATGCTACATCCCTGCCTCCAGAAAATTAGGTTATTCCTGGAAAACATAGGCTCCTAGCTAGGACTAGCATGAGCACTTAGAAATCCCAGAATCCTCACCTGCAAATTCATTCAATGTTTTGGACAGGACCCATGTCACAGATGACCCATTTTTCTGAAGAGTCCATACCTGGTGCTGATGAGAATTCTGATTAGGGCCACTGCAAGGAAAGACCGAGTATCAGTGTACGCTCATCAGAACAAGGACATCATCCATGAGGTCAGGAGTAGATTTGCAGGACTGTAGCCAACACCCATAATCCAGTCAATATACATTTGTACACAAATTGGCAGACCTGCAAACTCTTTCTCTCATAGCCCAGATAAAGTGGATTCCACAAACACCATCTGAAGCCCACAACTTTGACCCAGAAGTGGGGGATACCCTAGATGATGAATCTTTTGTGTACTGCACAAATCTTCCACTTTGGATCAATCTTGTGTTTCATCAGAGAATAGGCCCCTTTGAGTGCTCCATACCACTTCATTTGCTCTGGGTGGCTGCTCAAAACCTCCAAAAATGCATCCCAGTATAAATGCACACAGCAACACACCAGCAATTGTGAGCTTCTTTATTGTTTTTGCTGTAATCCCCGATTTGTGGACCCACTGGTCCTGCCTTTTTACTGGCCATTTTTTCCTCACTCCCTTCCTGGACTGGAATAATTTGGAGAGGGCAACCAGTCTCCCACAGTCACTGGATGCCTCGTGCCTCCTCTTCTTGTTGCTCCATGGCTCCTGTCCTGTTGCCTTTATCTGTGCATCTGCAATGGGCCCAAAACACACACACACACATGCATCCACACACACACACACACATGCACAGAAGCTCACAGAGACACAGGTTATAGAAGAACATGTGTGTATACACATACATTTGCCAGGTACAGGAACACAAAGGCAAACAGAGAACACAGTTGAATCAGTAGTTGAAGAGGCCTGTGTCCAGCAATGTGGGAGTGATGGCATCACTAGGCTCCTTGTCCTGCCCTTTTGGGATCCCTGTCAGTTTCCTCCCCCAACTCTACAGTATTATCCCCAGCCCGCCTGAAGTCTTTCCCACCTCTGCTTAGGCAGTGGTGGTAAGAGGCCAATTGTTGGATGTGGAAATTCAGAGACGATCTCAAGGTCAGCACAAAAGTGCCAAGGGACACCAGAGACAAATCCCTTGCAATGGGTAATCCCTCCCAGGAGGAGCATGAGTGAAGGGCTCCCAGTCTCCATGAGCAGCAGGAGGCAAAGGGGGTGGCAGCACCCAGGCAAGAATGATTCTGACAAAGGTGATTAATTCACCCTGCCTCTGTCAGAATCACCTTCCTCTCACATGCTGTATCCACAGCTGCTCTGAATGAGACTAGGACACATTAGGTCCCCAAGCCTCTAGTCTCAGGCTGTCCCCTTCTACTTGCAATACCTAAATCTAGGCTCCACCTCCAGGCTGCATGAGCCTTAGTTTCCCCACTGGGGAAATGAGAGGGTCTTGGCCTCTACATGGATGTGCCTTCAGGGCTCATCTCTTGATCTCCTCACAACCTCTGTGCCTTTTCCCTTACCTCTCATGCCAGCAACTTCCTCCCAGGGGTAGTACTGCAGGGGATTAATCCACAGGTCCTGACCAATGATCTGCTGGGCAAATGAGCCAGGTCATCATGGGCTGACCAGTCCCGGAACCCTCCTATGTGCAGCCAAGAACCCCAACATCAATCGCACATTCTGAGGAGGCTCAGAGAGACCCCCGCCTCAGCAATCCTGTTGAATCCTGGACAGTTGAGTTTCAACAACCAGTTAACAAAATTTAGGCTGCTGGTTTCCAGCCTGTGGCTGCTCAGGAGGAGAAGGAACAGGAGCACAAGGATGGGTGATGGTAAGGGCACCTACCAGGCCTTTCAATGGATAAACCATTCCAGGAGGAAGATTGGGAGTGAAGGGCTCAGGCGATCCCAATCTCCATGAACAGCACAGGCCAAGAAGAAGGCAGGACTGTAGCAGGATTATTCTGACAAACATGCTCAATTCATCCTGCCTCCCTCAGAATCACCTCACTCTGCATGATGTAAAAACACCTGCTCTTAATGAAACTAGGACTCATTAAGTCACTTAGCCTCCAGTCTCAGCCTGTCCCCTGCTATCCCCATGACCTGAATTCAGGTTCCACCTCCAGGCTGTATGAACCTGAGCCTCCCCACTGGGGTAATGCGAAGTTCTTGCCTCTATGTGGATGTGTCTTCAGGGTTCACTTCTTGATCCCCTCACAACCTCTGTGTCTTTTCTCTTAATTCTCATGGAAGGACCAACATCCCAGGGGTAGTACTGCAAGAGATTAACCCACAGGTCCTCGCCCATAATCTGCTATCCACATGAGCCATGTCAGCATGGGAATGACCAGGCCCCTAACCAGTTAAGGAAGTTCAGTACGCTGGTGTCCAGCCTGAGGCTGGGAATTCCCCATCCTTCATCTCAGAACCAGTTGACTGGAGAAGAAAGACATGCACTATTTCCTGGAGGAGGACAGAGACAGGGAAGATTCAGGAAGGAATAGCATCCCTCCCTCCCCCATCTGGCCACACCACCCTGGGAGTCAGGTAGTGCCAGCGATGCCAAGGTGGTACTCCTTAATGACCTCTCTGTTCCTGAAGTATGGATTTTCCCAAAAGGAAAATACCAGCTTGCAACAGGACTGTGGATGGCCTAGTTCCTGCACCTGATGGGACCAGGAGCATGGAAAAGTTAAAGGTGGAATCTAGGGTCCTCAGCTTGCCTGTCATGAAGGCATCTGCAGAGTCTGTTTATCCCTTTCTAAAGACTCAAACCGATGCACGGACCCAGGTAATAGGATCCCCTCACCCAAATTGCTTGCTCAGCTCCTCTACCCACCTGTCCTCAGTTTCCCTCACTGACCTTCAAATCTGTCAAGCAGACAAGCAAATCTTCATCTTTTGCATTGATCATGATGGACATCTGGAGGTGGTTCAACCACCTTATAGTTAAGGAGACAGTCATGCCACGTCCCAAGCAAGGAGGAGTCTCGAGTAACAAGGTCAGCCTCATGGAGAGCAAGGGCCTCGGAACAGGCATCTGTGATTGCTCTCGGTATCCCGCTTCCTGAAAGGCCCTATCAACATCCCTAGCCCCTGCCACACCATCAGTCATGCTTGAAACTTTGGTTCCCCTTTGGTTCTCAGGGAACCTTGTTTGCACCCCCAAGGGAATGTTTGTATATGACTTCTACTGATGTATGTCTGGAATGTGGGTCCTGGGTTGTGCCATGTCAGTTGCTTCAAACCTCAAGATCTGCAGGCCCTGTGGCATGCTGTGTGAATTGGTAAGTGTGTGTGTCTGTGAGTTTAGCAAGAGAGACCTGGGTCTTTGACCTACTTCCATTCTTCAGACGGGGTGGCCTGGAGTTTGGAGTGATCTGGCACTAACTTCGGAGCAAGATGCTGCCCCTTCCACCTCCACCTGGCCTGTGGACAACCTCCTGCTTTTACTCTACTCTAAAGGAAACAAGCACCAGGCCACACACTGAAAGGGATGGGTTGTGGGACTCTAGACATCTCTGCTACTTTCCCAGATAACCCACAGTGTCAATAATAACTCTCTGGAAATGCTACTGTAGTACACTGTATTATTCTCCGGTGACATACAGTTCCTGTCCCAGGGTACAGTTTCTGCTCAGATGTGAGCCACAAGGAGTTACACAAATCCATTTGCTGACACCCATAAAAGTGTAGCCATGCACAGGATCTGCTGGCACTGCGTCCCAGTGACTCCCTGCTCCACCCCTCCATTCACATGACCCCCATTCTGCCTGCTGCCATCACCTGGCAGGTGCCCTCACCAACACCCCTCCTTCTGCTCCTGTTCCATCTTGTCCTCCTGAGCAGCGGACCCCCATTAAGCGACAGTAAGGATACGACTTTGGCCCAGACACCAGGAATGCCCTAGATGATGGAGCTTCTTTGGGCCAAGGGACAGTTTTTCCTCTGATGGCCCTTCGCCCTAGTTGGAGGTAGCCTCTGTGGTCTTTTTCATTCACAGACCTTACCTCCTGCTGCAGGTCGGCCATCACCACCAGCGTCTCTGGTGTTGGCTGCTCACTCGTGTTTTCAGGCCTTGGATGTTCCTGGCCCTGCTCCTCTCACTTCCCCTCCCACTCCTGTGAGGACATCTGCTCTTGCTCCTCTTCTGCCACCACTTCTACCTCCTTCATGCTGTTTTCCACCAGCAGCTGGAATACTTGCCTGAGACCTGACACCTCTCCCTCCTCCACTGATGTGCCTTCGTCCACTGCCTCCCTGCTGAAGAGGGAGACTTCTCGCCTGCTGGGCCACCTGTTGCCTGCAATTCCCAATAGCCCCACAGCCCTGGCAGGTCTCAGGGCCCCTGCATCCTTAATACCCTGGCTCACACTGAAGAAGTTCTAGGTTGGTCCCAGGGTGCTCCTGGTTTCCTCTGGTCTCATTCTCCAAGTTGCCCTGTACATGGCACAGATCCGTGAAGGACCTGAACATAAGTGCATACTAGGTGACAGGCACAATCCTTGCAAAGCCTCAGTTTCTTCTTCCAAATTGGTTGCTGGACCACAGCCTATCAACAGGGAAGTTGAGACATGTATGTGCTGGGAGACTTGTGATGTCACACAGGCATAGTAGGCTGGTGGGTGGGGGCTGACTTCCACAGCCTGATCTCCAAACCCCATCAGGAATCAATCAAATGGAGCCTAAAATGCTTTCCATACAGGGGTATGCCCCTTGGACTTCTGGGCCATCTGGCAGCTGTGATCCACATGCCAATCTCGGCTCAAGACAAAGCAGTTGGTGTCTTACCAAAGCGTTTGCTTGAGCATCAGGGCGAATGTTCCAGAATCAAGTGGGACAGCCAAGCTAGTTGGGTGGTAAAGGTAAGGAACCGGAACCTGACCCTGACACTGCAATGTTTCTCAAGTTTGAAACTGCCTCTGAGTCAGCAGGCAACTAGGTATACTGAAGAGTCCACACAGGTGAGACTGTTCCGTGGTACCTCAGTGACAGAAGTGCTCAGGTAGGGTCCGATCTGCAATCCCTGTGCAGGGGGGAGGGCTGAGGAGATTGGGTTGGTGGTTGGCTGTAGCTTGGGGTATTGACGGGATGCGGAGAAAACACACTGTTCTTGTCGTCACTCTGCTGCAGCAGAGTCCCTCTCGAGACGTGTGCCCTAGTCTGGAGCAGTCTTGGGAACACAGCCAACCTCTGAAGAAGGGCACACCACTTCCCTTGGCTCCCTGTAAGCCCCCCAGCTTCAAATCTGCAAACCAAACCATGCTTGAGCCTCTGGCCCTAGGTCTGTCAGCTCCAGGCTTTTCCCATGCCGACAGCTTAGGACATGGACCAAGATGTCTACCTATGTCGCTGTGGATGCACTTCCCAAACAAGGAGAGATCCTCACTCAAGTGTTTCAGTGAACAAAAATGTTTGTCCTTATCATCGCTTATTATGTACTTGCCAGCTGCTTATCACGTGGGCACATTCGGTAGTAATTTTGGCCTATGTGTAATATAAACCACTTGGCAGTTACCTCCATCCTCTCAGGTAACACAGGAGGCAGAAACCCAGGGGACAGACATGTTCTTTGGAAAGTTAGGTGCCCTTTCCCTCTCTGCCCCATGCATGGACCCACAACCTTGCCCCTCTGCACTCCACACACAAGGACGAGACCCCAGAGAAAGGAAAGAATGGAGGACAGGACATTTGGCATGAGCAATTTAGCTTCTTTAGACAGACTGCCATTCCCCATTCCCCAGAGCCTGCAAAGCTGCTGGGTCTGAGCGGCCTTTTGAGGCTTCCATTTCGCTTATGGTCCCAGGGTGACTGCATGCACACAGCCAACCAGGCTTGCTTTCTCCCTGTTCCCTCCTTCACATCCCCACATAGGCAGTGGGGCACACACATGTACTGCTCAGACCTGAACTTTCTTCTGCTTTCTACACTGCCATGAAGGCTAGAAGTGACTGAATGGATTCCATGCTCACACCCCATCTCTTCTGATGTCTTGGATACACACTGAGAGCTTACTTAACGTGGTATTTTTCTCCCATGCTTGCAATGTGAGTCACACTATTTGAGGTAGAGTCATGGCTGACTCACTGGTCCTAGAGAGCACTAGCTCAGCCCTTTACCCTGTCTCCTCCTCACATGAGTGTAACACATCTCCAGGCCATCCAGCTCTCTTTCTGTGCCTCTCCTTGCCAGTTGTGCTCTTGCCCAAGGGACCTTGTCCTCACCACTTTGTCGAGTGCTACCCTGGCCTCATACACCGATTCAATAGGTTAACTCATGTGCCTGAGACTGATGGGTCCAATGCCATGGTTTAAAAGCCCCATACCTCATGATTTATTCTGGGTGATGCCTCAAGCACCTCGCCCTGCTTCCAGCTACAAACACACACAACAACAACACCCAAATTGTGACCATGTTCATGTCTCTCAATGTCTTTCCAGATTAGTGGACCCACTGTCCTGACTTGTCAATGCCCATCCTTTCCCCTTTCTTGTCCGGTACAGGAGCACTGATGTATCAACAAGTCTCTTCCAGCCTCTGCACACCTCCTGCTCCTCCTGTTTGATCCTTTACTCATGTCTTTTTGCCTTCATTTCTGTGTCTGCAGTGGCCCAGAGACACCCCCACACAGAAACACACAAAAACATGGGTCACACAAATACATGGATTTAGAGACACACAGGTTTAAGTCAAAGGGACATACATGCAAACAGGGAACACAGCTGTTTCAGCAGCTGAAGGACCATGGTTCTTATGCAATGTAGAGATTTTCATATTTCTTTTAGGAATAACTCCCATTGGATCTTTACATGTGAAATATAAAGAAGTCCAACTTCGTAAGAAAGAATTGTCACCTAGATTGTGATACAGCAGATAGAGAATTCCACACTTTCTGCCAGGAAAATCTCTGTCTTATATGAGAAAGACATTTAGTTCCATATTTCATGAAGAAGCAATAGTACCTAGATTTTCCCTTATGAAATACAGATAATTCCAGTTCCATATTGTTTTTCTGTGTCTTAAGGAAACCAATGCCAAATGGTCTATGTGAAATGTAGAGAATTTTGAGTTTTAGATTAGGAAATCCCCTCCCAGGTTTTATCATAGGAAGTTTAGGTAATTCCACATTAAGTTCAGTTCAGTTCAGCCGTTCAGTCATGTCTGATTCTTGGTGACCCCATGAATCGCAGCACACCAGGATTCCCTGTCCATCACCAACTCCTGGAGTTTACTAAAACTCATGCCCACCGAGTCGGTGATGCTATCCAGCCATCTCATCCTCTGTTGTCCCCTTTTCCTCCTGCCCCCAATCCCTCCCAGCATCAGGGTTTTTCCAATGAGTCAACTCTTCACATGAAGTGGCCAAAGTATTGGAGTTTCAGCTTCAGCATCAGCGCTTCCAATGAACACCAAGGACTAGTTTCCTTTAGAATGGACTGTTTGGATCTCCTTGCAGCCCAAGGGACTCTCAAGAGTCTTCTCCAACACCATAGTTCAAAAGCATCAATTTTTCAGCACTCAGCGTTCCTCACAGTCCAACTCTCACATCCATACGTGATCACTGGAAAAACCATAGCCTTGACCAAACAGACCTTTGTTGGCAAAATAATGTCTCAGCTTTTAAATATGCTATCTAGTTTGGTCATAACTTTCCTTCCAAGGAGTAGACGTCTTTTAATTTCATGTTTGCAGTCACCATCTGCAGTGAGTTTGGAGCCCAAAAAAATTAAGTCTGACACTGTTTCCACTGTCTCCCCATCTATATCTCAAGAAGTGATGGAACCAGATGCCATGATCTCAGTTTTCTGAATATTGAGCTTTAAGCCAACTCTCATCTTTCACTTTCATCAAAAGGCTTTTTAGTTCCTCTTCATTTTCTGCCATAAGGGTTGTGTCATCTGCATATCTGAGGTTATTGATATTTCTACCAGCAATCTTGATTCCAGCTGTGCTTCTATGAGCCCAGCATTTCTCATGATGTACTTTTCATGTAAGTTAAATAAGCAGGGTGACAATATACAGCCTTGACATAGTCCTTTTCCTATTTGGAACCAGTCTGTTTTTCCATGTCCAGTTCCACATTGTATGTAAGTAATTCAGCTTCCAGGTTTCAATAGCACAAAATACAAAAATTTCAGTGTATTTTTGTATCTTGTCAACATCAAAATTTTCATAGGTTAAATGTAGAAAATTCACTATTTCATAGAGTAAACTTTTCATCCTCATTTTCATATGTAAACTATGTAGCCTTCTAGATTTCTATGAATAGTCATTGCACAGCTATTTCTATCTGAAAGATATGAAATTTCAGATCTCAGTTGGGATGAAATTTCTTATGAGGTCTAGAGAAGATTCCAGGCTTCAGGTATGAAAAAGGGAGCAGATATTTTTTATATGTGATATATAGAGAATCATTCATTTCATGTAGAAAACGAGTGGCCAGATTTCATATGTGAAATATATGCAATGCCTACATGATGTGTGAAAATTGGCAATGGTATCATACATGAAATTCAGAGACAAAGGAATTCAATACTTTCCATAGGACTATCTGTGCCGATTTTTGTATACATGATGCATGCCAATTTGCATGTAGGAAAATCTCTTTCCACTGGTCAATATGATCATTCTAGAGCATTAAATATTTTTGACAGAAAATCATACAGATTTTTCAGTGTGAAATATCTGAAATGTCATGTAGCAAGCAGAAAAATATATGTTTAGTTTTCCAATTTTAAAATGCACATCATTCCATATAATACTTAGGAAAATCTATCCTATGATTTCCACATGTGAAACATAGCGAATTCCATACTTCACATTTGAAAATCTCTGCCTCAAAAACACTCGCTAATGCTTTCATAGGTGAAGCATTGAAAATTTGGCAGCTAGTCACATCAGTTCATGGGAAATATATGGGGAAACTTTGGAAATAAATGCAGACTTTTTTTTTTTTTTTTTTTTTGAGGGAATCTAAAAATCACTGCAGATGGTGGCTGCAGCCAGGATATTCAAAGATGCTAAGATGCTGGCTTCTTGGCAGAAATGTTATGAGCAACCTAGATTGGATGATAAAAAGCAGGGACATTACTTTGCCAAGAAATTTCTGTCTACTGAAATCTATGGTTTCCCCAGTAGTCATGTATGGATGTGAGAGTTTGGCTTGAAGGAAAGCTGAGCATGTTACATTTGATGCTTTTGAACTGTCCTGATGAAGACACTTGAGAGTCCCTGGGACAACAAGGAGATGCAAGTGGTCCATGCGAAAATAAATCAGTCCTAAAGATCCATTGGAAGATTCAGGCTGAAGCTGAAACTCCAAGATTTTCTCGACCTGATGTGAAGAGCTGATTCCCTGGGAAAGGGACAGATTGAAGGCAGGAGGAGAAGGGGATGACAGAGGATGATGTGGTTGGATGCCATCACTGACTCAGTGTAATGAATGAACTCCAGAAATTGGTGATGGACAGGGAGCCCTGGCATGCTGCAGTACATGGGTTCACAAAGTGTTAGACAGGACTGAGCCCCTGAACTGAATTGAATTGATAAAAAATTTAATATTGAATGGAGGACAAAATAATGCCCATATTTTCAAAGCCGATGTAGAGGGGATTCATATATCATGTCAGAAAGTGTGCACACATAATGTCATAAATGCAATACAAAGAGTTAAATATCTCCTTCTCGTGTATGTTGAATTCTATACTGCATGAAGGAAAATATGTACCCAAATTTTCAAATGACACATATAGGTTTTTCCATCTCATTATATATTTAAGGTAGAAATCATGGAACACATATTTTCAAATATAGTTTATAAAGCATTGCCTATTTCAGAATTAAACATGGGCTTATGTTTTAATAAGGGAAATAGAGAGAATTCTACATTTCAGGTAAGAACGTCTACACCCAGCTATTCACATGGGACACTTATCACCCAGCCTGTCAGATGGAGAAAAAAATCAGTGTCTAGATTGATTACATGGAACATAAGGATTCTGTATTTCACATATCATTATTTGAGGTAAGGTTTCCATATGTGAAACATAGACAATTCCATATTTCATGGACAAAGGCTGCACTCAAATGTACATATCTGAAATGTGTACACTTCATGTGTCCTATTACACATTCTGTAGCCTGGTATCCATATGAGAAATGAACAAAAGTCTCAATTTTTCTGATCACAAATTACTCATCAGGTTAATGAAAGAGTATATGTGCAATATAGAGAATTCCACACTGCCTGTAGGAAACTCTGCTTGCAGGTTTATGAATGTGCGATACAGAGGAGTCCATATTTTAGTTAGAAGCATCCACACCTAGATGGAGAAATTGGCACATTATACGTAGTGTACTTCTAAATAATGACATTTGGATGGTCATGGTGCTTCATCTACCTCAAGCTTCATTAGTGAGAACTTGTTTTCTACTATTCTACACACATGCTCTCTCATCCAGGTCCCCTCATGCCATGGACTCTGTGTTTCATGGAAGCTTGGATTCTCCACAAGGGAAATAAATGACCCAAGTTCCTGGGAACATGTCTTTCAGAGCCCAGCCCCCAGTCTCCTCATTTGGCCTCCTCCCACTTACCTCTCGTCATGGAGGCTTCTCTCTCAACTAGTACTGAGAGGTTTGGGACCCAGAATCTGAATGATTATCTGCCATGGAAATGAGCAAGGTTAGCACAGGCTGGTCGGACGCTGAGCCCTCCAGGAACTCAGGAGTCAATCGCCAATTCTGCGCAGCCACAGAGGGAACCAATGCCTGCAATCCTGTGAGATCCTGCAAAGTTTTGATCAGAGAACAATTTGAATACTTTCACGCTGTGACAATGATTGTGGTGCCTATGGGACTGTGTGCCTTATGTTTGAATTCCTGGTACCACTGTGTTGGAGGGTGGTGAGTTGCTATGTGAGGACTTACAGGGCAAAAGAGTATGGGAGATGGACCTAAATTACATGCCAAGGCCAACCTATCCCTTTTAGTCCCTACTCCCTAAATCCAGTGAACCGCCTCATACCAGTGATGCTAGCTACTGATTCCCAATCAATTCTTTCTGGAATCACAGATTCTTACAAAGGAACAATGTGCTCTTGTAGGCATCAGTGGGTTTCCTGAGTTCCTCTAGTTGCCAGGAAAAGTCAGGCTAGGCAGGGTATAAAATCTCATGACAGGCAAGCTGCCCGTCCCTCTTTACAGGGACAAATTACCTCCTTTCTTCTTTGCACTCACCTCCCTTTCACATGGCATTGGCCCCAGTCTGATTTTCAAGTTCATTATGCAATAGTGATGCATGTCTTCATCATGGCCAGTCATTATGGCTGTTACCTGGAAGTGATTCACAAACTTTTTTTGGTCAAGGAGCCACTAGGTGATAGAGGTGACAAGCCTGAAAGACAAAATCTGGATTAAAGTCATTTTACTTTGTCTGAATTCCATTTGAAGTTTGTAACAAGTCACCTTGTGCTAACCCAGACTGCATGAAGGTCGGAAAAGCCCAATGTCTGTGCATATCAATGTATTCCCACAAGGAGGAACTGTTCCTATGGGGAAGGCCCTATGCTCTCTCAGCCTCCTAAAAGTTAGCTTATTCCTGGAAAACACAGCCTATTAGCAAGGACTAGCATGAGCACTTAGAAACCCCAGCATCTTCAACCCCAAAGTCATTCAGCATTTTTGACAGGACCTGCATAACAGACAACCAATTTTTATGAAGAGTCTGTCCCTGGTGCTAATGACAGTTCTGAATATGACCACTGCAAGGAAAGACCAAGTATCAATTCATGCTCCTCAAAACAAATAGTACATCACTCATAAAATCAGGGATAGATTTGCAGGACTGTAGCCAATATTCATAATCCAGTAAATATATTTTGTACCCAAATTGCCAGACCTGCAATCTCTTTCTGTCATAGCCCAGAAAGAAAAAAAAAAAAAACAAAAAACAGATTCCACAAATGCCCAAGAGGCCCACAGTTTTGACCCAGAAATGGATTCCCCAGATGATGGGGCTTTTGTGTTTTAGACAGATCTTCTGCTTTTGACCAATCTTGTGTTTCATCAGAGAGTAGAGCCTTTGGGATCCACAAGGAGCATTTGAGAGCCCTACACCACTTCATTATCTCTGGGTGAGTCCTCAAACCCTCCACACATGCACTGAAGTATAAAGAGACAAAACAACACAATAGAAATTGTGAGTTTATTTATTTTTTCCATGTTTTCTCTGATTTTTGGACCCACTGCCCTGAGTTTTCACTGGACATGTTTTTCTCAATATTGTCCTGGAGAGAAGCACTTTGGAGATAGGGTAACCAGTCTCCCCCAGTCACTAGAAGCCTTGTGCCACCTCTTCCAGTTACTCTTGGCTCCTGTCCTATTCCCCTCATCTGTGCATCTGCACTGTGCCCTACACACTTATGCACACACAGAGACACACAAACACACACACACACAGAGAAACAAAAACATACAGAGAAACACAGGTGACAGAAGAACATGTATGTATACACCCACATTTTCAAGGCCCAGGGACACAAAAACAGAGAACACAGTTAAATCAGTAGCTTAAGAGACCTGTGTCTGGCAATGTAGGAGAGATGACAGCACTAGGCAATTTCTCTTACCTTGGATGTGCGGGATCTCTTCATGGCCACACCAACAAAGCACAGCTGCCATGCCTTATCTTGGAAGTGGAGTAACTCCTCTCGGCCACTGACCCTGAACTTGGATGTGGGGTAGTCGGGGTAGGTGGGGTATAAATCCTCATTACAGGAGAGCTGCCCTTCCCTGTTAACAAGGACAAATCACGTCCTGTCTCATTCACACTCACCTTCCTTTCACATGGCATTGTCCCCAGTCTGACCTTCAAGTTCATCAGGTAGCAGTGAAGCATGTCTTCTTCATGGTCACTTATCATGGCTGTCATCTGGGAGTGTATTGCAAACTGCTCTGGGGCAAGGGGCCACTAGCTGATATAGGTGACAGGGCTGGAAGACAAAATCTGGCCTAGAGTCATCCAATATCTTCTGAATTCACTTTGTGAGTTACAATAAGTCACCTTCTGCCTACCCAGACTATATGAAGCTCAACAAAAGCCAAAGATGTGCATGTAAATATATTCTCACAAGGAGGAGCTGTTCTAATGGGAAAGGCCTAAACATCCATGTAGGCCTCCTGAATATTAGCTTATTACTAGAAAACCCAGTCTCCTAGCTAAGACTAGCATGAGCATTTAGATATCCCAGAATCCTCACCCCCAGTGTCTTTCAGTGTTTTGCACAGAACCTGC
The DNA here is from genome assembly GCF_019320065.1 of Cervus canadensis. Taxonomy (NCBI): domain Eukaryota; kingdom Metazoa; phylum Chordata; class Mammalia; order Artiodactyla; family Cervidae; genus Cervus; species Cervus canadensis. The sequence goes on from NC_057420.1 coordinate 2,523,260, forward strand.
ATAGCATACAACCCATTTTCCTGAAATTCTGTCTCTGGTGCTAATCATAATTCTGATTAGGACCACTGCAAGGGAAGATTGAGTATCATATTGTGCTCATCAGAACAACAAGGACTTTATCCAGAAGATCAGGAATAAATTTGCAGGACTGTAGCCAATAACCGTAATCCAGTAAATATATGTTGTACCCAAACTGCCAGACCTGTAAACTATTTCTCTCATAGCCCAAAGAAAATGGATTCCACAAACATATGAGGCTGACTACTTTGACCCAAAGTGGTGGATTCCCCAGATGATGGAGGTTTTGTGTTCTGGACAGATCTGCTACTGACTGATCTTGTGTTTCATCAGGGACTAGACACCTTGGGGTCCACAGGGAGTGCTTTGAGAGCCCCACACCACTTAATTTTCTCTGAATGACTCCTCAAACCCTCCACACATGCATCCCAATATAAACACAGAACAACACAGCAGAAATTGTGATTTCTTTATTTTTCTTGATGTAATCCCTGACTTGTGGTCCCACTGTCTTGAGATGGCTTGGCCATCTCTCCCTCAAAATTTCCTGGAAAGGAGCACTTTGGAGATACGACAACCAGTTTGCCCCAGTCACTGGAAGCCTCGTGAAACTAATCTGGTTGCTCCACTGCTTCTGTCATTTTTCCTTCATCTGTGCATCTGCAGTGGGCTCGACACACACAGACATGCATACACACACACACACACACACACATACACAGAGAAACACACAGAAAAACACAGACACATAGGCGATAGAGAACACCTGAGTATACACACACATTAGTAAGGCACAGTGACACAAAGGCAAACAGAAAACACAGTTGATTTAGTAGCTTAAGAGGCCCCGGCTGGCAATGTGGGAGATATGACGTCACTAGGCACCTTGCCCTACCCCTTTGAGAACCCTGCCCATTTCCTCCCCGGGCTCATCAGTATTATCCCCAGCCCGCCTGAAGCCTTTTCCACCTATGCCTGGATGGTGGTGGTGAGAGGCCATGTGTTGCATGTGGAAATTCAGAGATGACTGCAAAGTGAGCACAAAAGTGCCATGGGACACCTTAGACAAACGCATTGCAATGGGTAAGCCCTCCCAAAAGGTGGAGTGGGAGTGACAGTCTGAGGTGTTCCCAGTCTCCATCAGCAACAGGAAGCCAAGGGAGCAACAGGACCCAGGCAAGGATGATTCTGACAAAGGTACTAATCTGCCTCCATCAGAATCACCAAGCTCTTGCATGCTGTACCCACAGCTGAACTGAATGAGAGTAGGACACATTAAGTCCACGAGCCTCCAGTTTCATCCTGTCCCCTGCTACCCACATGATCTCAATCCAGGTTCTGCCTCCAGGCTGCATGAGCCTGAGTTTCCCCACTGGGTTAACTGGAGTTTCCTGGCCTCTACATGGATATGACTTCAGGGCTCACCTCTCAATCCCCTCAAAACTTCTGCATCTTGTCCCTTACTTCTGATGGCACACGTAAGCCTCTGCTGGCCACTCAAACGAGGTCAGCATGATGATACCAGGCCCCAGACCTGCCCAAGGGCAGCCAAAATCCCCAAAATCAAGGACAACTGCTCTCACTCCTCCTCTGCCACCACTTGCAACTCCTTAATGATGTCTTCCAACAGCAGCTGGAACACTTGCCCGATCCCCAACACCTCTCCCTCCTCCAGGGTTGTGCCTTCCTGCACTGCCTCCCTGCTGGAAAGGGCACCCTCTCGCCTGCTAGGCCACTTGTTGCCTGCAACATCCCCGGCGACCCCACAGTGCCCTGAACACCCCAGCTCACACCGAGGAAGTTCCCACATAGTTCCGTTATGGTCCTACCTTCCTCCCGTCCCATTCTCCATGTGGCCTTGTCCATGTCACAGACCTCCAAAGGACCGGAACACCAGAGAATGCTAAGTGACTTTGAAAATTGTCCCAGTCTCAAAATTGACTGCAAATTGGTCGCCAGACCACAGCCTATCAACAGGGAAGCATATGCTTGAGATGGGAGCCCTGTGACTTCACACAAGTGCAGTAGCCCTGCGGTTGGTGATGCCATCCATATCCTGACCTCAAAACCTCATCAGGAATCAATCAAATGGAGCCTAAACGCATTTCCTTACAGGGACACATCACTTGGAATACTCGAAACTCTGGCAGAGGTGATCCAGCTGCCAATCTTGGCTCAAGACAGAGGCGGGTGTCTTCACAAAGCAGTTTGCTTGAGCAACAGGGTGAATGTGTGGGACAAGCAAGTGGAACAACCCAGTCAGTTGAGTGGCAAAGGCAAAGAACTGGAACCTGATACTGCATTCCTTCTAAAGCTTGAAACTGCCTCTGAGTCAGCTGGCGACCACCTGTGATCATTAGTCCCCACAAGTGAGGTAGGGATCTGGGGTACCTCATGGATAGAGATGCTCAGCTCAGATCCTATCTGCATGCACTGTGAAGGATGGAGGGGCAAGGGGCTGGCTTTGGTGGTTTTGTGGAGGTTAGGGTTTGGGAGGGTGGGGAGAGCAAACAATGTTCTCACTGCCAATCTCACCTGCAAAGATCATCTCGAATCTTGTGCCTTTGGTTAGAACAGTCTTGGGAACACAGGCATCCTTTGAAGAGGGACACATCACTTTCCTTGACTTTCTGTCTGGCCCCCCAGTGCCACATAAACCAAACCAAGCTGGAGCCCCTGGCCCTTGGTCTGTCAGCTCCAGGCATTTCCAATGCACAGTTTAGGACAGGGTCCAGGATGCTTAACTATGTCGCTGTGAATGCACGTCCCTTGAGGACAAAATCTCCTGAACCAAGTGTTTCAAGTGTCAAAAGGGTTCATCCTTGACATCCGTTACTGTGTACTTGCTGGCTGCCTATCATGTGGACACACTTGGTAGCAGTTTTGGCCTATGTGTAATATATGTAGGAAAGTTACATGGCTCCAATAGCCTAGAGTTAAAACTCCCCTCCAGTTCCTCCCCACCACTCTATGCAAAACAAATAACTTCTCACCCGAAGGGGTGGGGAGGAGTCATTAAGGTTGATTACGCCCAGCTCCTACCTGGTCTAGCTTCTGACCACGCTCCAAAATTCCTTACCCCAGCCATTTAAAAGACAACTACTCTGAACAACCTTGGAGACAAACAGGCACCCTTTAGACAGTAACTTTCCACAGACATGCATATTCTTGAGTAAGTGCAGCAGCTCTGTAATCTGACTGCTGCCCTTCCTCACCTCATTAAAGGTGATCTGTTCCTGTAAAGTGCCGGTCTCTTTCTTTTTTCAATCTTACCTTCTCTAACTCCCTTACCTAACATTTTTGTTGCCGAAACCTGGGAAGTTGAGATTCCTGCTCATTCTCCACAGCCAGGTCTTCTGAGCGTGGAAACCTGTCCGGCTCACTTTCCCTCCCGTGCTTTCAAGACCTCCCCCAGAGGACGCTCCATCCTTCATGAGCGGTACAAATCCTATGTAAGGTCTTGACTGGCTCTCCCCATAACCAGAGGAAAATTGACGTCTCTCTCTCTCCCTCTTTTGTCTACACTTTCTTGTCCACAAGACCGACAAACTCCAGGACAGAGGTCTTTTACCATTTGACTGCTTTACATGCAATACTCCACTAAAGCCAGCCCCTAGATTAAGGTAAGATGTGGATGATGTTCTAGAGGCACACTACAACTCAGTCCTCTCCAGGTCCCCAGACCCCCGACCTAGGGCTACTCTGTAGGCAATGGTGGGTGATGTTCAACTTCAACACAGAGCTCTCATCTCCTAACTCCTATTGTGACTATGGGTGATGACTAGAGCTCTCAATAGGAGCCTCTGCTTCCCTTTCAATTATGGGGTCTGGCCAATCTGTCCCAAAGGATTCCCCTCTGGCCTGTGTTCTCAATAATCTCAAACCACTCTTACTCACTGAATTCAAAGCTAAAAACATAAAACAACACTTTACATATCTCACCTCAATACAACTTACTCAATCAAAACCGCTGGCCTCAGTTGGGAACTTTCAATTTCATTATTTTATCAGATCTCACTAACTTGTGGAAACAGAATGGCCAGTTGTTGAAGGTCCCATATATTCAAGCCCTCTGAGACCTTAAAAGTTGTCTTCTCTACAAAGACTGTTCTACCTATCAAATGCTCCTCTGCACTCTCTCTCTTTCATTACAGAAAAATCCAAGTCTAAAGCTCCTAAATGGCCCCCTAAAGCCTTAGTCCCCAATTTTTTTCAGACAGATGAGCCTCCTCCCTACTGACTCCCTACCTCCTCCCTACCACGAAGTTGTCATTGGCCATCCTTTCCTCTTTCTTGTCCTGTACAGTGGCACTGCACTGAATAATCATCTAGTCACCCCAGTCTCTGCACACTTCCTGCTTTCTCCTCTCTTTGCTCCATGTCTCATGTTTTATTGCCTTCAATTCTCTGTCTACAGTGGTCCGGAGACACCCCCCACATGCACACACACAAACACACACAAACACAGGCCACACAAGAACATGTGTGTACAGACACACACGTTCAAGTCATGACACAAATGGAAATAGGGAAGACAGCTGTTTCAGTAGCTGAAGGACCAGTGGTTCTTATGCAATGTAGAGATTACCATATTTCTTACAGGAGTATCTCCTGTTGGCGTTTTACTTGTGAAATATAGAGAAGTCCAACCTGCATGAGGGAGAACTGTCATCTAGATTGTGATACAGAAGATACAGAGAATTCCTTTCTCCCTGTCAGAAAAATCTCTGTCTTGATGTATAAAAGATAAAGACATATAGTTCCATATTTCATGAAGAAGCAGTGGTGCTCAGGTTTTCCCTTACAAAATAGAGATAATTCCTGCTCCACATTGGTTCTCTGTGTCTTTAAGAAACCAATGCCAAACAGTCATATATGAAATGCAGAGAATTCCAAATTTCAGGTAATGAAATCCCCGCCCATATTTTCACATAGGAAGTACAGGGAATTCCACAGTACATGTAAGTAAATCAGTCTCCAGGTTTCTGTACTGTGAAATACAAAATATTCAGTGTATCTTGGCATCAATTCAGCATCAAAATTTCCATATGTAAAGTGGAGAGAATTCACTACTTCATTGAGAGAACCTGTCACCCATATTTTCATATGTGAGGTATATAACCTTCCAGATTTATATGAATAAGTCATTACACAGACTTTCCTATCTGAAAGATATGGAATTTCAGATCTCAGTGGGGATGGAATTACTTATGTGGTGTACCGAAGAGTCAATGCTGCTTCTGTGAAAAAGTGAGCAGAGATTTTTATTTATTTTTTTCGCATTTATTTTTATTAGTTGGAGGCTAATTACTTTACAATATTGTAGTGGTTTTTGTCATACATTGACATGGATCAGCCATGGATTTACATGTGTTCCCCATCCCGATCCCCCCTCCCACCTCCCTCTCCACCCGATCCCTCTGGGTCTTCCCAGTGCACCAGGCCTGATCACTTGTCTCATACATCCAACCTGGGCTGGTGATCTGTTTCACCCTAGATAATATACATGTTTTGATGCTGTTCTCTCAAAACATCCCATCCTCGCCTTCTCCCACAGAGTCCAAAGCTCTGTTCTGTACATCTGTGTCTCTTTTTTTCTGTTTTGCATATAGGGTTATCATTACCATCTTTCTAAATTCCAGTATACTGTATTGATCTTTATCTTTCTGGCTTACTTCACTCTGTATAATGGGCTCCAGTTTCATCCATCTCACTAGAACTGATTCAAATGAATTCTTTTTAATGGCTGAGTAATATTCCATGGTGTATATGTACCACAGCTTCCTTATCCATTCGTCTGCTGATGGGCATCTAGGTTGCTTCCATGTCCTGGCTATTATAAACAGTGCTGCGATGAACATTGGGGTGCACGTGTCTCTTTCAGATCTGGTTTCCTCAGTGTGTATGCCCAGAAGTGGGATTGCTGGTCATATGGCAGTTCTATTTCCAGTTTTTTTTAAGGAATCCCCACACTTTTCTCCATAGTGGCTGTCCTAGTTTGCATTCCCACCAACTGTGTAAGAGGGTTCCCTTTTCTCCACACCCTCTCCAGCATTTTTTGCTTGTAGACTTTTGGATAGCAGCCATCCTGACTGGCGTGTAATGGTACCTCATTGTGGTTTTGATTTACATTTCTCTGATAATGATGAGAGAATCTTAATGATGTTGAGCATCTTTTCAAGTGTTTGTTAGCCATCTATATGTCTTCTTTGGGGAAATGTCTGTTTAGGTCTTTGGCCCATTTTTTGATTGGGTCATTTATTTTTCTGGAGTTGAGTTGCAGGCGTTGCTTGTATAGTTTTGAGATTAATCCTTTGTCTATTCCTTCGTTTGCTATTATTTTCTCCCAATCTGAGGGCTGTCTTTTCACCTTGCTTATAGTTTTCTTTGTTGTGCAAAAGCTTTTAAGTTTAGTTAGGTCTCATTTGTTTATGTTTGCTTTTATTTCCAATATTCTGGGAGGTGGGTCATAGAGGATCCTGCTGTGATTTATGTCAGAGATTGTTTTGCCTATGTTTTCCTCTAGGAGTTTTATATGGTGTTACATTTAGATCTTTAATACATTTTGAGTTTATTTTTGGGTATGGTGTTAGAAAGTGTTCTAGTTTTATTCTTTTACAAGTGGTTGACCAGTTTTCCCAGCACCACTTATTAAAGAGGTTGTCTTTTTTCCATTGTATATTTTTGCCTCCTTTGTCAAAGATAAGGTGTCTGGGTTAGTGGATTTATCTCTGGGCTTTCTATTCTGTTCCATTGATCTATATTTCTGTCTATGTTCCAGTACCATACTGTCTTGATGACTGTAGCTTTGTAGTAGAGTCTGAAGTCAGGCAGGTTGATTCCTCCAGTTCCATTCTTCTTTCTCAAGATTATTTTGCCTATTCAAGGTTTTTTGTGTTTCCATACAAATTGTGAAATTATTTGTCTAGTTCTGTGAAAAACACCGTTGGTAGCTTGATAGGGATTGCATTGAATCTATAGATTACTTTGTGTAGCATAGCCATTTTGACAATATTGATTCTTCCAATCCATGAACACGGTATGTTTCTCCATCTGTTTGTGTCCTCTTTGATTTCTTTCATCAGTGTTTTATAGTTTTCTATGTATAGGTCTTTTGTTTCTTTAGGTAGATATACTCCTAAGGATTTTATTATTTTTGTTGCAATGGTGAATTGTATTGTTTCCTTAATTTCAAGGTTGCAGGATATAAAATTAACACAGAGAAATTCCTTGCACTCCTATACACTAACAATGAACAGATATTTTTATATGTGATATATAGATTATCTTCTATTTCATGTGGAAAATATGTGGCCAATTTTCAAATGTGAAATATAGAGATACCTATGTGAAATGAGAAAACTGGCATCAGTATCATACATGAAATCTACAGAAAGAGGAATTCTATATTTTCCTTGGGACTATCTGGAACAGTTTTTCTGTACCTGAAATATAAAAAATTACATGTAGGAAAATTTGTTTCCACTGCTCAATATGATCATTCTAGAGTATTACATATTTTTCTCAGAAAAATAATCTTATGAATTTTCTAGTATGATATATCCAGAATGTCATATAGAAAGCAGAAAAAAAATATTATATATATATATATGTATATGTATGTATGTATATACACACACATATATACATATGTATATGTGCATATATGTATATAATATATATACATATGTATATATTGTATATATGAGTTTCAACTGTAAAATGCACATCACTCCTCATTTCACTTAGGAAAATCTGTCCTATGATTTCCACATGTGAAGCAGAGCATTCCAAACTTTGCCTTTGAAAATCTCTGCCTAGAAAACCCTTGCTTATGCTTTCATATGTGAAGCATTGAGGATTTGGCAGCTTCCCCATCACTTCATGGCAAATAGATGGGGAAACATTGGAAAGAGTTGCAGACTTTCCTTTGGCAGACTCCAAAATTCAGTGTAGATAGTGGCTACAGCCAAGATATTTAAATATGCTGGTTCCTTGGCAGCAAAGTTATAAGCAACCTAGACGGAATGATGAAAATCAGGGACTTCACTTTTCCAAGAAAGGTTCATTAGTCAAAGCTATGTTTTCCCCAGTAGTCATGTAAGAATGTGAGAGCTGGACTCAAAAGAAAGCTAAGCATAGAATATTTGATGCTTTTGATCTGTCTTGTTAGAAAAGACTCTTGAGAGACCTAGGGACAGCAAGGAGATCCAAGTGGTCCATCCTAAAGGAAATCAGTCTTAAAGATCCATTGGAAGGACCCAGGCTGAAGCTGAAACTCTGATTATTTGGCCACATAATGTGAATAACTGAATGAATGGAAATGTCTTTGAGGCTGGGAAAGATTTAAGGCAGAAGGAGAAGGGGACAACGGAGGATAAGATGGTTGGATGTCATCACTGGCTCAGTGGACATGAGTAAATTCTGGAAATTGCTGAAGGACAGGAAGGCCTGGTGTGCTGCAGTATATGCGTTTGCAAAGAGTCAGACAAGACTGAGGCACTGAATTCAACTGCACTGATAGAGAATTTAATACTGAATGGAGGACAATTTAAAGCCCACAATTTCACAGCTGACATATAGAGGATTCATATATCATGTCAGAAATTGTGCAGACAGAAATTCATAAATGTGAGGGGGAGGAGCTGAGATGGTGGAGGAATAGGACGGGGAGACCACTTTCTCCCCTACAAATTCATTGAAAGAACATTTGAACGCAGAGCAAACTTCACAAAACAACTTCTGACCACTAGCAGAAGACATCAGTCGTCCAGAAAAGCAGCCCACTGTCTTTGAAAGGAGGTAGGACAAAATATAAAAGATAAAGAGACAAAGGAGCTAGGGAAGGAGACCCATCCCAGGAAGGGAGTAATAACAGAGGAAGTTTCCAAACACCAGGAAACCCTCTCACGGGCGGGTCTGGGGGAAGTTTTCAAATCTCGAAGGGCAACCTAACTGGGAGGAAAAATAAATAAAACTCACAGATTACATGCCTGTGAGTTATAAAGCAACTCCCAGCAGAAAAGTACCCCAGATGCCCGTATCTGCCACCAGCAAGTGGGGGCGGAACAGAGAGGAACAGGCGGCATTGCTTAGGGTAAGGACCTGGCTCAAATGCCCTGAGGGCAATCGGAGGGAGCTAACGTGAGATAGCAACTTAAACTGTGGGATAGCAGGAGAGAGAGAGAAAATTAACTGGCCCGAACACACTGCAGGCCGTTCGCAGAACAAAGGGACTGAGCAATTCCAGAGGAGAGCTAGCTGGCGGTGGACCGGCCCATCCCCGCCGGAGGCAGGAGGCAGGGAGGAGGGGAAAGGGCAAACTTGGCCCCAGAGACAGCTCCCCCTACCAAATGGAAATGCCTCCAGTTTCTAACCAAAGACTTCCTGAGATTCTGGATGGTCGACATCCGCTGGGAGTGTAGCCGCTAGAGGCCAGCTCCCAAGAATAGACACAAGCCGCACGCATCTGACTGGCACAGGTGGAAACTGAGGCTGGGAACACAGAGGGGAGAGGGCGCATGCACCCGCGGAGAGTGCGCCTGTCAAGCTCCTGACTGTCTGAGCTCTTCGGGCTGGGAAAGACACAAAATGCAGGCCCAACCGAGTCTGCGCTTTTGAGGAATACCTGAAAACTGGAACTGCATGCAATGCAAGGCCCGCTCCATATAGAGCAGCCTGAAGCCTGAGCAGTGTAGACAGGTAAAGCACACATCCATGAGCGGGGCAAACCCACTGTGGCCAGAACACTGGGAGTGCTACCCACACACAGCAATATCTGTCTGCAGTGCCCCTCCCTCCCCTCAGTGCAACTGAACAAGTGAACCTGAACAAGAGACCACCTCTGCCCGCCTGTGTAAGGGTGGAAATTAGACACTGAAGAGACACGCAAACAGAAGCCAAATAAACAAAGGGAACTGCTTCAGAAGGGACCAGTGCAACAGATTAAAATCCCTGTAGATAAAATTGACTACACCAGAAGGGGTCTATAGATATCGAGAAGTGTAAGCTGGAATGAGGAGCTATCTGAAACTGAACCGAACCCACACTGACCCCAACAGCTCCAGTGAAATTCCTAGATGTATTTTTACTTTTTTTAAAAATTATTTTTCTTTTCTTTTCTATTTCTTCTCTTTTATTTTCTTTTAAAATTCCCTATTACTCCCCCATTACTCCTTAACTTTCATTTTCATATATTTTTACTATTTTTTCTAATTAGGAATTTTTTTCCTGTTTTTTTTTCTCTTATTTTCTTTTAAAGTCCTCTATTACCCCTTAATTTTCATTTTCATTTCAATATAACCTTGCCAAAAAAAAAAAAAGGGAGAAGCCATATTTTTAACCAGTTCATATATCATTTTCTAATTTTTTTGTTTTAATATTGTATTTTTAAAGAGTCTACCTTCTACTCTAGATTCTGATCTTTGTTTCTTCAAGTATTTGATATCAATTTTAGACATTTAAGAATCCAATATTCAGTAACCACTTTTACTCAGGAGTGTGTTGATTACTTTCTCCCACTTTTGACTTTCTGTTTTCTATCTCAGAACACCTCTATTTCCTCCCTTCCCCTTCTCTTCCCAATCCAATTCTGTGAATCTCTGTGGGTGTCTGGGCTATGGAGAACACTTTGGGAACAGAGAACTGCATAGATCTGTCTCTCTCCTCTTCAGTTCCCCCTTTTCTCCTCCTTTTCATTTCTATCTCCCTCCTCCTGCTCCTCTTCTTCATGTAACTCTGTGAACCTCTCTGAGTGTCCCTCATGGTGGAGAATCTTTTCACCATTAACCTAGAAGTTTTATCAGTGCTGTATAGTTGGAGAAGTCTTGAGACTACTGGAAGAATAAAATTGAAATCCAGAGGCAGGAGACTTAAGCCCCAAACCTGAGAACACCAGAAAACTCCTGACTACATGGAACATTAAGTAATAAGAGACCATCCAAAAGCCTCCATACCTACACTGAAACCAACCACCACCCAAGAACCAATAAGTTCCAGAGCAAGACATACCACACAAATTCTCCAGCAAAGCAGGAACATAGCCCTGAGCATCAACATACAGGCTGCCCAAAGTCACACCTAGCACATACTGATCTAAAAACTCATTACTGGACACTTCCTTGCACTCCAGAGAGAAGAAATCCAGTTTCACACACCAGAACACTGACATAAGCTCCCCTAACCAGGAAACCTTGACAAGCCAATCGTCCAAGCCCACCCACTGGGTGAAACCTCCACATTAAAAAGGAACCACAGACCTCCAGAATACAGAAAGCCCACTCCAGACACAGCAATCTAAACAAGATGAAAAGGCACAGAAATACCCAACAGGTAAAGGAACATGAAAAATGCCCACCAAGTCAAACAAAAGAGAAGGAGATAGGAAATCTACCTAAAAAAGAATTTAGAATAATGATAATAAAAATTATCCAAAACCTTGAAAACGAAATGGAGTTATAGATAAATAGCCTGGAGACAATGTTTGAGAAGATGCAAGAAATGTTTAATAAAGACCTAGAAGAAATAAAAAAGTCAATTAAAAATGAATAATGCAATAAATGAGATTAAAAACACTCTGGAGGGAACCAACAGTCGAATAATGGAGACAGAAGATAGGATAAGTGAGATAGAAGATAAAATGGTGGAAATAAATGAAGCAGAGAGGAAAAAAGAGAAAAGAATCAAAAGAAATGAGGACAACCCCAGGACCTCTGGGACAATGTGAAACGCCCCAACATTCGAATCATAGGAGTCCCAGAAGAAGAAGACAAAAAGAAAAGCCATGAGAAAATACTTGAGGAGATAATAGCTGAAAACTTCCCTAAAATAGGAAAGGAAATAGCCACCCAAGTCCAAGAAACCCAGAGCATCTCAAACAGGATAAATCCAAGGTGAAACACTCCAAGACACATTTAATCAAATTAACAAAGATCAAACACAAAGAACAAATATTAAATGCAGCAAAGGAGAAACAACAAATAACACACAAGGGGATTTCCATAAGGATAACAGCTGATCTATCAATAGAAACACTTCAGGCCAGAAGGGAATGGCAGGACATACTTCAAGTAATGAAAGAGTTACAACCTAGATTACTTTACCCAGCAAAGATCTCATTCAGATATGAAGGAGAATTCAAAAGCTTTATAGACAAGCAAAGGATGAGAGAATTCAGTACTACCAAACCATCTCTTCCACAAATGCTAAAGGATCTTCTCTAGATAGGAAACACAGAAAGGTTGTATAAATGCAAACCCGAAACAACAAAGTAAATGGCAACGGGGCCATATCTATCAATAATAACCTTAAATGTAAATGGGTTGAATGCCCCAACCAAAAGACAAAGACTGGTTGAATGGACACAAAAACAAGACCCCTATATATGCTGTCTACAGGAGACCCACCTCAAAACAAGGGACACATACAGACTAAAAGTGAAGGACTGGAAAAAAAAAAAAAATTTCACACAGAGACCAAAAGAAAGCAGGAGTCACAATACTCATATCAGATAAAATAGACTTTAAAATAAAGGCTGTGCATGTATATTATCTATAGGGAAACAGATCACCAGCCCAAGTGGGATGCATGAGACAAGTGCTTGGGCCTGGTGCACTGGGAAAACCCAGAGGAATCGGGTGGAGAGGGAGGTGGGAGGGGGGACTGGGATGGGGAACACATGTAACTCCATGGCTGAATCATGTCAGTGTATGACAAAACCCACTGCAATGTTGTGAAGTAATTAGCCTCCAACTAATAAAAATAAATTAAAAAATAAATAAATAAAATAAAATAAATAAATAAAACAAAACAAAAAAAGCTATTTTCTGTAAAAAAAATACAAATTAAATAAAAATAAAATAAAATAAAGCCTGTGAAAAGAGACAAAGAAGGACATTACATAATGATCAAAGGATCAATCCAAGAAGAACATATAACAATTATAAATATATATCCACTCAACATAAGAGCACCACAGTATGTAAGGCAAACACTAACAAGTATGAAAGAAGAAATTAATAGCAACACAACAATAGTGGGAGACTTTAATACCCCACTCACAACTATGGATAGATCAACTAAACAGAAAATTAACAAGGAAACACAAACTTTAATTGACACAATGGACCAGCTAGACCTAATTGATATCTATAGGACATTTCACCCCAAAACAATCAAATTCACCTTTTTCTCAAGTGTGCACGGAACCTTCTCCAGAATTGATCACATCCTTAGCCATAAATCTAGCTTTGGTAAATTAAAAAAAAAAAAAAAATTAAATCATTCCAGTCATCTTTTCTGACCACAGTGCAGTGAGATTAGATATCAATTACAGGGGAAAAAAAATTATTAAAAATTCAAACATATGGAGGCTAAAAAATACGCTTCTGAATAACCAACAAATCATAGAAGAAATCAAAAAAGAAATCAAAATATGCATAGAAATGAATGAAAATGAAAACACAACAACCCAAAACCTATGGGACACTGTAAAAGCAGTGCTAAGGGGAAGCTTCATAGCATTACAGGCTTACCTCAAGAAACAAGAAAAAAGTTAAATAAATAACCTAACTCTACACCTAAAGCAACTAGAGAAGGAAGAAATGAAGAACCCCAAGTTTAGGAGAAGGAAAGAAATCTTAAAAATTAGGGCAGAAATAAATGCAAAAGAAACTAAAGAGACCATAGCAAAAATCAACAAAGCTAAAAGTTGTTTTTTTGAAAAAAATAAACAAAATTGACAAACCATTAGCAAGACTCATTAAGAAACAAAGGGAGAAGAACCAAATTAACAAAATTAGAAATGAAAATGGAGAGATTACAACAGACAACACTGAAATACAAAGGATCATAAGAGACTACTACCAGCAGCTCTATGTCAATAAAATGGACAACTTGGATGAAATGGACAAAATCTTAGGAAAGTATAGCTTTCCAAAACTGAATCAGAAAGAAATAGAAGATCTTAACAGACCCATCACAAGCAAGGAAATAGAAACTGTAATCAGAAACCTTCCAGCAAACAAAAGCCCAGGACCAGATGTCTTCACAGCTGAATTCTACCATAAATTTAGAGAAAAGCTAACACCTATCTTACTCAAACTCTTCCAGAAAATTGCAGAAGAAGGTAAACTTCCAAACCCATTGTATGAGGCCAACATCACCCTAATTCCAAAACCAGACAAAGATTCCACAAAAAAAGAAAACTACAGGCCAATATCACTGATGAAGATAGATGCAAAAATCCTTAACACAATTCTAGCAAACAGAATCCAACCACCTATTAAAAAAATCTTACATCATGACCAAGTGGGCTTTATCCCAGGAATGCAAGGATTCTTTAATATCCACAAACCAAGCAATGTAATACACCACATTAACAAATTGAAAGATAAAAAGCATATGATTATCTCAATACATGCAGAAAAAGCCTTTGACAATATTCAACATCCATTTATGATTAAAACTCTCCAGAAAGCAGGGATAGAAGGAACATACCTCAACATAATACAAGCTATATATGACAAACCCACAGCAAGCATTGCCTTCAATAATGAAAAATTGAAAGCATTCCCCTGAAATCAGGAACAGGACAAGGGTGCCCACTCTCACCACTACTATTTAACATAGTCTTGGAAGTTTTGGCCACAGCAATCAGAGCAGAAAAAGAAGTAAAAGTAATCCAGATAGGAAAAGAAGAAGTGAAACTATCGCTGTTCACAGATGACATGATCCTCTACATAGAAAACCCTAAAGACTCTACCAAAAAATTACTAGAGCTAATCAATGAATATAGTAAAGTTGCAGGATATAAAATTAACACAGAGAAATCCCTTGTATTCCTATACACTAACAATGAGAAAACAGAAAGAGAAATTAAGGAAACAATACCATTCACCATTGCAACAAAAAGAATAAAATACTTCGGAGTATATCTACCTAAAGAAACAAAAGACCTATACATAGAAAACTATAAAACACTGATGAAAGAAATCAAAGAGGACACAAACAGATGGAGAAACATACCGTGTTCATGGATTGGAAGAATCAATATTGTCAAAATGGCTATTCTACCCAAAGCAATCTATAGATTCAATGCAATCCCTATCAAGCTACCAACGGTATTTTTCACAGAACTAGAACAAATACTTTCACAATTTGTATGGAAATACAAAAAACCTCGAATAGCCAAAGTAATCTTGAGAAAGAAGAATGGAACTGGAGGAATCAACCTGCCTGACTTCAGACTCTACTACAAAGCTACAGTCATCAAGACAGTATGGTACTGGCACAAAGACAGAAATATAGATCAATGGAACAGAATAGAAAGCCCAGAGATAAATCCACAAACCTATGGACACCTTATCTTTGATAAAGTAGACAAGAATATACAATGGAAAAAAGACAACCTCTTTAACAAGTGGTGCTGGGAAAACTGGTCAACCACTTGTAAAAGAATAAAACTAGAACACTTTCTAACACCATACACAGAAATAAACACAAAATGTATTAAAGATCTAAATGTAACACCAGAAACTATAAAACTCCTAGAGGAAAACATAGGCAAAACAATCTCTGATATAAATCACAGCAGGATCTTCTTTGACCCACCTCCCAGAATATTGGAAATAAAAGCAAAACTAAACAAATGGGACCTAATGAAACTTAAAAGCTTTTGCACAACAAAGGAAACTATAAGCAAGGTGAAAAGACAGCCCTCAGATTGGGAGAAAATAATAGCAAACGAAGCAACAGACAAAGTATTAATCTCAAAAATATACAAGCAACGCCTGCAGCTCAACTCTAGAAAAATAAGTGACCCAATCAAAAAATGGGCCAAAGAACTAAACAGACATTTCCCCGAAGAAGACATACAGATGGCTAACAAACACATGAAAAGATGCTCAACATCACTGATTATCAGAGAAATACAAATCAAAACCACAATGAGGTACCATTACATGCCAGTCAGGATGGCTGCTATCCAAAAGTCTACAAGCAAAAAATGCTGGAGAGGGTGTGGAGAAAAGGGAACCCTTTTACACAGTTGGTGGGAATGCAAACTAGGACAGCTGCTATGGAGAACAGTGTGGATATTCTTAAAAAACTGGAATTAGAACTGCCATATGACCCAGCAATCCCACTTCTAGGCATACACGCTGAGGAAACCAGATCTGAAAGAGACATGTGCACCCAAATGTTCATTGCAGCACTGTTTATAACAGCCAGGACATGGAAGCAACCTAGATGCCCATCAGCAGGCGAATGGATAAGGAAGCTGTGGTACATATACACCATGGAATATTACTCAGCCATTAAAAAGAATTCATTTGAATCAGTTCTAATGAGAAGGATGAAACTGGAGCCCAGAGTGAAGGTAAAGACCAATACAGTATACTAACACATATATATGGAATTTAGAAAGATGGTAACGATAACCCTATATGCAAAACAAAAAAAAAAAAGAGACACAGATGTACAGAACAGTATTTTGGACTCTGTGGGAGAAGGTGAGGATGGGATGTTTAGAGAGAACAGCATGGAAACATGTATATCATCTAGGGTGAAACAGATTACCAGCCCAGGCTGGATGCATGAGACATGATACATGAGAACTTGGGCCTGGTGCACTGCGAAGACACAGAGGGCTCAGGTGGAGAGGGAGGTGGGAGGGGGAATTGGCATAGGGAATACATGTAAATCCATGGCTGATTCATGTCAATGTATGACAAAAACCACTACAATATTGTAAAGTAATTAGCCTCCAACTAATAAAAATAAATGAAAAAAATCAAATAAAAATAAATAATTAATTAATTAAAAAAGAAAAGAAATTCATAAATGTAATACAAAGAATTCAATACCTCATTCCCATGTATTTCATGAAGGAACATCTGTGCCTATGTTTCCTAATGACGTATATGGGGTATTACGTTTCATTATATATTTAATGTAGAGATTGCAGAACCCATATTTTCAAATATAAAATATAAAGCATTGCCTATTTCAGAAATTAAACCTGCGTTCATATTAAAAAAAAAAAGAAATGCAGAGAATTCCACATTTCAGGTTGAAAAATCTACACCCACATAAATTCACCTGGGATACATAGTACCTGATTGCCCTCGTTAGAAAAATCAGTATCTAGATTGCTTATATGGGACATAAGGATTCTGTATTTCAAATAAGAATATCTGAGGCAAGCTTTCCACTTGTGAAACATAGACAATTCCATATTTCACAGACAAAAACTGCCCTCAAATTTTCATACCTGAAATATGTACCCTTCATATGTCTTATTGCATTCTGTAGCCTGGTTTCCATTTGGAAAATGAACAAAAATCTCAACTTTCCCAATCACAAAGTCTCCTCAGGTGGAGGACAGAGAATATGTACAATACAGAGAATTCTACTTTGCATGTAGGAAACTCTGCTTGCAGATTTAAGTACATGAGATATAGAGGTTTCCATATTTCTGTTAGAAATATCTACACCTAGATGGAGAAGTATAACATATAAAACATACCTTATTTAATGCAAGGAAAATATGTGCCTTGATTTTTATATGTGAAATTTAGACATTGGCAAAATTCAGGGAAGATGATCTGCACCAATTAATGAATAAATCACAGAGGTTCCATATATCATGTGAGAGGAATCTGTACCCAGAGAGTCATAAGGAAAATAAATATAATGACACACCATCTGTGAAATAGTGTAGATCAGAATTAGATCATGGAAAGGCTGAGACTTTAACATTTAATGTAGGAAAATGGACACCCTGATTTTCTACAGAATTTCAAAAGTTCACGTGCTATAACCTGCACACAGAAACAGAAGAATGGAAACGGAATCTGTGGTGTCTACACACAAGCCAGCTGTATCACTCAGCTCTAAAAGGGAATGCATTTGACTCAACTAGAACAAGGTGGATGAACATGGAGCCTCTTCTACAGGGTGAAGTCAGAAAGAGAATGAAATGTAATGAAGACTAACACATGCATATGTTTTAGAAATAAAGACAATACTGACAATCCTATATGAAGAGCATCAACAAAGACAGGGATGTAAAAAGCAGACGTCTAGACCTAGCAGGATAAGGCAAGGGTAGGATGATTTGAGAGAATAGGGCTGAAAAGTATGCATTACCAGCTATATGTAAAATAAATGACCGGTGTGAGTTTGGTACAGGAAGCAAGACTCCAAAAGTCGTGTTCCTTGCAAACCAGAGGAAGTGAGTGGGGTGGAAGGTGGGAGGGGGATTCAGAAAGGCGTGTATGTGGGGAACACATGTATCCCTTGGGCTGATTCATCTTGATATATGGCAAAAAACCATCACAATATAGTAAAGTATTTACCCTTAGATTACAATGAATAAACAAATAAAAAGACTATTCACCATAATATTGCACAATGGCCAGGAATCTCCGAGGGATTATGGGAGGTGAAAGAGGTGCCAAAGAACTTACAAGGCAAGTGTGATCATGAAAAGAGGCATAAATGAGGACTAATGAGACACAGCTCTGTGCGAATGAGACTCACTGGTATTTTCTTTCTTTCTTTCTTTCTTTTTTTTTTATTAGTTGGAGGCTAATTACTTCAAAACATTTCAGTGGGTTTTGTCATACATTGATATGAATCAGCCATAGATTAACACGTATTCCCCATCCCGATCCCCCCTCCCACCTCCCTCTCCACCCGATTCCTCTGGGTCTTCCCAGTGCACCAGGCCCGAGCACTTGTCTCATGCATCCCACCTGGGCTGGTGATCTGTTTCACCATAGATAGTATATATGCTGTTCTTTTGAAATATCCCACCCTCACATTCTCCCACAAAGTTCAAAAGTCTGTTCTGTATTTCTGTGTCTCTTTTTCTGTTTTGCATATAGGGTTATCGTTATCACCTTTCTAAATTCCATATATATGTGTTAGTATGCTGTAATGTTCTTTATCTTTCTGGCTTACTTCACTCTGTATAATGGGCTCCAGTTTCATCCATCTCATTAGAACTGATTCAAATGAATTCTTTTTAATGGCTGAGTAATATTCCATGGTGTATATGTACCACAGCTTCCTTATCCATTCATCTGCTGATGGGCATCTAGGTTGCTTCCATGTCCTGGCTATTATAAACAGTGCTGCGATGAACATTGGGGTGCACGTGTCTCTTTCAGATCTGGTTTCCTCGGTGTGTATGCCCAGAAATGGATTGCTGGGTCATATGGCAGGCGGTGCCCACTCTCACCACTACTATTCAACATAGTGTTGGAAGTTTTGGCCACAGCAATCAGAGCAGAGAAAAAGGAAGTAAAAGTAATCCAGATAGGAAAAGAAGAAGCCTGAGAACTATCGCTGTTCACAGATGACATGATCCTCTACATAGAAAACCCTAAAGACTCTACAAAAACATTACTAGAGCTAATCATGAACAATAGTAAAGTTGAGGCATATAAAATTAACACAGAGAAACCCTTTAATCCATACACTAACAATGAGCAAACAGAAAGAGAAATTAAGGAAAACAATACCATCACCATTGCAACAAAAAAAGAACAAATACTTCGGAGTATATCTACCTAAAGAAACAAAGGACCTATACATAGAAAACTATAAAACACTGATGAAAGAAATCAAAGAGGACACAAACAGATGGAGAAACATACCGTGTTCATGGATTGGAAGAATCAATATTGTCAAATGGCTATTCTACCCAAAGCAATCTATAGATTCAATGCAATCCCTATCAAGCTACCAACGGTATTTTTCACAGAACTAGCCCAAAGAATTTCACAATTTGTATGGAAATACAAAAAACCTCGAATACCCAAAGTAATCTTGAGACAGAAGAATGGTATTTTCTTGAAAGGGACAGTCAAGAAGAATATAAGTTGATCCTAACTTGAAGACAAACCTGTGGTTGGGGTTGCTGGACTTAGGATGACTCTTCAGAGTCTTGACATAGCTGTGTCATCTGAAAATCTTAGTAGTGACTTTTGGATGGTCAGGCTGCTTCATCTGCCTCAAGCTTACTTTGTGAGAACATGTTTTCCACTACTTCTAAATACATGTGTTCTCATCAAGCTGCCCACACGCCATGTTGTCACTCTGTGTTCCACAGAGGCTCAGTTTCTCCACAAGAGAAATAAATGGCCCAGGTTCCTGGGAACACACCTGTCAGTGCCCAGTCCACAGTCTCCTCACTTGGCCACCTCCCAGTTGTCTTTCATGTTGGAGCCTTCTCCCTCAGCTAGTACTGAGAGGTTTGGGACCCAAAACCTGAAACATGATCTGCCAAGGAAATGAGCAAGATCAGCACAGGCCTGGTTGGACACAGAGCCTTCCAAGAACTCAGATGTCAATCGCCAATTCTGTGCTAGTGCAGAGTGAACCCATATCTGCAATCCTGCAAGATCCTGCAAGTTGTACTCCTAGAATCAGTTGAAGAAGTTCACAGGATTCCTGGGATTTTGGTGCCTGTAGGGTTGTATGCCTTACGTTTAAATACCTGGTACCGCTATGTTGGATTGGGATGAGTTCCTGGTTGAGGATCATCCAGGGCAGAAAGAGTATGGGAGAAGGACCTAAATCACCTGCCAAGGCCACCTATTATTTTCTTGACACTTCTCCTGTCCAAGGGACCCTTTCTCCTCTGATGGCCCTTTCTCCTGAGCTGAAGTTATGCCCTGTGGACATTCATTTGCAGACTTCACCACCTCCTGCATGGCTGCCAACGCCTCCAGTGCCCCCATTGTGGGCTGCTCACTTGGGTCTCCAGGACTTGAATTGTCCTGGCCCTGCTCCTCTGCCTTCTCCTGCAAGGAAACCTGCTCTTGTTCCTCCTGTGCCACCACTTCCACCTCCTCAGTGATGTCTTCCACCAACATTTGGGTCGTTTGCCCTAACTCCAATGCCTCTCCCTTCTCCAAGACATTGTCTTCTTCATCCACCTCCCCACTGAAGCGTGACACCTTCTCTCCTGCTGGACCACCTATTGACTGCAGCATACTGATGGTCCCATAGTGCCCTGAATACCCCAGCTCACACTGAAGAAGATGGAGAGTGGTCCCAGGGTGCTCAGGCCTCCCTCCGATCTCATTTGCCATGTGGGCCTGTCCATGGCACAGACCTGTGAAGGGACTGAACATCAGAGCACACTAGGTGACCAGCAAAATCCTTGCAAAGGCTCAGTCTCTGCTTCCAAATTGACACAGCCTATCAGCCACAGCCTATCAACAGGGAAGCTGAGACATGCGTGCACTGGGAACCTTGTGGTGTCACACAAAGGCAGTAGCCTGGCCGGTGGGGGCTGATTTCCACCGCCTGACCTTCAAACACCATCAGGAACCAGTCAAATACAGCTTGAATGCCTTTCCTTACAGGGACACTTTCCTTGGAATTCTGGGCTCTCTGGCAGCAGTGATCCACTTGCTAACCTTAGCTCAAGACAAAATGGTGGGCATATCCACTGAAGTGGATATGAAGTGAACAACAGGGCGAATATGCCAGAGAACCAAGTGTGACAGCTGGCCAATTGGGAGGTAACGGTGAGTAATCTGACCCTGAGGCTGCAATCCTCCCCAAGCATGAAACTGCATCTGGTCAGGGGACAACTACATGTGCTAACGAGTCCACATGGGTAAGACAGGGGTACCTCAGGGGCAGAGGTGCTCAGCTGGCATCTGATCTGAAAGCCCTTGCTGACCAGAGGGTTGAAGGGTGTGGTTTGTTGGTTGAATCTGTTTTGAGGTATTGGGTGGTGGTGGGAGAGCACACAATGATCTCACTATCACTCGGTTGCTACAGAATCCATCTTGAAACTTATTACTTAGGCTACAGCAGTCTTGGTAACACAGCCATCCTTTGAGGAAGGGCACACTACTTCCCTCGGCTCCCTGTCCGGTCCCCGACAGACACACCCCTCAACCAAACCATGTGGTAGCCCCTGACCCTAGGTTTGTCAGCTCCAGGCTTTTCCCATACCCACAGCTTAGGACAGGGACAATGCTGCCTACCTTTGTTGCTATGGATACACTTCTCAGAGGAGGAGAGTTCCTCACCCAAAGTGTTTCAGGGAGCAAATATGCTCCTCCTAGCCATCAGTTACTGTGTTCTTGCTCCCTGCCTTTCACGTGGGCACACATGGTAACAGTTTTGACCTATGTGTAATATATGAAGGAAAGCTACACACCTCAAAATAGCCTGGAGTTAAAAGTCCAATCCAGGTCCTCCCCACTATTCTATGAAAAAAAAAAAAAAAAGGACTTTCTCACTCAAAGGGGGAAAACAAAGACAATTAGGTTGATTCCACCCTGCTCCCAGCAGGTCCAGCCTCTGACCGATCTCCAAAACATCTTGCCCCAGCCATATAAGAGATAAATACTCTGAAAAACCTCAGAGAACAGGTCCCCTTAAGACATGAACTTTCCACATACATGTCTATATATACTTACTCTTTCGTAGATAAGTACAGCACCTCACTCATCAGGTGATTGAAAGAGAATATGTGCCATATAGAGAATTCCACATTGCATGTGGAAAACTCTGCTTGCAGATATAAGTATGTGAGATATAGAGGATTGAATATTTCTGTTAGAAACTTCCACACCTTGGTGGAAAAATATGAAACATAAAACATACTGTATGTAGTCCAAGAAAAATATGTGCCTTGCTTTTTATATGTGAAATTTAGACATTGGCAACATTCAGAGGAGATGATCTGCACCGTTTCATGAATGAATT
The DNA here is from genome assembly GCF_019320065.1 of Cervus canadensis. Taxonomy (NCBI): domain Eukaryota; kingdom Metazoa; phylum Chordata; class Mammalia; order Artiodactyla; family Cervidae; genus Cervus; species Cervus canadensis. The sequence continues at coordinate 2,546,015 of NC_057420.1, forward strand.
ACAGAGGTTCCATATTTCGTGTGGAAGTATCTGTACACAGGCTGTCATAATGGAAATGGATATAATGACATATCATATGTCAAATAGTCTGCGTTCAGAGTTAGATCTTGGAAGCACTGATAATTTCCTTTTCAGTGTAGGAAAATGGGCTCCCTGGTTTTCTACAAAATTCTAAAACTTCATGTAATAAACCTGTGCATAGATGCATATGAATGGAAATGGAATTGGTGGGTCCTATACACAAGCCAGCTTTATCACTGAGCTCTAAAGGGGATGCATTTGAATCAACTCGAATGAGGTGGATGAACATGGAACCTCTTCTACAGAGTAAAGTTATAAAGAGAAAGACAAATATTAAAGATTAACACATGCATATGGCATTGATAAACATAGTACTGACAATCCTACACACAGGATATCAAAAAAGACAGGGACATAAAAAACAGACTTCTGTACTGAGTGGGATAAGCTAGCATAGGATATTTGAGAGAATAGCACTGAAACGTATACATTACCGTGTATATGCAAAGTAAATGACCAGTATGAGTTTGGTACAGGAAGCAGGACACCCGAAGTTGTGCTCTGGGAAAACCTAGAAGGAGCAAGTGGCGAGAAAGTTGTGAGGGGGATCCAGAAAAGTGTGTTTGGGGAACACATGTATACTTTGGGCTGATTCATCTTGATGTATGGCAAAAAATATCAGAATACTGTAAAGTAATTCCCCATTGAATACAAAGAATAAATGAATAAAAATATTATTCAGCATGTTATTGGACAATGGCTGGGAATCTCTGTAGGATTGTGGGAGGTGAGATAGATGCTGAAGAACTCACTAGGCAAGTGTAATGAAAAGAGAAAAAAACAATGGCTATTGCAGCACATCTCTGTGTAAAGAGACTCATTGATATTTTTCAGAAAGGGGCTTTCAAAATGAATATAAGTTACACCCAAATTAAAGAAAAATCTGTGGTTGGGCTTGTAGGACATGGAATGAATGTTCAGAGGTTCAGTGTGGTGAAGTCGTCTGTAAATCTGAATAGTGGCTTTTGGATGGTCAGCCTCTTTCATCTAGCTCAAGTTTCCCTAGTGAGAGCCTGTTTTCCACTGCTTCAACACACATGCTCTCTCATCTGACTGCCCTCATGTCATGATGTCCTTCTGTGTTCCACGATTGCTCAGTTCCTACACAGAGGAAATAAAGGTCCAAGGTTCCTGGGAACATTCCTGTCAGTGTGCAGACCCAAGTCTTCTCACTTGGCCTCCTCCCACTTATTTCTTGTGGTGGAGACTTCTTCATCAACTAGGACCGTTTCTGACCCAGAAACGGAATGATGATCTGTCAGGGAAACAAGATAAGTCATTACATGGTGATCAGGTGATGAGCCCTCCAAGGACTCAGAGTCAATTGCCAATTCTGTGCAGGCTCAGAGGGAACCCACATCTGCAATCCTGCGAGATCCTGCAATGTTGTGCTAAGAGAACCAGTTGAAGTTCATGCTGTAGCTCGGATTGTGGTGCCTGTGGGGTTGTATGTCTTATGTTCCAATTCCTGGTACCACTGTGTTGTAGGGGGATGAGTTTCTGGTTGAGGATCATCCAGGAAAGAAAGAGTATGATAGGAGGATGTAAATCACCTGCCAAGATCAACATATCCTTTTCTGTCCCCACTCTCCAAATTCGGGAGCTCCCTCATACCAGTGATGCTATCTACTCCTTCCCAATTAGTACATTCTGGAATCGCAGATTCTTGCAAAAGAAAAATGTGCTCTTGCAGCCATCAGTGGGTTTCCTGAGTTCCTCCCTTGTGAGGACAAAGTTATTGTAGGCGGAGTATATAAACTCATTACAGGAGAGCTGTCCTTTCCTCTTTACATGGACAATTATGTCCCCTCTCATTCACACTCACCTCCCATTCACCTGTCATTGTCCCCAGTCTGACCCTCCAGTTCAATATGTAGCAGTGAAGCATGTCTTCTTCATGGTCACTCATCACAGCTTTCATCCAGGAAGGGTTCACAAACTGCTTAGACTCAAGGAGGCCCTAGGTGATAGAGGTGACAGGGCTGGAAGACAAAATCTGACCTAGAGTCATCCAACATCGTCTGAATTCAATTGGCGTCTTGCAACAAGTTTCTTTCTGCCAAGTCAGACTGTGTGAAGCCCCACCCCCCAGCGCCCCCCAAAAAAGGCTGAGCATGTAAATGTGCTCACACAATGAGGAGCTGTTCCTATGGGGGAAGGCCCTAAGCTCAATCTCGGGCTCCAGAATATTAGATTATTCCTGGAAATCACAGGCTCCTAGAGAAGACAAACATGAGCACTTAGAAATTCTACCTTCAAAAAAAAAAAAAAGAAATTCTACCTTCACACCTGAATATTCACTTAGCGTTTGGACCGGACCTGCGTAGCAGACCACCCATTTTTCTGAAGAGACCGTCCTTGGTGCTAAAGACAATTCACATTACTATTACAGTGAGGAAAGAGGGAGTATCAATGTGTGCTCATCGGAACAACAAGGACATCACCCATGAAATCAGGAATAGATTTGCAGGACCATAGGCAATACCCATAATCCAGTAAATATATTTTGTACCCAAATTGCCAGATCTGCAAACTCTTTCTGTCATAGACCAGATAAAATGGATTCCACAAACACCTGAGGCCCACAACTTTGACCCAGAACTGGTGGATTCAATAGATGATGGAGCATTTTTGTTCCGCACAGATCTTCCTCTTCTGATGGATCTTATACTTCCTCACAGGGTAGGACCCTTGGGATCCAGAGGGGGTCCTTTGAGAGCCCCACACTACTTCATTTTCTCTAGGTGACTCATCAAACTCTCCACACATGAATCGCGGTATAAACATACTCAACAACACAGCAGAATTGTGACCTACTTTATTTTTCTTGATGTAATCCCTGATTTGTGGACCCACTGTCCTGAGTTTTCACTGGAAATCTTTTCCTCACTCCTTTCCTAGACAGTAGCACTTTGGAGAAATGGTGAACAGACTCCTCCAATCACTGGAAGCCTCATGCATACCCTTCCAATTGCTCCACAGTTCCTATCCTGTTGCCTTCATCTGTTCATCTGCAGTGGGGAGGAGACACAACATGCATGCATACACACACACACACACGCAAACACACACAGAAACACACAGAGCCACAGTCAACAGAAGAACACATGTATATACACAAACACTTGCAAAACACAGGGCTACAACAGAAAAGAGAGAACACGGGTGATTCAGTAGCTGAAGAGTTCTGTGTTACTCAATGTGGGAGAGATGACATCACTAGGCTCCTGTCCTGCCCCTTTGGTATCCCTGTTCATTTCCTCCCCCAGCTCTTCCATATTATCCCCAGCCCACCTGAAATCTTTTTTCAACACTGCCTCTGTGGTGGTGGTGAGAGGTCAAGAGTTGGATAGGGAAATCAGAGATGACCTCAATGTCAGCACAAAAGTGCAGTGGGCACTGGAGAAAAAGACCTTGCAATGGGTAAGCCCTCCCAAGAGGAAGTGTAGGTGTGAAGAGCTCAGGCCATCTCATCTCCATGAGCAGCAGGAGACCAAGGGGGTGGCAAGACCCAGGTAAGGATGATTCTGACAAATGTGCTTAATTACACTGCCTCCATTGGAAGAACTTGGCTCTCAAACTCTGTACCCAAAGATGCTCTGTGGACATGTTAAATCCAAGCCTACCATCTCAGCCTGCCCCCTGCTATGTGCATTACCTGAATCCAGGCTCCACCTGTGGGCTGCATGACCTGAGCCTCCCCACTGGGAAAACAAGAGGGTCTTGGCCTCTACATGGGTGTGCCTTCAAGGCTCATCTCTTGATCCCCTCACAACCTCTGGTGTTGTCCCTTACCTCTCATGGCAGCACCTTCCTCCCAGGTGTAGTACTACAGGGGACTGACACACAGGTCTCGACCTGTGATCTGCTGGCCACATGAGTGGGGTCAGCATGGGGCTGACCAGGCACTCAGCACCCTATGAGCAGCCAAGAACCCGATATCAGTTGCCCATTCTGGGGAGTCTCAGAGAGATACCACCTCAGCAATCCTTTTGATCCTGGACAGTTGTCATCTGACAACCATATAAGGAAGTTTGGGATGCTGGTGTCCAGCCTGAGGCTGAGAATGTCCAATCCTTCATCACAGAACCAGTTGACTGGAGAGGAAGCACAACGCCCTATTTCCTGGAGGAGGACACAGACAGAGAAGATTCATGAAGGAAGAGAATCCACTCCCTCCCCCACCCACCCACCCTGTCCTGGGAGTCAGCTTGTACCAGTGATGCCAAGGTGGTATTCCTTAACCATCTCTCTGTTCCTGAAAGATGAGCTTTCCTGAAAAGAAAATATAAGCTTGTAACAGGGCAGGTGATGACCTAGTTCCTGCACCTACTAAGACCAGGAGTATGGAAAAGGTGAAGTTAGAAGCTTTTAGGTTCCTCAGCTTACCTTCCAGAAAGGCATAAATGGAGTCTGCTTTTCTTCTCCAAAGTCTCACAACAATAGCAGACACCTGGGCAATAGGATCCACACAATCACCCTTGTCTGCCCAGCTCCTCCACCCACCTGTCTTCAGTCTCGCTTACTGAGTTTCAAATCTGTCAAGTAGATGGGCAAAATTTCATCTTATTCATTGATCATGATGGACATCTGGGGATGGTTCAGTCTCTGCTTAAGGTTAAGGAGCCAGTCATACAACTTGCAGAACAACAAAGAGTCTTGAGTAACAAGGTCAGCCTAGGGCAGAACAGAGACCTTGGATCAGGCATCTTCAAGGGCTCTAATTATCCCCGCTTCCCAAAGTGCCCCATCGTATCCCCCAGTCCCTGCCACACCATCAGTCATCCTTCTCACTTTGGGTACACAGTGAAGCTCAGGGATCCTTGTCTGCATCTCCCAAGGGAAGATCTGTGTTTGATCACTGCTGATGTATATCTGACATATGGGTCCTGGGTAGTGGCATGTCAGTTACTTAAAACTTCTGGATCTGCAGTTCCTGTGGCACACCTTCTAAGTGAGTAAGTGCCTGTGTCTGTTTTTAACAAGAGAACCCTGGGTCTCTGACCTGTTCCCTGCTTTACAAGGGGGTGGCATGGGTGCTTTGAAGTGACCTGGCACCAATTTCTAAGGAGGACACCACACCTTCCACCTCCACTTGGCATGTGGACAACCTCCTGCTTTTACACTGTACTAGAAGAAACAACCAAGGGTCTCAGACTGACCGGGATGGGTTGTGGGCCTCCAGAAATCTCTGCTACTTTACCTGATAACCCACAATGTCAATAATAACTATCGGGGAATCCTACTATGGCACACATTCTCTGGTCACTTGTGACCTACACTTCCTGTTCCTGGTTAGAGCTTCTGATCATATGCAAAACAAAGTAGTCACACAAAGCCATTGCTGACACCCACACAGGTGTAGACATACCCAGGCTCTTCTGGCACAGTGCTGTTGGATCATGTGACTCCCCCCGGCCCCATTCAATTGCCCCCTATCCTCAGCCCCCCTGAACTGGCAGGTGTCCTCACGGCCACCCTTCCTTCTGTTTCTGTTCCTTCTCCTTTTCCAGAGTAGACGACCCCCAAGAAACAGCAGTAAGGATATGATTTTGTCCCAGAAGCCTGAGTTGCCCTGAATGATGGCACTCTCCTAGCCAAGGAACCCTTTCTACTCTGATGGTCCTTCCACTTGAGGCAAATGTAAGAACTGGGGTCTTTGTCATTCGCAGAACTCACCTTCTCCTGGAGGGCCACCAACGTTTTCAGCACCTCCAGTGTGGGCCTCTCACTCCAGTCCCCAGGCCTTGGATGTTCCTGGCCTGGTCCTCCGGCTTCTCCTCCTGCTCCTGTGATGACACCTCCTCTTGCTCCTCCTCCACCACCACTGCCACCTCCACAATGATGTCTTACACCAGCTGCTGGAACACTTGCATGATTCCCAATGCCTCTCCCTCCTCCAGGGCCGTGCCTTCCTCAACTGCCTCACCGCTGAAGAGGGCAGACTCCACACCTGCTGAGCCACCTGTTTCCTGCAACATCCACGATGACCTCACAGCGCTGGCTATTCTCAGGGCCCCTGCACCCTGAATACCTCGGCTCACACCAACAAATATCCAGGTTTGTCCCCGGGTGCTCCCGCCTTCCTCTGTTCTCAGTCTCCATGTGGCCCTGTCTATGGCACAGACCTGTGAAGGACCTGAACAGCAGAGCACACTTGTTGACTGGCAAAATCCTTGCAACAGCTCAAGTCTTCATCCAAATTCGTTGCTGGTCCATAGCCTCTCAACTGGAAAGCTAAGACACGTATGTGCCTGGAGTTTGTTCCATCACATAAGCACAGTAGGCTTGCAGGTATTGACTGACTTCCACAGCCTGATCTCCAAACCCCATCAGGTATCAATCAAATGGAGCCTAAAGTCCTTCCTTACAGAGACATGCCCCTTGGAATTCTGGGCACTCTGGCAGCCATGATCCAGCTGCCAATCTCTGCTCAAGACAAAGCTCTGGACGTCTCATTCTCCTTTGATGCCATTTGCTTGAGCAACATGTCAAATGTACTGGACAACAAGCCCTGCCAGTTGTGTGGTAAAGGCAAGGAACCTGTCCCTGATGCTACAATACTCCTCAAACTTGAATCTGCTTCTGAGTCAGCAGGAGACTGCATGAGCTAAAGAGTTCACACAGGTGAGACAAGGTTCCAGGGTACCTCGGGGACAGAGGTGTTCGGCTCAGATCCAATCTGCAAGTCCTGTGTAGGACAGAGAGGCAAAGGGGGTGGTGAGTGGGTTGTTAGGTGGAGGTTGAGGTATTTGGTGGATGGGGAGAGGACACATGATCTCACCTTCACTCATCTGCTGCAGTGTCCACCTCAAATCTTAGGTTACAGCAGTCTTTGGAACACGGCCATCCTCTGAGAAAGTGCACACTACTTCCCTCAGCTTCCTGTCTGTCCCCCCAAAGCTGCACCCCCAAATCAAAGCATGCTGGAGCTCCTGGCCCTAGGTCTGCCAGCTCCAGACTTTTCCCATGCCCACTGCTTAGGGCAGGGACCAGGCTGCCTACCTATGTCGCTGTGAATGCACTTCCCAGAGGAGGAGAGCTCCCCACCCAAGTGTTTCAGGGGGGCATAAGGGCTCCTCCTTGCCATCAGTTACTGTGTATTTGAGGGCTGCTATCACATAGGCACACTTGGTAGCAGCTTTGGCCTATGCATAATATATGGAGGAATGTTACAAGGCTCAAAATAGCCTGGAGTTGAAACTCCCCTCCATGTCCTCCCCACCATTCTATGCAAAAGAAAGAACTCTCTCACCAGAAGAAAAACGTGGACGTTAAGGTTTGTTATTCCCAGCTCCCAGGTGGCCCAGCTTCTTGTCAATCTTCAAAACTCCTTTCCCCAGCCATTTAAGAGATAACTACTCCGGACGACATTGGAGATGAACAGGCACCCTTAAGACAGTAACTCTCCACATGCATGCCTATGAATACTTATAATTTTCCTGGGTAAGTGCAGCAGCTCACTCAGCTGACTGCTACCACATCTTACCTCATTAAAGGTGATTTGTTCTTGTAAAGTACTAGTCTCTTTCTTTTTCGGAAACTCACCTTGTCTATCTCACTTACCCTACATTTGTGGTGACAAAACCCAGGAGGTTGAGATTCCTTCTGTTTCTCCATAGACAGCTCTTTGGAGCATAGAAGCCTGCCAAGGTCAGTTTCCCACCCAGGCTTTCAAGACCTCCTTGAGAGGATGCACTGAGCCTTCTTGAGCAGTGCAAGTGCCATGTAAGGGCTTTATTGGTTATCCTTGTAACCCGAGAACTATTGATGTCTCTCTCTTCCACTTCTCTCTACACTTTCATTTCCATGAGATGGACCAACTCCAGGACAGAGGCATTTTGCTATTTGACCGTTTTACATGCAACACTCCACTCAAGCCAGCCCATAGGTTAAGGTAAGATCCCGACGATATTCTAGAGGCGACCTAGAACTCAGTCCTATCCAGGTCCCAGGGAATGCAGGCCTAGGGTCACTTGGTGCATGATGGTTGGGGATGCTCCATCTCAACACAGAGCTCTTGTCTCAGAGCTCCTATTGAAACTAAGTTTTATGACTAGAGCTACCAATAGGAGCCTCTGTTTGCCTTTCAATTATGAGCTCTGGCCAATCTGTCCCAAAAGAGTCCCCTCTGGCATGTGTTCTCAAAAATATCAAACAACTCACTCATTGAACTCAAAACTATCCGCTTAAAATACCTCTATACAGATCTGGCCTCAATACCAGTTAGACAATTGAAACCGTTAGCCTGAGTTTGGGACTTTCCATTTCAGTATTTGATCAGATATCACTAACTTCCTCTAATGGAATGGGAAATAGTCAAAGGAGATCTATAGTCGAGCCTTCTGAGACCTTTAAAGCTATCCTCTCTACAAAGACTGTTCTGCCTATCAAATGCCCCTCTGCTGTCTCTCCCCCTCCATTCCAAAAGTCCAAATCTAAAGCCTATAAGAAGCCCCCTAAAACCCTTAGCCCCCAATTTTGATCAGATGGATGAGCCTCCTCTTTATTGCCCCAGAAAAAAAATTTTCCAGACGAGAAGAGACCTCATCCTCTAGACCTTTCTCCTCCAAAACAGAAAGGCATGACTCTAAAACCCCAAAAGATATTTCCACCCCCTTTTCATTCGCCAGGACCCAAAACAATCACATTTCCTCTCAGATAGGTAGAGGGCCCATAGGGCCCTACCTGGGTTCATGTGCCTTTCTCAATGTCCAGTATGAGCCAAATTAAAGAAAAGAACAACAAAATGAGATCAGTTTCAAAAAATTCAAGATACAGGAAAAAACCCCTGGCTTACACGAATATATCACTTAACCTAGAATAATCTTTCAGTACAGTTCAGTTCAGTTGCTCAGCTGTGTCCAAATCTTTGCAGCTCCATGAACTGCAGCACATCTTGCCTCCCTGCCCATCACCAACTCCAAGAGTCTGGCCAAACCCATGTCAATTTATTACATCCTAAATGTTATTTAGCATTCACCGGTCCCCATTAGGTCTTCCCTGGTGGCTCAGATGGCAAAGAATCTGCCTGCAATGCAAGAGACTGGGGATCAATTCCTGGTTCAGGAAGATCTCATGGAGAAGGGAATGGCAACCCACTCCAGTATCCTTGCCTGGAGAATCCCATGGAATGAGAGGAGCCTGGTGGGCTACAGTCTACAGTGTTGCAAAGAGTGAGCTAGAACTGAGTGACTAACACACACACACACACACACACACACACACACCCCAATCCCATGGACAGAATAGCTTGGGTTTGCAAAGATTTGGATATGACTGAATTACTTACACACACACACACACACACACACACACACACACACATACACACACAGAGTCCCCACTGAACTCTGACAGGCTCAGAGCAATAGGTGTCCATTGGTCCCAGCTAGCTCAGATGTTAAAGAATCTGCCTGCAATGCAAGATACCTGGGTTCAAGCCCTGGGTCAGAAAGATCTCCTGGAGAAGGGAATGGCAACCCACTCCAGTATTCTTGCCTGGAGAATCCCATGTAAAAAGGATCCTGGAGGGCTACAGTCCATGGGGTTGCAAAGAGTCAGATACAGCTGAGTGACTAACAAAGACACATACACACATACACACACACCAACCCCATGGCCAGAGGAGTCTGGCAGGCTACAGTCCATGGGTTTGCAAAGAGTCAGATACAACTGAGTGAATAACACAGACACACACAGACACACATGCACACTCCCTGTTGACTGCAGGACAGCCATATTCACTTAAGTTAAGTGAGTGGATAAATAAATGCACTCAACACTGTGACAACCAGCTCAGCTTTCTGCAGCCCACGCCGTCTCTTCAAGGAGGCCAAGGGAGTCTGCAAAGTTTCACTAACATGGGAAAGACAAAAGATGCTGCTGTGGTTCTTGTTGGGAAGACAGGAAAGTGAAGGCAAGATGTATGTATCTTCTTCTAGAAGAAATTTGGAGGACTTCCCTGGCAGTCTAGTGGTTACAACCCAGCTTGCAGTGCAAGATCTATGAGCTTGATCCCCAGTCAGGAAACTAGGATTCCACAGGCAGGGAAATATATACATTACTATATCCATATATGTGTGTTTATGTATATGTATATATATGTATATGTATGTATATGTATAATATATTTACATATATATGTATAAAAACATGTATACTGGCTTATAATTCTTGTTATGTTTAACAGCAATGAAAAATAAAGTAAGATGCAAGTATAAAATGTTTCAAAAGCCTATTTGGTTTTTGAGCATAGGTAAAGATAGTTGAAATGAGAAGAAAGCTGAGTGCCAAAAAATGGATGCTTTTGAACTGTGGTATTGGAGAATACTCTTGAGGGTCCCTTGGACTGCAAGGAGATCCAAGCAGTCCATCCTGAAGGAGATATGTCCTGGGTGTTCATTAGAAGGACTGATGCTGAAGCTGAAACTCCAATACTTTGGCCACCTGATGCGAAGAGTTGACTCATTGGAAAAGACCCTGATGCTGGGAGGGATTGGGGGCAGGAGGAGAAGGGAATGACAGAGGATGAGATAGCTGGATGGCATCACCAATTCGATGGACATGAGTTTGAGTAAACTCTGGGAGTTTGTGATGGACAGGGAGGCCTGGAACGCTGCGATTCATGGGGTCGCAAAGAGTCGGACACGACTGAGAGACTGAACTAAACTGAACTGAAAGAGGAAATACTTGAAAGCTTATTTTCTTGGTTGCATCTAAAATATGAGGTCTCTTTTGTATCACGCATCTTTCCATTTTATAAATATCTACTAATTTTCACATGTTTTTCTGGTTTTATGAAAAAGAGATCTATAATGTTTGTCTAACGCAAAATATTGATGTTAAGCTTAGATCTCAGGATTATTTCCAACTCTGGTAAATTTCAACAGGAAATATCCACAATTGTTGTTGAACGAATCCCTGTTAAGACCTGGGGATAAGTGACACAGAAATTGAATCTACAACTGAGATTGTATGCTACATTTATTATCAATCTCTCAGTCCAAAACTATATGTCTTTTCTCATTTTAAGCTGTTCCTACTCAAGAATGAGAAGTATGAAAAAAAGAGAGAGAGGTAGGGGATTTCAGACTTCGCTGAGTTCCAAGAGTAGCTGTAATCAGAAAAGGGAAAAAGGAGAGAAACAAAGGAAAATAGTCAAGCAACACAAAATAACAATGACATAGCCATTATGCAAAATCAAGGACTTTTAGTTCCTCCACAAGGGCTATAGATAATATTCTGAGCCATATCTTGTGAGCAGTCTTATAGATGCTGAAATCCTGCATACTGAAAAACTGAAGTACACAGAGCCAGGATCATTGGAACCAGATGAGTGATTATGTTGTCTGTGAATTTATCCAGTAACAGCACATTAGAACAATGTCCTAAAACTGGTCACACACACCCCATGGCCCACCCCCACTCTGTCTTTAAAAGTCTTTCCCTGAAAGCCTTTGTGGAATGTGGGTCTTCTAAGCACTAGCTGCTTGGATTCCTTGCTTCCTCCTGCACAAAATACTACACTTGCCTTCATCACAATCCACAATCAATTGACTGATTTCCGTACACAAGCAAGCAGACTCAAGTTTGATTTGGTAGGAGTACTGACAACTAAGAGTGTGCAGATCAGGGAGGACAATATTATTTCAGGAACCAAGTAGATTTACTGATGGGATTTATTTGTGTGAGCTATTCTTTAGGAATGAGACTTTGCAGGCTTCATATATTTGGCTATTATTTACGAGAAGCCTACATTTTAAGTTGAAGCAGCTTACTTCATATGGAAATAAACACTGGCTGAACATTACCCTTTAATTGTGAGGAGACCAATGATTGTGTGATGTCACAGCTAATCAGTTTGAGAACCATTGTGACGGTTTACAGAGTTTATCTGTGTAGGCCAGCCAAGCAGCACTTGAAGTTGCAGTATGTAAAATCCAGCAAACAAGAAAAATCACAGAAGACAGATTTATTTGCAATGACACCTATTTCTTTAGAAATTCAAGATATGTCCCTGAAGATGAATCAACCAGTTCAGAAATCTCCATAAGAACTCCTTTTTGACATGACACACTACCTAGGGAACTGGTCTTGAGATCTATGATTCAAGATGATGCTTTACAGGGTTTGTCTACAGAATCTGTGATTAAAAAAAAAAAAAAAAAAAAAAAAATTACAAATTTTCTTTCTCCAAACCAGATGAATTGAATGACTTTATTTCACTCACCTTTCCTCAGAAACTTAGGAATATAATTGAAAGTGATCAACTTAAATCTATTTGGTGGGATGAGAGTGACACTTCTATAGTGAATAATGAATAATTCTTCAAGAAAAAAGTCTAGGGACAAGTGTCCCATGCAGTATTTTTTTTAATTCATAGTACAAGAAGTTTAGTATAAAGCTAAATATTTTAAAATTAATAGTATAAAATGTTCCCTAGCAACTTGGAAACAGATACAAATCCTGAAGCCACTTAAAGTGGTATTTAGTGTAAATATATAATATACTGTATGCCAAGTACATTCTAATAGGCAGCTATTTAAAACTACTAATGCAGGTGTATTATTTGATGCTATTAACTTTGTATGCTTAAAATGATAAATATTTAGAGCTTTGCTTTGTTTCTCTATTTTACCCTGGTTTCAAAAGTCACTAAATAATTTTCATCTTTGGTTTTAGTTGCCATTGTATCATAATCTAAATGCTAAGAGATGCCATCCCCAACTTTTAGTAAGAATGAAAAGAAGAGTTGGGATTAAAAATGTCTCTCCAGTACCTTCATTAGTTCAAGATTACAAAATGAAGTTTGCTATAGCAAGGAGTAATGTGGACGATCATAACTCTTGGTTTGCTCCTGAAACTAGAAGAGAGAGTGTATTTTTAGCCTCTACAAGTGTGCCTTTCATAAAAGAAGCCTTCAATCAGCCAGATAGTAGCTAATGCATGTGCCCCAACTTTAAGTTATTTTTCTTCATCATCAATGTCAGTTAGACCAAAAGAGCAAATTGAGATAGATCAAACTGATGTTTAAAATCAGTTGACCTTTTTACATCCGCACTCACAGAGCAGCTACAATCAAGCAAATGGTCAAATTGAGGACTGTGCTATTATGACTACTTCTACATCTCAGTACCACATAGAATCTCCATTACAGAGAAATTATTTTGGACTGATAGTAAAGCCTTGTACCTTTCCAGTTAGGTACGGTGATATGTCAGACCATGAGGGATTTTCCTAAACTGCAACAAGCAGGCAATTCATGATTCCCAGCCCCAACAATCCCTGATACATATGTTGCCTCTCTTTCAAGGTCAACTCATCAGCCATCTTCATTATATCAAAATAATCCTAATTGCAACTGATCTACCAAATAAGTGTTAGGTTATATAGGATAAAGAAAATTAAAATTTGTATTGGCAGATGTGAACAAATTCCTACAATTCTCTTATTTGAACAATAAATTTCCCTGCCATCTTCATGGTTTAATTTTCAATTTTCAAAAAATTAAGAGTAGAATGAGGCTTTATTTCAATGTGTGGTTATTTTTCAGTGCTTTAATATAAACTCTTCAGTTCAAGGAAACTTTTGCTCTGCATGCTAGATAAATGACACTTAATCAAATGTTTGAAAAAAAGAAAGTGAGATCAAAGTGAGAAAAGATAATGGGAGTAAAGAGATTTCTGAAAGCATGCAGGCTGAATTGAATGGGAGTCTAAATTAGGATGCTATGGGAGAAGGAACAGATTCAAGTCAAATCGAGAAAAATAAATTCACAGAATTTACCTTAGTGCTTCCTCAGTTATATAAAATTCTATCAGATATTGGAAAGAGAGTTAGAGTTAGACAACAAACTATCCTTATGAGAAAGTATGTTTCACATTTGAAAATATGGATGTTGTAGCCAGCTCAATAATCATGATCAGCAACATACGATCACTGGGATATGTTACTTAAAAAGACCTAATTAGAGACTGTGCCATGGTCAGCACAAGAAAGGTATTTTACAAGTGGTATTATAAATGTCCATTTGTGCTCTGCTGTCCTTAAGGCATGCCTTTATTTCCTCACACTAAATCACCACCTTATATTTCCTAATGCATATTTTGATTTTTCATTCCAGTTTCCACACAGACATACTGAAGTCCTTGTGGTGAATGCAACACCTCAGCATGGTTAACAAGTTCTTTGAAAACATGATATCTGTTTCCCTGAGTAGTTTCAGTACCTTACTATTTAACTCTTCTTCTGGAGCTACAACCCGGCAAACTTATTTCAGTCATGCTAAGCCCCATCTCACAACTTTGACTCAACTCAATTTTGGGGTTGGAACGAACACCTGTTTGACTGCCTATCAAGGTAAGCATAGATATCAGATATTTTATGTGTTCCATGTCTGCCCACATTTCCTTATGTCTTGACCATCACCTAAGACTTAATGCCTGCCAAATGACATATTTTAAGTATTTACTGAAAGAGCAATAAATACATATAATAACCATTCAGCAGCTACATGTGTTATTCAACAACATCCCATACTTTCTACTATTATGATAATTGCCCTTTCCTATTTACTGAGTATTTTTTTCAGCCAATAAATATTTATTCTAATTACATGAAGGGAAAATGGGGTAATTCAAATTATAAAATGACTGCTGCTCTAGAAGTTTGCAGTCTATTAGAAACCATTCTAAACATGTGTTTCAGCTTTCAGTTCCCTAAAATTAAATAATAGTTATAAAGATATTAAAAAGAAAAACACACATTCTATTTAATCATCTACCAGAGCCATGGAGAGACCAGACATCAAAATAAATGGTTGCTCCTTAAAATATTGTACAATGAAATACTCTGGGCAGAGTATCTGCTTACCAGCTCATGCTATCCAGACTGTCATGAAAGCTATCCAGACTGTCATGAACTCTACCCAGAAATCTGGGCAATCACAAATTTGCGGCCATTCATATAAACAGTGGTGACAAAGTCGAGTCATGTCCATGTGTTCGTGTGGTACTCCACATAGGGCAACACCAATTTAAGGTCACCATTCTCATTCTTGCCGCTAATGGACAGTCGAATCTGTGGAAACTTTTTGTAAATAAGGGAGGTGCCCACAGAATCACATTTTTTTTCCCCCATGGAAAACTGTCTTTAAAATATAGGTCAGTATACTATCCATTACAGAGGTAAGCATTTTACAGCAATTCTAAGATTTACTGAAATTGGTGCCCTTGGTTATCATTTCAAGCAGTTAAGTTCAAGGGCCTTGGTTTAGATTTCAGGCATCTTGCTGTGTCATCAAATTTGAATGCTTTGAGCAATATCACCTTAAAGGCAATTACACCTGCTATTTCTTTGCCATGTACTGATTATTCCTTTTCACTACATTTTAGCTTCTTTTCATCCTCTGTTTTACTGCACATCTTTGAAAGGAGAACAGAATTGATCCATTTAGTCCTCTGAGACAACTGGGAAAGGGTATGGATATGGACATCCAGATATCTCATGTTGAAAAAAGACAGTTTCTAATCCCTCCTGAATGCAAATAATCAAATTACACCTCAGTCACCCTACCCAGTGAACCCTAGTTGTATGACACATTGTAACAGTGATCTATTCCCATAAGTCTTTAACATATCAGTACTTTTAATTCTCAAAAGGGTATATAGAATGTAGCTCAACACATTAGTTTGTCATTGCTCACTTCAATTCAGTCGCTCTGTCATGTCTAATTTTTGGTGGCCCCGTGGATCCCATGGAGGGTAGCAACCCAGCCCTCCCTGTCCATCACCATCTCCTGGAGTTTACTAAAACTCATATCCATCTAGTCGGTGATGCCATCCAACCATCTCACCATTTGTTGTCCCTTCTTATTCCACCTTCAATCTGTCCCAGAAGCAGGGTCTTTTCAAATAAGGGTGTTTTGCATTAGGTAGGTAAAGTAGTGAAATTTCAGCTTCAGCGTCAGTCATTCCAATGAATATTCAGTACTGATTTATTTTAGATGGACAGGTTGCATCTCTTTACAAATACAAGGGACTTTAAACAGTCTTCTCCAGTTAAGCATTTAATGAGTTCATTTTTTTTTTTTCTTTTTACTTCAGTCCCTAAAATAGCAAAAGTGAAAAAGAATATTTAAGGGAGGTAAATGTAGAAGATTGGGGCAAAAAGAAAGAAAACATGATGGTATAAGGTCAGAGGATGGAATCAGATGCTTAAAGTGTAACAAGCAAATTGGTAAATGAAGAACATAAAGAGGTCAGTATGACTTCAGTTTTGTTTCCCTAAAACATTATTTTAATTTAACAAAGTAAAAAAGTAGTTGACATACAAAAATTCTAAAATCCATTGAGATGCAGAACAAAGGTATATCATTTAAAGCAGTCTTATTTAGGATGTAACTAGAGTGAAAGCATTCAATTACAAAAACAATTTTCAATATTTTGCCTAGGAAAAAATTACCAGAGAACTTCAGTGAAGTTAATAAGTTTCCCTGAGTGAGTATCCTGGCTTTTTTTTTTTTTTTCTCTTTTCTTATTGAGATTTGGGCAAATAAGTTTGTGATTGTACTTGTGCGTGTGCATCAGAGTAAGAATGTGTTTGTGAGTGTATTCTGGCCTTTCTTTTTGCCTTATATATTACCTATTTCAGCCTGAATAAATGGTTAATGTGGAAATACAGAGAGGCACACATTAAAGTGTTCTTATAAAAGTCTACATGCTCTAATCAAATTGTAAGACAGAGTTGAGAAGTTTGAGAACATTTTGATAATAACCAAGCTACTTCATCCAAACACATCTAAATACACCCAAGCAGAGCTGATATTCTCCAAGTCAAGCCCAGCAAAAGGTGAGTGGGGTCTTAGATCTCCACTGTATCTGGCAATAACAAAACACCCATGCTCTAATATGGCAGTAACTGAGAAGGCTTAGTAGATGCTTGGAGTTTGAATCAGTCCTTCCTGTAATGGGATATTCCCTCCCTTCCTATAGAAAAAGATACTGGCAATAATCAATGGGAAGCAGGGATGAAACCTGGAATTCTGTTCCCACATGGTGGAGCACCCCTTCCCTTTGCTCCAGTGTTTCAGATAGACACTTAAAACAGAAGAAGCTTATAACACGGTACACTCCATAACAAATAACTTCAATGTCCAAGCCCGCCCCACTGCTAAGCTACTGACTATGCAGGACTTCTGGCTTGAACTCTGTATGGCAAGCAGCCAGTGACAATTTTAACAGTATAATCAGACTTTTTCCCCTTAAAATGCATCAATAGTGCATATCTCTAAAAAAGGCCACAAGTCTTGAAAGCTGATTCAAAGTGGAAAATTCTGTAAATGCTTGTCATCAATTTTATGGGGTTTTCATGTGCATTCACTCACTTCCCCAAATATAAAACTTCATCCAAAGACAAAAGCTCTGACATTATAAGGCAAGGAATAACCTATTCTCAGAGAAGGCAAGTGGCAACGTTACTTGGCACCAGTAGCCTACCTCCTTCCATGCTCAGCAATGTAAACCCTTGTAAGTATTCCTAAGGGCTATGAGGATGTACAAGTCAAAGATATTGCTCCCAGGATTTCAGATCTTGATTGATAAACTTTAATATTTCCCCCTGCCTCCCTGTCCTCACATCACATACCAGTCCTGTTAACACCTCAGAAGATGGGCAGCTCTAGAGGATATTGAAAGACAAGACATTTAAATCCAAGAGGCCAATTGTGTAAGGTTTCCTTCTCAGGATACCACATGACCTTGCAGAAATTGTCCCTCACTGGAGAGCTTTCAAAAGATATGCTGACAAGTAAATTTTGAACAAGGAAAAGAAGGATACTAACAAGAGTTGGGTGCTCGATCTCACTTATTATCCCATGAACAATGACAGGGATAGCATGCTTTATGAACTGCCCCACAACCCTTGCAAACACCAATTTTTTGGTGTTATTCAGTCACTTAATTTTTTTTTTTTTTTGACTGTCTGCAACTGCTTGTACAGTAGCGTACCGTATTCCCTGCCCTTCAAGCTGCCCAAAGTTTGCTCAAATCCATGTGCATTGAGTCAATGATATTTTGCAATGATCTCATCATCTGCCATTCCTTCTCCTCCTACCCTTAATCTTTATCAGCATCAGGGTCTTTCCCATTGATTTCGCTCTTGGCCTCAGGTGGCAAAGTATTGGCTATTCAGGTCCACTGTCGGTCCTTTTGTGAATAGTCAATGGTGATTTCCTTAAGGACTGACTAGTTTAATTTCCCTGCTGTCCATGGAACTTCAAGTTGCAAAGCATCTGTGCTTTGGCATTCAGTTCTTATAGTCCTGCTCTCACCTCCAAACACAACTACTGGAAAAACCATAGTTTGAGTATTCATAAAATTTTCAATAATGTCTCTGCTTTTGAATATTGTGTCTAGATAGGTCATAGATTTCATCCAAGGGGCAAGTGCCTTTTATTTACACGGCTGCATTCATTGCCCACAGTGATATTGGAATTCAGAAGAAAAAAAAGTCACTGATTCATTTGTATCTCCATAATTATGTCTTGGTGTGATGGGAGCAAATTCTATGATCATAGTTCTTTTAATACTGTGTTTTGACCATCTTTTCCACTCCCCTCCTCCTCTTCAACAGGGTCTTTAGTTCCTATTGTTTTTCTGTCATATCTGTGGTTTCATCTGAATTCTTAAGCTTATTCATATTTCTCACAGTTATTTTGTTTCCAGTTTGAGATTCATCCAGCATTCTGCTCAGAAATTAAAATACCATGGTGATAATATATAGACTTGATGTATTCTTTTCTCAGTTTTTAACCATTTAATTGTTCTGTGTCTGATTCTAACTATTGCATCTTGACCTGAATACATGTTTCTGAGGAGTCAGGTAAGGTAATCTGGTATACCTATCTCTTTAAGACTTTTCCACAACTTTTTGTGATCTACACAGCCCAAGACATTGGAAGAGACAAGAAGCAGATATAGATGAACTTATTGAATTCCCTTAATCTTTTGGTGATCCAAACACTAATTCAGGTTTCCAATTACACTTAAATCATTAACTACACAGGCCTACTTTTTTTTTTTTTTTAATCACCTTTTCAAGTAGTCAACTATGAACTGGTACATTCCTGGGGACATGTCATCTACTTCTACAATAATTAAATTTTGCCCATGATAGTCTTTGATCTTTGACACTTACTGAAAAAAGTTAAGATTAGAGAGCAGAAATGAGGCCTCTGTGATCTGAGAAAATCTCTGGACAGATCTAGAAATAGGTAGATATTTTCAGGAACTGAATTTTGGAGTCTGATCCCTTTATCATCTCTTATCCAGAAAAGAGTGACTTTCTATAATCAAAGTGCAAGACAAAGGGGTGAGTTACAAAGATTGAACACATTTAGAAAATAATAAACATACTTCATACAAACACAGCGAAAAAATGTGGTACTCTCCCAGGCAACCTAGCAAAATGTGAGTGGGACCTTAGTTTTCCACTATATTTGGCAATAACAAAATTCCCATCCTCTAATACAGTACCAGCAGGAAGGCTAAGAAGATGCCTGGAGTTACAAACAGGCCTTCCTCTAATGGAAAACTCCCTCTCTTCATAGCCACTAATATACTGGTAAGAATTATTGTGGAGCAGGGAGGCTACACACTCACCAATAATGAAGAACACTCTTGAGAATCAAGTGAAACTTAGGATGCAATCTAGAATTCTCTTCCCACATGGAGGTATGCCTTCCACTTGCCCAAATGTATCAGACAAATTTAAAATAGAAGGAAATTATAACATGGTCCATGTTCTTCTTACCTAATACCTCAACGTCCAAGCCTCACCACACTGCTAATCTGCTGACTATACAGAATTCCTGGTTTCAACTCTGTGTAGACATCAGCCAATAAGAATTTTACCAGTATAATTTTTTGGAAATGCTTTGATAGGTTATATCTAAAAAAGGCTACACGTCTTGTGAGCTGACTCAAAGTGGAACATTTTGTAATCCCTGTTGTCAGTATTATGGCACTTTTATATGCATTCACTCACTTCTGCAATCATTGAACATCATCTGAAGGCAAAAACTGTGACACTAAAAAGAGGAATGTCTTATTTAAAAGCAGGGAAGTGGCAAAGTCAAAATGGAGACAGTAGGCCACCTCCTTCCCTGCTCAGTGATGTAACCCCTAGAAAGTATTCCTGGGGCTACTAGGATGCAAAAAACAAAGATGCTGATCCCAAGTCTCAGGATTACAGAGCTTGATGGAGGAGGTTTAATTTTGGTATTACCTCTTATCCCCTTCTTCTTCCTAAGACCAAGGATGTAGATCCAAGTGGCCTATGGGGTAAGGTTTTCATGTCAGGATACCATATGTCTAAATGGAAGTTTAAGTGTGCCTTTCATACGAAAGCCTTCTACCAGCCAGAGAGTTTCTAAGTGCCACAACTTGAAGTTAATTTTCTTTTCCATCATTAATGTCAGTTAGACCACCTGAGCAAATTGTAATAGACCAATCTGCTGTTTTAAATCAGGTGACCATTTTTCAACGACACTCAAATCGCAGCTACACTCAAATATATGGCCACATTGAGAATTTTACTACAGCAACTACCTCTACTCCTCAGTACCATGCCATATGTACATTACTGAGCAGTTATTTTGGACTGTTGGAGTCTTCTGCCTTTCCAGTATCTTCATAGTTTGAGATTACAAGATAGAACATGTTAAACAAGGTATAATGTGGATGATCATAACTCTGTTTTTATTCCCTGAAACTAGTGGAGAGAGTGTATTTTCAGCCTTCACATGTCTAAGTGCGCATTTCATTTGAAAGCCTTCTATCAACCAGGTAGTATCTCTATATTAATAGTGATATTCTTCTGTGCTTATTTGGGGGGGGGGGTGGAGTCATGTAATTTTTGAGATTTGTATTCTTTACTCTTCACTTGACAGTCTGCTCTGGTGTTGAGGTTTACTTCACATCCCAAAGTTCTATGGGCCAGATCTCTTAAAGATCAAGAAAGGGTAAACAGGAGAAAGGAGAAAAATGTCATGTTATCAAGTCACACACACACACACACACACACACATATGTATACATATATACACATATACATGTGTGTGTCACACACATATATACATATATATGTATACATATATATAAATATATGTGTGTGTGTGTGAACATAACATATATATGTGTGAACATATATATATATATATATATGTCTCTGTGTGTGTGTGTGTGACTTGGAAACAAGAAATATATATATGTGTGTGTGTGTGTGTGTGTGTGTGTGTGTGAATATAACCAAGTTATTCTTTGACCCTCTTATCCTCTCTAGGCAAACAGAAACGCTAGTCAGAGACTCAGTGAGCATACAACATATGTCTGGGGAGTGACCCTGAACTTTTATTTTTTTTTTTAATTGCCGTGTCCCCTGGACTTTCACTGCATCTCTGAGCACCATATTCAGGGAGCTTGGAGCATGGGTCAGGGAGGACCAGACCACGGTCCATCTCTGGGAATGTAGGTATCACAGCTGCTGAAGCTGAAGCTCCAGTATTTTGGACAGCTGATGCAAGAGCCAACTCATTGTAAAAGACCCTGATGCTGAGAAATATTGAGGTCAGGAGGAGAAGCTGCAGAGCATGAGATGGTTGAATGGCATCACTGACTCCATGGACATGGGTTTGAGCAAACTGAGGGAGATGGTGAAGGTCAGGGGAGCCTGATGGGCTGCAGTCCATGGGGTCACAAAGACTTGGATACCACTGAGAGACTGAACAACAATAAGGTCTCATAAACACACAGGGGTCTGGTGAACCCGCAGGGAAGTGACTGAGTGTACTCAGAGTTACACATACAGGAGATGAGGCATCACTTTTTCATATCACTTGCTCTGAGCTGAGAACCAGATGTTGGTTTAGGGCGGGGAAACTGGGGTCCACAGAGTGGCAAGGGTCACATGCAGGAACACACCCCAGGACACTGACAGGGGTGGCAGTCTTGTCTGGGGGGCTGGAATCTCATTGGAATGCTGCTGATGCAGGCACACTGGTTTTTGCCACCTGATCCAAGTTCCATGAGGCCCAGAGGGATGGTTGAGCTCGCGCCATTCTAGAAGGGAGCTCTTGGGCCTCCACCACCTGCCACTCAGCTTAGGAGAGAGACAGGCCAGGATGAGGGCCATGTACAGCCAGGTCAGCCCTGCCCAGGGTCCTGGCCCACATGCCCCCAGGCTTGGATGACTTCCTGCTTCCTGGCCACATGAAAATTTCCAGAAAGCACCCAAATGTGCATTTGCTTGAAACGAAGATCTGTTCTTCTGGGTGGATTGTCAGGAAGGTGGACAGAGGATCATAGAAGGGAGGAAAGGGAAGGGGAGAAGACAGGAGGCTGCTCTTCTGGGCAGAGGGGATGCAGGACTGGAGAGGGTGAGGGGAGGGTTAGAGAGTAGGGGGGAGGTAGGTTAGAGAAGAGGAGGAGGTGAGAGGGGAGGGGAGGGCTAGAGGCTGGGGAGAGGGGATTAGTGGGGACAAGAGGGTTAAAGGGGAGGGACAGGAGGGCTAGAAGATGGAGAAGGTTAGAGAGTAGGGTTAGAGGTGAGGACAGTGTCAGAGGGGTGGGGAGGAGAAGTTTAGAGAGTAGGGTTAGAGGGTAGAGGAGGCTGTTCTGGCCAAACTGTCAGGAGGGATGCAGCACTTGAAAGGGAGAGCCACAGCCATGCCCCAGACGCAGGGACAGACCCTCCCTGCCATGTTGCAATCATGC
The DNA here is from genome assembly GCF_019320065.1 of Cervus canadensis. Lineage (NCBI taxonomy): Eukaryota > Metazoa > Chordata > Mammalia > Artiodactyla > Cervidae > Cervus > Cervus canadensis. Next base: position 2,568,868 of record NC_057420.1, read on the forward strand.
ATGTCTGCCTGGGTCTCAGGAGGTAGAAGAGGCACAACCTAGGGTGTCTCTTCTCTGGCCCCGGGGGGTGTCACACCAGCCACCTTGTCTCCTTGCCCATAATAAACAGATCATAAGGGGGGTTGTAAGCACCTGGGCCAGTGATGTCATGGGCACCCGAATTGCCTTGTCCTTTTGAGATTGATGTGAAGACATCACTGAAAGAGAACCAGTCAAGAAGGGTCTGGCCAACAGTAAATGCCTCTTCACAGGGTCCCTGCGAGACCCAAGCACTAGCTCTGCTCACCTGGCACCTATTTTAGAGACTGGCCTTTGTCATTCCCTTGGCAAGAGGTGGGAAGGGAAACTCAGCCTCTCTCCTACCTCCTGTGACCCAGGTGGGCATTGGGAGTAGCAGTACTTCCACCTGGGGTCCAGAGAGTGTGTCCTTAATGGACAGGGCCTAACCGTTCAGGGAGGCCAGCCTTTGTCCATACTGCACTGACCTGCTATAAGACCTTGGGTTCCCTGGCATACAGCTAACCCATTGCTGACCCCAGCTTGAAGTGTCTTGGGAGCTGCTCGCTGGCAGGCACCCAGGTGGTGACAGCTGCATGCCCAGCAAGAAGGAGGAGAAGCCAGTGGGGCAGGGGTGCATCATGGAGTGTCCAAGGCCCCTCTGCTCCCCGAAGGACACCCAGCCCTTCCTGCCACAGCCTTTCTCCTCTTTAGCATGTGTCTTTGTGGCTGATGTTGCCAAATACCTTCCTCTGGAAGAGAAGGCTCCATGACCAGAGGAGAAGTGTAGGTGAGGTGGTGCTGTATCTCTAAACCCAGGAAGCTTGAGAACTAACTTTCTGGAGCCCCGAACATACTGTGTGTTAAATCTGTACCAACCTAGTCTGAGATCTGGACAGATTCTCTGGGGAAACACTTTTCATGTCCAACAATAGGACCAACTTAAGACCAAGATTCAGGCAGACTCTCTGTGGAAATATTTTTCATGTCCAACAAGAGGACCAACCTAGGCCAAGATATGGACAGATCCATTGTCCAAATGCTTTGTGTCCAAGAAAACAAAACTAGGCCAAGATCTGGACAGGTTCTCTGTGGAAACACTTTTCATGTCCAACAAGAGAACCAACCTATGCCGAGATCTTGACAGGTTCACTGTGGAAGCACAGTTCATGTGCAACGGAGAACCAGACTAGGCCAGGATCTGGGTGGATTCTCTGTGGAGACCCTTTTTGTGTCCATCCTCTGGACAGGTTCACTGTGGAAGCACATTTCATGTCCAAGAAGAGAACCAACCTAAGACAGACTCTGGACAGGTTCATTGTGCAAACACTTTTCATGTCTAGTAAGAGATCCAATCTATGCAAAAATCCATACATATTCACTGTGGAAACACTTCATGTCCTGAAAGAGATTTGCTAACACACAGCCTGACCCCGAGACATGGGACACATTTTATCAGTGGAAATTGCAGCGAATTTGTTTGAGAGGCTTCTTCCTCGGCGTCTTTCCTGAGGTTCCTCCCAAATTTACTTGACCCAGAGGGAGAGCACTTACAGTTCTCTACTCACTATAGGCCGATTGGTGCCCCACAAACTCACAGTCCTCCTCCCCTGCCTCCCTCTCAGTTGAATAGAAACCTCCTGGTTACAAAGCCAAAACACAGTCTTCTTGGTGAGCAAAACAGAGGCTGGTGGGAAGGTGGGTGGAGACTCAAAGCTTTTCTTGTAGAAGAAAAACTCACATGTGAGTTCCTGTGTGTGGTAGCCAGATGATGTAGTAATCGGTATTCCCTGAACATTTACAGTATTATTTTAACTGAAGGATATTTGCTTTATGGAATTTTGTTGTTTTCTGTCAAACCTCACCATGAATCAGCCATAGGTATGCCTATATCCCCTCCCTCTTGAACCTACCCCATCTCCCTCCACATCCCACCCCTCTAGGTTGATACAGAGCCTGTTTGAGTTTCTTAAGCCATACAGAAAAGTCCCGGTGGCTATCTATTGTGCACATGGTAATGTTAAGTTTCCACATTACTCCTTCCGTACGTCTCAACCTCTCCTCCCTTCTCCCCAGGTCCATAAGTCTATTCTCTATGTTTCTCTATTGTTGCCCCTATAAATTATTCTGTACCAGTTTTCTATATTCCTTACATATGCGTTAGAATATGATATTTATTTTTCTCTTTCTGAGTTACTTCACTCTGTATAATAGGTTCTAGGTTAATTCACCTCGTTACGACTGACTCAAATGTATTCAATTTTATGGCTGAGTAATAGTCCTTTGGGTGTATGTACCACAACTTCTTTATCCCTTTATATTGGTTGATGGACATGTAGGTTGCTTCCATATTCTAGTATTGTAAGTGAACAATGAACAATGGGATACATGTGTCTTTCTCACTTTCAGTTTCCTTAGGGTATATGACTAGGATTGTGATTGCTGGGTCATATGGTGATTTTATTCCTAGTTTTTAAAGGAATCTCCATACAATCTCCTGTAGTGGCTGTATGAATTTACATTCCCACCCACAGTGCAAGAGCATTCCCTTTTCCGCACATGCTGTCCAGCATTTATTGTTTGTAGACTTTTCCATGATGGCTATTCTAACAGGTGTAAGATGATATCTCATTACAGTTTTGATTTACATTTCTCTAATAATGAGTGATGTGAGATTCTTTTCAACTGTTTGTTAGCCATCTGTATGTCTTCTTTGGAGAAATGTCTCTTTAGGTCTTTTTCCCACTTTTTGATTGGATTGTTTGCTTTTATGGTATTGAGTTGAATGAACTGCTTGTATTTTTTGGAAATTAATGTTTTGTCAGTGTTTCATTTGCTATTATTTCTCTCACTCTAAGGGTTGTCTTTTCATCTTGCTTATGGTTTCCTTTGCTGTACAAAAGCTTTTAAATTTAATCAGTTGCAGCATGTGGGATCTAGTGCCCTTACCAGGGACTAGAAATGGCCACCCTGTGTTGGGAACTCAGAATCCTAGCCTCTGGATCAGTAGCAAATGCTGAAACTGCCTACCTTAAAAAAAAAAAAGAAAAAGAAAAAAATAAAGAAATGAAAAAGAATGAAAAAAAATCAAACATTCATTTACTTTTGACTGTGCAGGGCCTTCATTGCTTCATTGCTGTGCGGACTTTTCTCTGGTCTTGGGTGGGGGGGGGGCGGGGTTCTAGGCACATGGGCTTCAGTAGCTGTGCATGGGCTTAGTTGCTCCATGGTATGTGGGATCTTCCCAGATAGGGAATTGAACCTGTGTCTACTGCATTGGCAGGTGGATTCTTAACCACTGCATCACCAAGGAAGTCATTCTCCTCCCCTGTTTCCTGCCAACCTCCTATTTAAAAAAAAAAAAAAAAAAAAACCACTAAAGGCAACCTGTTTAGTGAATGTTCAGGAGTCTGAGCTTTGAGGTCAGTGTTTGTGGCGCCATTCTCCTAAAGGCATCTTAGCTTCAGACACTGGTTGGGCTCATGAGTCTGGTGACTAGGGTAGATCTGGAGGCTGAAAAAAGGCTTGGCCTCTGGTTGTCTGCCATCACCTACTCAACCAAGGCCCCCGAACCATGGCAGCCAAGCAGAGCAGCAAGTTGCTGGGTACAGCTATGGAGCCTCTGCAGTCAGAGTGGAGCCTGCGGTGGAGGCAGTTGGCTGTCCTGTTAGGAAGTCACGATGTCAGGTGAGGCCTGGCCACTATCATGGGGACAGGATGGGGCCTCAGGCAACTCACATCCCCACTCCCTGCTCCTTCCCCCTCGAACTTTGCTTCAGATCCTGGCTTGTGGCTGCTAGGAGCTCCCCAGGGCTGGGAGGTTGTGGAAAGCACAAGCCCCCTTACTCGAGGTCAGCTGAGACCCCAAGCTCTGGGGTCACACACCATCCCTGCTGTCATCCAGGTTGCCCCACTTCTTTGAGAGAGGACCTGTGTCAGGCTGTGGGTGATGGGGTACTTGGGGGTGTTGTGGGCTGGCCCAGGAGTCAGCTTTTTGAGGGGAGGGGAGGGGAGGGGAAGGAGAAACTTTGACCTGCTCAGGCTTCCAGGGTATTCCAGGCCCAGCTCTGGTGGGAGGTGCAGGTGAGAAGCCCCTGGAAGAAGACCCTGGGTCCCCAACATTTTTTCAGTTGAAACCGCTCTGCCTGCACCGCCCCTAACTCTCTCCTTCCTGTGGCCCCAGTCACAAGCCACAGAAGATGGAGAGTTTATGCGGCTTCCCTTCCTGTAGGGAAACCAAGCCACAGGTAAACGTGTTCCTTTAAGAAAGCATGAAAGAGGAGAAAATAATAGTGGGTGGTTATTCTGACAAGGTTCATGTAGAGACACTTCACAAGCCTGGCATAGGGAGGGAACCGAGAGCCATTGATTGTAGTTCTGGAGTTTTCACACTGCCCTGCCCAGACCGCCCCATGGCCCATTCTCCCCTTGGTTGCCTCTGGCGACTGGGTGGACTTCAGCCTCCTGAACACATCCTGGAAGGATTAGGCCAGCACAGAGGTCAAACAGAAGGGAGGCTGTGGTTGACTCTTAAGAACACCATTGCCTCCACTCTGTCAGAACTCAGTTCTGGGTCTAATCAAACAGGGCTTCCTGGCACATTCACCACCTTCACTCACCGGGGGAGGACTTTGTGTCCAACTTGTTCCCATGTGCAGCCCGGTCATCCCTGGGACCTGTGCTGTGCACATCTGCTCTGTTCACAGCACACCCCATGGTGCACCAGACTTCACTCATAAAAGGGAAGTGTAAGAATGAACTATTCCATAGTTAAGGATTTCAAGGTCATGAGAGCATTGACCAAAACACATACAAGGCACAGGTACCAGGCCATGCATTAGATAAGTCACTGTGTGGGCTTTGAGGACCTCCATGGTGGGGGGCTGGGGGAGTGGGGGTGGGGTGGGGTGGGATGGGGGCTGACAGAGAGTTTCCTGCATATGTGGCTCCGGACTCTGTTCTTGGCAGGGTGATGACTGTCGCCACTGCCTATCTGTGGAGGGGCTCTGGGGCTGCCCAGTTCAGCAGGAATGGTAGTGGTGGGAAGCGAGGTCACCCTTTCTTAGCATCCCTGACCTCAGACCTCCTCATCAGGACAGCTGAAGGCCTAAACGTCCCCCTTCCTCATCTAGCTCTGAATACCTGAAATATGTGGGAGCTGAAGGACATGCAGAAAACACAATTCTATAAAGCAATTATCCTTCAATTATTATTATTATTTGAAAAGATTAAAAAAAAAACTAACAACAAAAAAAAAAAAAAACACGAGGAAGAGCAAAGGCTTGCATTCTCAGCCAGCCTCTGCCAGATTCTCCCTGTGCTTATGCATCAGGCCAAAATCTTGGTGCTCCCATTCTGTATCACAGATGGGAATAGAGACACAGAGAGGTTGAGCATCATGCCCCAGCTCACACAGCTACTGAGGACATGGTTGAGGACTGGACCTGTGGTCGAATCTGGCGTCCAGATGCTATGATGATACTGAGGGAGTAACAGAGACAGAGTGAGGGAGACCAGTTGTCCCAGACTGAGCCAGGCATACACACACACACACACACACACGTATACGTGCATGTGGCCTTCACCTTTGAGGCTACAGAAATCAGAGGAAAACAGGTGGCAACCAGAAGAGGCAAAAGGAGAGTCAAGATCTATAAGAAGGAGAGGCCACACTGCCCAGGAGGCAAGGGAATTCTCTTCCCTGTTGAGCCTCTCTGAAACCCTAGATTCTTCTCCCTGGACCCAGGAGCTGACTGTTCAGTGACCTAACCTCCAGATTTATGCCCCCAGGGTTTCAGCTACCACTGAACCCCACTGCTGTCAGTAATACGGGATGAATAAGTAGGCAGTCAGCTTCAGATCTGTTTTGAGACAAAATTTATTAGGAATACAAAAAAAAAAAAAAGTAATTCTCATGGACATCTTCAGAACACTTATGAAACCCTCTGCTGTTTATTTACCCCCTCTCCTCTCATGAAACTGGAATGTCTATTTAATCAAGTAATTCTGGGCCCATCACACTCTTTCTTTAAAATATTTATGGATTTATTTATTTGGCTGTGCTGGGTCTAGTTGCAGCATGTGGGAGCTAGTTTCCCAATCAAGTATTGGACATGGGTCTCAGCATTGACGTCTTAGCCACTGAACCACATGGAAAGTCTCATCATACTTTTAGTGAATATAACGGGTCATAGAACTCCTCTGAGGCGCCCTTAGAGCTGAGGCATGGGGTGGCTGTAGTGATCTTCCTGTGTCTAAGACGTGGTTAGTTAGTCATGGCTCACCCACACTCCCTGCACACATCGGACTACTCCCCTGGTGTGTCCTCTGGTGCTTGATGAGATGGGACTTTTTACTAAAGCTTTGCCCACACTCCCTGCAAACATAGGGCTTCTTCCCTGTGTGTGTCCTCTGGTGTGTGGTGAGACTTGTCCTATCCTTGGCATCTTGACCGCATTCTCCATAACTGACTCTTAATTCCTGAGACCCCTGCCCCCATGAATATTTTGCCTGTGTGGATCCAAATATTGCTGCTGCTGCTTTTGAATGCCTGGGCAGGGATCCCCTGGTTGGAGGTGGTCTCTTGTAGATGGTCTCAGGAGGATCTGAGAGGGGTATTGCACTGTACGTATTGGCTGAGGAACTGCTGACTGGAGAGGCCATAGAACAGGAGGCACATGGGTGGATCCTGGGCTTTGGTTCTGCTGAAAGAGGAAGCTTTTTGCAATCTGTCTCCCATCAATTTTGCCTTTGGAGTTCACGTCCATTCCATTCTTATTCTCTACATCTACAGAAATCCAGGAAGCCTGTGTCAAGGGTCTCTTCTGCATATTGCCCAGGGTAGGGACCTTACAGTAGAATCGGAGGCAGCATCTCTCCTGGTAGAGGTGAGTCTGCAGGGACTTTTCCCTGCATATAAGTATCTGAAAAGTCATGTCACAGTGGCTGCAGGTATTTTACCCTACTAAGAGATAAGACTTGATGACTTAAGTGGAATCATCCTGAGAAGCTCCCTGTAAGGGGAATGAGTCTACTAAGTCTATTAAGCACCTGGCCTGCAGCTCTCTGCATATGGGAGGCAACACAGGGGGTGGTGAGAGCAGGTGTGAGTAAAGCAGCTGAATTTGAGGCTCCTTGTTCAAAGAGCACCCTTGGTGTTGATGTCTGCAGGAAGTGAGTTTCAGACTGGACAAGATCAAGTGGCCCAGGCCCCACTGACTACAGGTTGTGGCTCCTGCTGCCCCAATTGGTTCACAAATTGCTACTCTCTGTTTCCTATACATCATAAAAGAAAGACATGCCCTTTCTCAAGCCTCACCAGTATTCAGACCTCATTTATTTCACTCCATTCCAGTCCATTTAACAGGCACTAGGAAATGCTGTTTAAAAATACATCTGCAGCCAGCCCCTTAACACCCTCACTTCCATGAATCTTCAGCCAGCCCACTCCCCCCTCATGTCTGACAATGAAGTGACAACTGAGGGCACTCCCCAAGGCACTCCCCAAAACGAACTGAACCATCATCGTAAAACAGGGAACATGCCACTTGCAGCTGAAAATCGCATCATTGCTCTGTATCACCCAGCAAGACCCCCGGTGCCTGAACATGGACAGGGGCCCAGAGGCTTTCGTGTTCCACCCCGCTTCCTTCCTCTCCCTCTGTGCTTCCTCCTCCGAACACTGGCATGACCGCTCTTCCCTGCCCTGGGGCTGTGACTCTGCCTGGAATCCTTTCCCACAGGTGTTATCTCTGCAGTGAACTTGCCCACCATCCTCTGCAACTCCCAATCCTCTGCTCATTCTGATCTTAGGCACTTTTTCTGCACTGGTTTTCCTCAGAGCACCAGCACCTATCTGGTATGAAGGCCATGCTGCCCCTAGGGCAGTGGTTATGACTGTTCCAGTGCATGGAGGCCTGTCTGGCACAGAGTATGAACACACAGGACAACAAACTGAAATAGTAACTGAATGCATGTACACATGTAACTTAGAAATGTGGAGGAAATAAGGAAGAGACAGGTAAAGGTAAGAAAGGTGGTAGGCGCTAGGAAACTTGCTTTTGGCCTCTAAGCCTTCCAGCAGAACGTGATGTCACACATTTTTGGCATGAAATATTGAAAATTAGAACTAATATTTGTAATAGAAAATTGTTTCCTAACAGTCATATGACTAGGAATCAATTTCGGAGGCATTGTAATTGTGACGGACTGACTTTAGACTGGATTCTACTCCGCTTCAGAATTCTATCAGGGAAGCTCCCCAGGAGCTCTCCTTACCTAATTAGTCATTTTCTAGAGCTCATTTTCTAGAGTCATTTTCTAGAATTCCAGACTTCTCTCCACCCAGACTGTCTGTAAGCCTGGTGACATCCAGCTCCTCTAAACTCTAACTTAAGTTCTTTTTTAATTCCATAGGACTTGGTGTTCCTAGGCTAGCTTGCACACCTCTGCACTCACCCCAGCCTGCCTTCTCTCCTGAGACTTGTCTTCAATCTCCCCACATGTATGCAGGTTCCATTTCACTTGCCTACTCTGTCCCATGGAAACCTGGAGAGTGCTCTGACTTAGCTTGCAGCACAAAACAGTAATAGTTTCTCCACTTTCTGCCTCCCTTGATGAAAGGAGAGGTGCCCAGAGAAAGGCCATGCTCAAGGCCATCCTACTCCCCATTCCTTCAGGGCCCAGGCCTCAGGGACCAATTCTCACTGGAACCGAGCCTGGGGATGTCGCTGACCTCACAAACCCAAGGTCCTCCATGCTAGGTTATCCTCAGTTCAGTTCAGTTCAGTTCAGTCGCACAGTCGTGTCCAATTCTTTGCGGTCACATGAACCTCAGCATGCCAGGCCTCTCTGTCCACCACCAACTCCCAGAGCTTACTCAAACTCATGTCCATTGAGTCCGTGATGCCATCCAACCTTCCTCTGTCCTCTGACATCCCCTTCTCCTCCCACCTTCAATCTTTCCAAACATCAGGGTCGTTTCGAATGAGTCAGCTCTTCGCATCAGAAGGCCATAAGTACTGGAGTTTCAGCTTCAACATCAGTCCTTGCAATGAACACCCAGGACTTATCTTCCTTTGGATGGACTGGTTGGATCTCATTGCAGTCCAAGGAACTCTCAAGAGTCTTCTCCAACACCACAGTTCAAAAGCATCAATTCTTCTGTGCTCAGCTTTCTTTATACTCCAATGCTCCCATCCACACATGACTACTGGAAAAATAATAGCCGTGATTAGATGGATCTTTGTTGACAAATAACATCTCTGCTTTTTAATATGCTGTCTAGGTTGGGAATAACTTTCCTTCCAAGGAGTTAAGTGTCTTTAAATTTCATGGCCGCAATCACCATCTGCAGTGATTTTGAAGCCCAAAAACTTAAAGTCGCCCACTGTTTCTCCATTGATTTGCCATGAAATGATAGGACCAGATGCCATGATCTTAGTTTTCTGAATGTTGAGCTTTAAGTCAATGTTTTCACCCTCTCTCACTTTCATCAAGAGGATCTTTAGTTCACTTTCTTCTATATGGGTGGGTATCATCTGCATATCTGAGGTTATTGCTATTTCTCCTGGCAAACTTCATTCCAACTTGTGCTTCCTCCAGCCCAGCCTTTCTCATGATGTAATCTGCATAGAAGTTAAACAAGCTGGGTGACAGTATACACCCTTAAAGTACTCCTTGTCCTATTTGGTATCCTGGTGCTGTGCAGTTAGTCAAAAATAGAAAAACTAAGGTTGCATATTCCTAAAATCAGTTGCTTAATGTCTGTCTGCAGTATGTTCTCCAAAAGGACATCCATTGCATGATCCTCTTCAGTAACGAACTCTGCTGTCTAAACTGGAACATAGAAAGTGCCAAGTTAAGTGTCAGTTAGGTGAGCTAAAATGTCCCTGGTGAATCTAGACTCCTCAAGCTGTTTTCAAGTACCTCAGTTTTGTTGAGCATATAGACTTATATACTGAGGGCCATACCAAGTTCTTGTCTCTTTCTTTCTAATGTTGTCTGAAATGAAAGAGCATGGTATGGAGGGAAAACAGGAAAGAAGATGTTAAAACTATTAAGGGAGATGGGATGAGAAGGAAAGGGGTATGGGGTGAGGGAAGAGCAATGTCTACAACCAGCAGACTCACAGTGCTTACCTCACCCGGCTGGCACAAGAAGTGTCCTCTCCATCCACATACTCCCTTTGGTGACCTGGGTCTTAGAAGAAGATTACAAGATTCCTTCTCTTTTTATTTTTCTTTTGTGGGAGTTTATGAAGAACTGTTTCCCTCTGCTGGCATTGGTGCTCTTCAGCATACATGGATTCAATTGCCGGTCATGACCTTACATGGTAAGCTCCTTAATCACCACCTGCACGTCCGAGTCAACTGGTGCACTGAAGGCAGGGCTCCACAAGGGAGGAGCCACTTCTGTGTGCGTGTATCACTCTGTTCCTGCCTCTCCTCTGATCTTTAGAGAGAAGAGCCACTTCCGTGTGCCTGTACCACTGTAGTATCTAGGTCCCTCTGATCTTTCCAAAGAAGTCCTGTGTATGGGGAGCACTGTCGTCCCATTTCTCTGATCTTTACATAGAAATCCGGTGTGCCTTTACCACTACGATCCCACCTCTCCTCTGATCTACAGATAGAAGTTCTGGTTCTCTGTACCACTGTGCCCCTACCTGTCCTCTGAATTTTAGGTAGAAGTTCTGCTTGCCTGCATTATGGTGCTCCCACCTGTCCTCTTATCATTAGGTTGAACTCCTGTGTCTGTATTTCCATGCCTCCTCCTCTCTGACCTTTAGATAGAAGTCTGTGTTCATGCACAGTGTAAACAGTACACAGGGCTGACTGCCATCCCTGAACATGGCATCACCATCCTTTTCCTTGCCTGCAGAGTTGGAGTTCCCCCACTCAGTCCCCCAACAAACAAGTGATTTGAGACCACAGTACAGGTGATGAGGGGTGTTTCTCACCAGCCAGGATTATCCACTCTTGGCAGCCTCTTCATCATCTGTGATCCGGCCCTCGTAGGGGCCAAAGTGCAGGCCAAGCAGCAGATCGGACACCATGTTCCACATGCCAAGCCCAGCCTCAGGGAGGCCTGACAGTCTAATACTTAACCCAGCGGGCAGAGTGAGGGATGCACAGTTGACATTAGCCTTTTCCACTGCAGAGTGCTTTAGAAAGGTCAGAGGCCCATCAGCAGCACAGCTGTCAATGAAGAAATTCTGACACTTCTCCCAATCTGGAGGTGAGATCAACAGGGATGAGGGGATGTATGGTGATGCTGCTTGTCTTAAAAACCCTCACAAAGAACCAGGGCCTTCACAGCATTTGGCCTCGATCCTATACCCCAACTCATGGAGGAAAAGGATGATTGGGGGACCAAAGGGTGAGGCTTCATAACCCCTCTTTCTGAAAGGGCCAGCGGGGCCACTCAGACGTAGTCGGCATCCTGGGGCTCACCAACCTCTTGGTACACATGACCCTTTCTTTCTCGGAGGTTGCACTTCTTCACTTCAGTCTCCTTTCTTCTGAGTTCTAAGATGGAGAAGCAAAGCTAAGCAAGGCCGGAGAGTTAGTCTCTGTTTTATCAGGAAGTGTGTGCTCTCCCACTTGTTCATCTATACATTTCGCTAATATGTTTTACATTTATTTTTAAGATTTTTACTTTTGCATTCTTATGTTTTAATGTTACATTATTTATTTATTGCCTGTGCGACATGGCTTGTGGGAGCTTAGTTCCCTGACCAGGAATGGAACCCACACCTCCTGCAGTGGAAGCACAGAGTCTTAACCACTTAACCACTAGAGGTCCCTCCTCTCTATACTTTGTTTCTTCTCTTTCACTATTGGTTCAGGGGACTGAGGCAACACACACTGACCAGACATGCCCAGTTCCGTGTAGGCATCCTGTACTTGCCGTCAGTAGCTTTAACCTCCCAACCTTCTTACTTAGAAAACAGTTCACTGACACATCTACTCAGAAATTACATGTTGAGAGCACATGACATGTAAGGTATCTCTGCTCAAGCAGAGGTCTGGGCATAAACACTAACAAAGCATTGTCCCTCTTATCACAGCTGCATTTATTAAACTACTTGCATGTTTCAGCACTTTTGTATTTAATGTAATGCTTTCAAACACTGTATGAGTTAAATATCTTCATCTTCACTTGACAGACAAGCAATTAGGACCTCAGAAAATGTATAAGATTTTCCCAAGGCCCCAGCACTAACTTCAGGTCTCAAATCAGACTGGCTTAAACCCACGCCGATCCATTATCCAACCCACACACAGAGTCCATGCTTACTATCCTTTCTACAGGAATCAGAGGAACTCCCCAAATTATTTTATCTTACCCGCTTCTTGTCTGGAGTGCCGCCCAGGGTGATGTGCATGTCTGGGAAGGGACTCCTGTTTCTGGGCCTGCCTGGAACCACCTGTCTTCAGCAATTCGACTGCTCCTGACAATTCCTTCAAAGCAGAAACATTACTTAATGGCACCCTGGACATTCCCTTCTGTGTGAGAGTCACATAGTAAAAGAAAACATGACTTTCTTTAGTTCTTTAGGATATTATGAAGTGTTTTTTTCATACATGACTTTAGTTAATACTTTGATAATTCATGGAAATACTTGGTTGGGTGGGGGTGGGGGCGTGTCTGACACAGGAGTGTAAATAAAGGACCTAAGTGGTTAGTAAGTCAAAACTAAAGTTCATACCTTAGGGTTCTTCCCCTCCAAATTTCTCCGTACAGGTGAGAACAGGGCAGGGAGAATAGCTGACGGTCAAAGAAGACGGTAAGGGCTCAGAGAGAAAACCAGGGGCTTTTCAATTAATTAGTGGACCTTTGATGGACAAGGATGTATGGAAAAGTACAAAAGGGACAAAAGACACCTGGAAAATGAGGTGGCAAAGAAGTGAGATAGGGAGGAGAAAAGATGATTGGCAGAAACATATTTACATGGTGAAGAAAATGAGCTGAGAGTTGCAGGTTGCTCTGTTCTAGAGACAAGGTTTGGAATTAAAGTAGCTGGTCTCATCAACTGCTTGAACAAGACTGTATGACTAGCTGGTTCTCCTTACTTTCCTGATCCATAAATGGGTATACATGCTAATTCTTAATGTTATAGTGGGCTTGAAATTTAATCACAGTCAACAAATCATTGTGTCAGCTATTTAATACAGTATGAGTGTGAACATATACCCCTGCCATCAGCTTACCCCCTCACCTGTCTCTGTATTTGAAGTCTAGCTCACAAATCTATCTTCAGCATCCCTTGACCTTATTACTCCTAGATGAATGTTTAAACGTGGAGTCACTCATTCAGAAAGCATTCAGGGGACCCTCAGGGGCTTTGAGCTGGGCCTGGACTTCTAAGAATTAATGGTTATGGGCTAGGCTCTCAAAGATCACGATGCAGGAGCAGCCGACACAAATGACTTCAAACATGAGAGTCATCTAATCAGAGCTCAGAGGAAGGAGTTGAACATTTGAAATCATGACCAGATGAGGAGTGTCTACTCAAAAGCGGGTAATCTATGTGAAGTCCTTCACTTCTCTTCTTATGTGTTGCTTTTCAGTCATAAACTGAGGATTGTCAGGGTTGTGAGTTCCTTCCTCTTATTGGAGTAGGAGGCTCTGAGTTTGGGGACCCTAATGCTTTCTTCATCTTGGACCACCCACTCAACAAACTGCCCAACATGTCCTTAAGCTTACCTTAGTTAGATGTCTTAGCATATGCCTCACTTTCAGTTCAGTTCAGTTCAGTTCATTCGGTCAGTCATACCTGACTCTTTGAGACCCTATGAACCGCAGTACACCAGGTCTCCCTGTCCATCACCAACTCCCGGAGTCCACCAAAACCCTTGTCCATTGAGTCAGTGATGCCATCCAACCATCTCATCCTCTGCCGTCCCCTTCTCCTCCTGCCCTCAATCTTTCCCAACATCAGGGTCTTTTCAAATGAGTCAGCTCATTGCATCAGGTTGCCAAAGTACTGGACTTTCAGCTTCAACATCAGTCCTTCCAATAAACACCCAGGACTGATCTCCTTTAGGATGGACTGGCTGGATCTCCTTGCAGTCCAAGGGACTTTCAAGTGTCTTCTCCAACACCACAGTTCAAAAGCATCAATTCTTCTATGCTCAGATGTCTTCATAGTCCAACTCTCACATCCACACATGACCACTGAAAAAATCAAAGCCTTGACTAGATGGAGCTTTGTTGACAAAGTAATGTCTCTGCTTTTTAATACGCTGTCTTCTATGGTCATAACTTTAGCCCAGCACAAAAGAAGTGAGGTTGACAACATCTCTCAGATGAATGATATAAAGATATATGAATAAGGCAGTGTAAACTTTATAGAACTATGGAAGTTTTTTTAGTCAGCTTGTAAGGGGTTTAGAGAAGGTGCTTTTGATTAGATTGCACTACTATGATATCAGGCATATAATCAAACATGCCTTTACCTCAGTTTCTTGTTCTATAATGGTGATAGTTACATATCTCCTGATAGGTACCGTACGACTGTTCTAAGGTTTAAGTAAGTTTATTCACACACACACACACACACACACACACACACATGCTTAATGTCTGAAATATTGTGAAAATACTGTAACAATCACACAGCCTACTATTGTTGCTATACTTACTCACCATAAAGATGGTGATGATATCAGACATTGTGCTAAAGATTCAGGAAAGGAAGGCGGCAGTCTCTAGGATCTGTTTTCAATCATTTTTACCTGTGACTGGATCCACAAGGAGGATTTTCTTGTCAACAAGATTTGGGAAATACTCAACTTCTGGTTGAGTGTGCTCCATTCTATGGCCATCCAAGATGGTTTACCTAAAAGATGATGAGAACCAGTGCTTTGGTTGGAAAATGTTTCCAAACTCTAGGAATTCTAATTAAGGACACAGAATTCTGTGCCAGAGAGTGACAAGGACAAGAATTACCAAAGGAGGAATGGAAAATGATTTCTGTAGCATCAACTTCTATGCTTCTACTGAGAGCATAACATAATTTTCTTAAAATTAATGAAAAAAAAAATATGAAACTTCAACTGTGCTTCATCCAATGCTCATAAATTATCTTAATAAAGTTACTAGCCTTTCATGACAAAAAATCCTCAACAGACTAGAAATAGAAGGAAGTGATAGCAATATAATAAAGGTCATATATGAAAAGTCTACCTCTAACATCACACTCATCAGTGAAAAATGGAAGACTTCTAAGATGAAGAAAAAAAAGAAAAGGCAAGGATGCCCATGCTCAACACTTCTATTAAACATAATATTAGACATTCTAGCCAGGACATTGTATTAGAAAAGGTTTCCACTTGGAAAGAAAAAAGTAAAATTATGTCTGTTTACAGAGGACATGACTTTATGTACAGAAAATCTTTACAATTCCACACACACGCATACACATACACAAAACCTTCACAGAAATTTGCATGGTACAAAATCAACATTCAAATATCTTTGCAATATACCCAAGAACAGTGACCATTCTGAAAAGGAATTTAAGTAAACAACTGTCTTTATTTTTATTTTTTAAGCTGTAGTCAAGAGCTATGGTTACATTTTAAAAATATCTATTTTTATTTATTTATGTGTACCAGTCCTTCTTTGCAGCATGTGGGGGTCTAGTTACCTGACCAGGGGTTGAACCCAGGTTCTCTGCATTGGGAGTGTGGAGTCTTAGCCACTGGACCACCAGGGATGTCCTGATAATCTTAGGTATAGTAGCATAAAAAAAAAAAAAAAAATGAAATACCTAGGAGCAAGTTTAAAGGGATGAAAGACCTGTACACTGAAAACTACTAAATTGCTGAAAGGAATCTGACACAGGTAAACAGAAAGGTGCCCCATGTTTATGGATTTGGAGACAATAGTATTAAGTTGTTCATACTACCCAAAGGAATTTAAAGCTATGATGCAATTCCTGTTGAAATCCCAATGGAAGGTTTTTCAGATATAGAAACATCCATCCCACAGTTAATATGGAATTTCAGAGGAGACCAACTAGGCAAAACAATCTTAGAAAGTACAGCAAAGCGAGAGGCCTCTGGTTTCACAACACATTACAAAGGAACAGTAACCAAAAGAGCGTAGCGTAGCAAAGTGCCTTCTTGGTCACCAAGTCCTGTTGACTCTTTGTGACCTTTTGGACTGGAGTCTACCAGGCTCTTCTTCTCCAGTGGACTTTCCAGGCAAGGATACTGGAGGGGGTTGCCATTCCCTTCTCCAGGGGATCTTCTTAACCGATGGATTGAATCTACATCTCCTGTGCCTCCTGCACTGAAGGCAGATTCTTCATCTGCTAAGCCATTGGGGAAGCATGCTGCCATAAAGACAGACATATCAATCAATGTAACAGAACAGATAGTCAGAAATAAACAGAAATAAACTCCTGGATACACGGTCCAGTGATCTTTAGCAAGGGTGTCAAGACAATGGGGAAAATTTAAGCCCTGTAGAGAAAGGAGCTGAGGGGACAAAATAGCCATCTGAAAAATAATGAAGATCTTATATCATGTAGAAAAATCAACTCAGAATGGATTCAAGGCCTAAATGTATCACTTGAAATGATAAGACTCTTAGAAGAAAACAACGGTGAACCTTCACGATATTGAATCAGCAATGAATTCTTAGATATGATAGCAAGTGTACAAGTGTTAGCAACAAAGTAAAAAGAGACAAATAAGACCACATTAAATTTTAAACTTCCGTGCAGCAAAGGACACAGTGAGCAGTGAAAAGGCCACGTACAGGACAGTGGAAACTATTTGTAAAATACAAATCTGATAAGGGGTTTTAAGCATACACCAATATCAAGGCTATCTATAAGCCAGGAAGAGAACTGCATTGACTTTGATGGCACCCTGATATCAAACTTCCATCCTCCAGAATTGTAAGAAAACAAATTTCTCTGGTTTAAGCCATGCAGTCTTTCTTTGTTATAGCAGACTGAGTCGACTAACATGGTGGGAGTAGGGATGGAATAGGCATTTCTACAAAGAAGATACACAAATAGCCAACAAACATATAAAAAGATGCTCAATCTTACTAATCAATAGGGAAATACAAATTAAAACTGCAATGGAAATTTTCTCATACCTCTTGTGATGGCTAATACAAAAAGAAGAGAAAAAACAACAACAACAACAAAACACAGTAGCAAGTTTGGTAAGGATATAGAGAAAATGGAACACTTACATGCGATTGTTGGAAATGTAAAATACTGCAACCACTACAGAAAACAGTATGGAATGTCCTCAGAAAATTAGAATTCCTATATGACCCAGTAATCCAGCTCCAGAGTGTATATCATAACAAAATTGAAAGTGAGATTTTCAATAAATAATGTGCACATCTATGGTCATTGCAGCAGTATTCACAATTGGTAAGATGCGGAAGCAATATAAATATTCACCAGTGGATAAACAGATAAGGATTATATATAAAATATATCTCATACATATTGTATACATATGCACACAAGGAAATTTTTTTCAGCCTTAAAAACAAAGAATGAAATTTTGTCATATGCAACATCAGAATGGGCCTTGAGGATATTAGGCTAAGTGAAATGAACCAATCAAAAACAGAAAAATATTGCATGATTCCTCTTCTATGAGATATCTAATTTAATCAAATCCATGGAAACAAAATATAATTGTGGTTGCTAAGGGCTATGAGGAGGAAGAATTGGAGAATTGTTGCTCAGTGGGTAAATGGTTTCAGTCATGCAAGATGAAAAAGTTCTACAGGCTTTTTGCACACCAGTGTGTATATAGTTAGCAACAGAATACACTCAGAAATTATTAAGAAGGAAAATAAAGATGTGTAGAACATGGGAACAAGAGTTAGAACTGGAAAAAAGGGAACAAGAGTTAGAACTGGAAATGGAACAACAGACTGGTTTCAAATAGGAAAAGGAGTATGCCAAGGCTGTATATTATCACCCTGCTTATTTAACTTATATGCAGAGTACATCATGAGAAACGCTGGGCTGGAAGAAGCACAAGCTGGAATCAAGATTTCCAGGAGAAATATCAATAACCTCAGAAATGCAGATGACACCACCCTTATGTCAGAAAGTGAGGAGGAAATAAAAAGCCTCTTGACGAAAGTGAAAGAGGAGAGGGAAAAAGTTGGCTTAAAGCTCAACATTCAGAAAACTAAGATCATGGCATCTGGTCCTATCACTTCATGGGAAATAGATGCGTAAACAGTGGAAACTGTCAGACTTTATTTTGGGGGGCTCCAAAATCACTGCAGATGGTGATTGCAGCCATGAAATTAAAAGACACTTACTCCTTGGAAGGAAAGTTATGACCAACCTAGATAGCCTATTAAAAAGCAGAGACATTACTTTGCCAACAAAGGTCCGTCTAGTCAAGGCTATGGTTTTGCCAGTGGTCGTGAAAGGATGTGAGAGTTGGACTGTGAAGAAAGCTGAGCATCTAAGAATGGATGCTTTTGAACTGTGGTGTTGGAGAAGAGTCTTGAGACTCCCTTGGACTGCAAGGAGATCCAACCAGCCCATCCTAAAGGAGATCAGTCCTGGGTGTTCATTGGAAGCACTGACGCTGAAGTTGAAACTCCAATACTTTGGCCACCTGATGTGAAGAGCTGACTCATTGGAAAAGCCCCTGATGGCTGGGAGGGATTCAAGTCAGGAGGAGAAGAGGACAATAGAGGATGAGATGGTTGGATGGCATCACCGACTCGATGGACATGAGTTTGAGTAAACTCCAGGAGTTTGTGATGGACAGGGAGGCCTGGCGTGCTGCGATTCATGGGGTGGCAAAGAGTCGGACACAACTGAGCAACTGAACTGCACTGAACTGAGAGCCATGGGGCAGGTGTTCCCTATGAAGAATCTCTCTCCATATCAGAACCTTTGCAGACAGCCAAATGTTTGGTTTCCATGTCTTGTATACTAGTTTTAACAACCTAAGGGAACAGATGGACTTCTCTGGTGGCACAGAGTATGAGAATCTGTCTGCCAATGCAGAGGACACAGGTTCTATCCCTGGTCCATGAAGATTCCACATTCTTTGGGGCAACTAAGCCTGTGTGTCACAAACTACTAGGCCAGCATGTGCTCTGCAACAAGAGAAACCACTTACCACAAACAGGGAAAGCCCATGCATAGCAACGAAGACCCAGTGCAACCAAATAAATAAATACATACATACATAATAAAAAATAATCTAGGAGATCAGAAATTCATAGATGGAGAATCATAGAACTAATCTAAATTGTTTTCTCCAGTCTAAGCAGATTAATTCTTCTAATCTCTGAGCAGCAGAAGAGGAAGGGAGCTGCTCCCTTCTATCTTATAATGAGTGAACTTTATTTCTATTTATCTGGTGCTGTCTCTGGTTAGTGAAACATGGGAAAGATCAGTGAGAATAAACAGATCTCTCAAACTGGTTCCCAGAATCAAGACAAAGAAATAGTTAGCAAACGAAGCAACTGATCCAAGCAACTCCTGCATCTCAATTCCAGAAAAATAAACGACCCAATCAAAAAATGGGCCAAAGAACTAAACAGACATTTCTCCAAAGAAGACATACAAATGGCTAACAAACACATGAAAAGATGTTCAACGTCAGTCATTATCAGAGAAATGCAAATCAAAACCACAACGAGGTACCATTTCATGCCAGTCAGAATAGCTGCTATCCAAAAGTCTACAAACAATAAATGCTGAGAGGGTGTGGGGAAAAGTAAACCCTCTTACACTGTTGGTGGATGCAAACTAGTACAGCCACTATGGAGAACACTGTGGAGATTCCTTAAAAAACTGTAAATAGAACTGCCATATGACCCAGCAAACCTACTGTTGGGCATACACACTAAGGAAACCAGAACTGAAAGAGACACATCCACCCCAGTGTTCATTGCAGCACTGTTTACAATAGCCAGGACATGGAAGCAGCCTAGATGTCCATCAGCAGACGAATGGATAAAGAAGCTGTGATACATCTACACAACACACAATGGAATATCACTCAGCCATTAAAAAGAATACATTTGAATCAGTTCTAATGAGGTGGATGAAGTGGAGCCTATTATAGAGAGTGAAGTAAGCCAGAACGAAAAACATCAATGCAGTATACTAATGCATATATATGGAATTTAGAAAGATAGTAACACTAACCCTATATGCGAGACAGCAAGAGACACAGATGTATAAAACAGTCTTTTGGACGCTGTGGGAGAGGGAGAGGGTGGGATGATTTGGGAGAATGGCATTGAAACATGTGTATTATCATATGTGAAATGGACTGCCAGTCTAGGTTTGACGCATGGGACAGGGTGCTCAGGGCTGTTGCACTGGGATGACCCAGAGGGATGGGATGGGCAAGGAGGTGGGATGGGGTTCAGGATGGGAAACACATGTACACCCGTGGCTGATTCATGTCAATGTATAGAAAAACCACTACAATATTGTAAAGTATTTAGCCTCCAATTAAAATGAATAAATTTATAAAAAAAAAAAAAAAGACAGATTCACCTTAGGGTAAGATGATCATGTGTTGTCATTTTTATCCATACATAAATAATGTATATTCAATAATGTATACATATATACATATATAAATAATGGCATAATATGTTAATCATTTTCTCCTCTAAGACATTAATCCAATAACCAAATTATGATGAGATTAGTATTAGAAATCTCTGGGAAATGTATGGTCTAAGACTTCTTTAATTGCCCTTTCATTAATGCTTAGCAAAAGTAATTATTTTTAAAAATAATGACAAAGTTTAAACATTAAAGTTTTGAGAATTACACTGGAAAACCTATACATGCATCTTCATTCAGGCTTATGTCAATGTTCTGCCACAACAACTTCAGAATGCTGAAAACTATATGTCCTTTGCTAATGGCTGATATGTAGCTGAGATCTAAGCCCAGGCTGGCTTCAGGAAGACACCTCTAAATCCTCCTGGCCCCTCACCTTGCTGCCTTGGTGTCCATTCCTCATCAGAATGCTCAGTATCATCTACCTGGGGTTTGATGACCTGCCTGCGGCAATGCATGAAAGCTGGTCTAGAGGCTCTGAAACCTGGAAAGAAGCAAAATATTTGTTCTAAGAATGAGGAACAAAGCACAGAATCAATGCCAAATGTCACAGAGTCACGATAATTAGTAGGATAGGCTGGGAGAATCTAGAACAAGGCATGAGGTGAGCTCTGCACTGCCAGGGCCAACCCCACTTTGGTAAAAACACAATAAAAATTTCCTCCAGGTTAGTCTCCACACAAAAGGGAACTGTGAGCAGATGAAGCCACTTAAGAGAGGACCGACTTAACACTTAGGGTGAACACCTGTTTTATATCTCTCAGGTTCACACGCTTGCAGCACTTCCTGTTATCTACAGCAGTCAGCACTTCTGAGTTCCTTTTCACTTTCCTATATTGATTTTTTTCCCCCCATTCTCCCATCTCTGCCCATTCTTCCTCAGAGAAGTATATGGAAATGCCTTTGAAACAATCTTTGGCCTAAGGGAAAGAACAGATTTCATCAGAGACTTGCGAATATAAGTCTGGCCTTAGAGCTGGGCCTTCTCCTCCACCTTGTGTGTAGGGAGTAGCCTGAAGCTACTGGATGGTCTCTGTCAGACAGGGATGAAGACTTTCCTTCCCAACTGCATCCTGCTTAACTGAGCAAACACTGAGCATTTTTCTAATTCTCCCTGGACACAGAGCAGTTGATGATGCTAGTGTCCTGTTTTGTCCCACTCCACCCTTCTGCTTCAGACAAGACCAGGCATTCCCATCCTGTGTACTTCCACAGAGAAGTTCATTCAGCTGTGTGGACAAGCAGAGCTGGGACCAGCTCCATGTCCTCCCTATAGAGCTCGCTTAGAGGCTTTTGCTGCCTCCACCTCTCACCATGGGCTTCTACTTTGGACTCCCTACATCCCCCTCAGTGCTGTCTTCCAGAAACCTGTTCAGGTTCATGGCCATGGAACCAACTCAGGCCAAGGTGCCTGTGGGACAAGAAGATGCTGAGATAGTCCAGACCACTGTCCAGAGTCGGGTCTGTCCCTTTTTGGTGGACTGTCCAGGACAGGAAGGAGCCAACAAAGTCAGGCTGGGGGTGTTGTTGGGATGGACCAACCCCAAACAGCTGTGACAGTCCAGACTAATGTGAACTAGATTTGGTTTCTTTGGTTCCCCTACAATTTGGCCTCTCTGAGGAAAGGCACTGGGAGGGACAATGTCTGTGGGTGACAGAAGGAGTCCTGAGTCAGGAGACCTGGAAGCCCCCAACTGCTAGAGTGGGGTCAGGCTGAAATCAGGGCGCTGTACCAGTACAGGAGAGGGACTATTTCTCCAAGCAGGATTTTGAGGATCTCTGCCCAGGGACTCTGGGAAAACCTGGGCATAACTTGGGTTCTACGTCTACGTGACATGTAGCATGAGGAGATCTGAGTGACAGGGGCTGAAGGATCTGGGATTTCTCAGATTTTGGGATTGGGGTGGGAGTCTTGTGTCTGATGGAGACCACGCAGGTTGCAAGTACCTGGGATCTATGAGGCTGAGGAAATAGGAGGGTTCTCATTAACGGGTTTTAGGCCCCAGACAGGCAGGACAGTTAGAGTCTTGAGAAGGAAGAGTTTTAAGAGCTACCAGTTTGAGGTATCCAGGGTCTCTGAGGTCAAGGAAATCTGGTTTCTCTGCGGGTGCTATTTTGCGGGTTCCACGGGGCTGAGGGGAACTAGGGTTACTCTAAGTGGGTTCGCAGCACTAGGGGATTTGGTGTTTCTGAGGGCAGAGGGAGTTGTAGTCCCTGAAGCTGAGCCCCACCAGCACCCTTAAGGTTCGGCCCCAGGTTCCTCAATGCTGACGGGATGTATGGCCTCCCAGCCTGGAATCTGAAGCCATCAGGCTAAGGGTTTAGGAGGTTTGTGCAGGGCACGTTCCTGTCAGTCTCCCCGCTGTCCCTCCCGCGCTGACCACCCAAACCTGGTGCGCGTTCGGAGCTCGGTGGCGTCTAGTCCTCCAGCACTGAGGCGAAGGGAACCGCGAGCAGCCGCCTTGTACACCCCACAAAGCACAAGCGACCAATCTCTGCTGCGACCCAGGCAGCAGGACTAATAACCGCCAGGAGGGTGCGGAACTCACAGGATGTCCCGCCCTACCGCTCGGGGATTGGCTACTCTGGGTCTCTGACGTGTCTGTCCGGCCTGGAGCACGCAGGCGCATCTTGGCAATTTGCTTCCCTTGTTTGCAGGCAGGCAGTTTTAGGCCTGGGTCTTCTAGTGGGCGGGTTGTCCTCAGGCTGGATGTTTCCTTCCAGTGCCCTCAACTAGACTCTTGTCTCCACCGTGCTGTAGTCATGCTCCTGGACTTTCTCCAGGGCCAACCTGTGCCATGGCTTGAAAATCCAGTTTTGACAAGAACTTGTGTTTTGAGTTTTATTCAGGGTTGGTTGGTTGTTTTTCAATGTGTATATGTGTGTGTGTGTGTGTGTGTGTGTGTATTATATATAATGTATACATATAATGTATGTATATATATATTACACACACTCACAGCCAATTTACATTGCTGTACAACACAATGAAACAAAACATTGTAAAGCAACTACACATTTACCTACTGTAAGCTCCATTTATAGGAAGTTCTATACTGACGGAACTGAAAACAGGGGTCTCTTGGGGGAAGGGCAGTGTGAGGAAGGGGCCCAAAGAGATTTTCTACGTTGATTGAAAAAAAGAAAAAAAAATGTATGTATATATATATATATATATATATGGCATTATACTGGCACAAAATACAACTATAGGTAAATCATACAAGAAAGAAAATCACGCGATAAAATCTTTACACCTATGGTCACCTAATCTATAACAAAGAAGGCTAGAACATGAGTACAATGGAGAAAAATGGCAGTTCAGTGGTTAAGAATCCCACTGCCAATTCAGGGGACATGGGTTTGATCCCAGGTTTGGGAAGATGCCACAAGTCAAGGGACAAGTGATACACATACACCACTACCACTGAGCCCACACACTCTAACAGCTGAAACTTGCCTCCCCTAGAGCCCTTGCTCTGCAATAAGAGAAGCCACCACAATGAGAACTCTTCATACTACAACTGGAGAGTAGCCCCCACTCACCACAACCAGAGAAACACCCACACATAGCAAGGAAGACAGTGCAGACAAAAATAAATAAAGAGAATTAAACACACACACACACACACCTCACACATGCAATTGGGCAGAAGACCTACAAAGACATTTCTTCAAAGAAGTCATACAAATGGACAAGAAGTACCTGAAAAGATGCTTGATATGCCTAATTATTTGAGAAATCCAAATCAAAACAATGAGGTATCATGTTACACCAGTCATAATGGTCACCATCAAAATGTCTACAAATAACAAATGCTGGAGAGGATATGGATAACAAAGAACACTCCAACACTGTTGGTGGTAATGTAAGTTGGTGCAGCCACAGTGGAAAACAGTATGGAAGCTCTTCAGAAAAGTAAAAGTAGAATTATCATATGATCCAGAAATTACATTCCTGAGAATAAACCCAGACAAAAGAATAATCTCAAAATATACATGCACTCTGATGTTCATAGCAGCACTATTCACACAAGTCAAAACATAAAAAAAAAAAAGAACATCCTAAATGTTCATTGACAGATGAATGGATAAAGAAGAAGTGGTACATAGAAATTCTACAAACAATAATTTCTGGAGAGGATGTAGAGTAAAGGGAACCCTCTTGCACTCTCAGTGGGCATGTGAATTGGTACAGCCATGATGGTGAACAGTATGGCAGCACCTTAAAAATTTTAAATTTGATTTACCATATGATCCAGCAACCCCACATATGAGTGTGTTCCTGGAGAAAGCCTGAATTCTAAAAGATACATGCACCCCAATGTTCATTGCAGCACTATTTACCATAGCCAAGACATGCAACAATTTTTAATTATAGCAAAAACAATAACAAGAAAAAAGCTCTAAACAGGGGTTCAAATTACTAGGTATTTGTAAAAATAGAGGCTTAAAGATAAGTAAACAAACCAAGAATCATGTATCTGAACCAAGTTCTGTGTTAGCATTCAACCACCAGAAAAGATGATTTTGTACTAAAAGCACTAGCACACCCTCATCTTTTCTTATTTCCCCGCCCCAGGAACTCAGAACTCTGCAAGAGATTTTTGAAGGCACATGTTGAGAACACTTTACACCAGAGGCTCACATACCTCTTGGCAAGCTACACCCCTTCCTGGGGATATTAAATAGTTGTAGGTGGTAATTTCCTTCTTGGGGATCACCAGCACAATCTAAAACATTCATTTGTTTGTCTCATCCCCATTAACCTGTTAAAACCTAAGCCTGGTTAATACACATAGTGAGGTTACCATGAGTCCTAGACTCGAAAGAAGACAGCTACAACTGGAGCAACAACAAGTGTATTCAGTGCAGTCTCACAGCCTGAAGCAGGTGTTTCAGAATGGAAACTAGAAAACTGAGGAGAGCTACATGAATACTGAGAAAAGGAGGTGGGATGGAAAAGGTTCCTGGTAGGTGGCCCATGATTAAAAGTTCTTCAAACTGCTTAAGACCACTTGTAGAAAGAAAATGGGATGATTCTCATTTCCACAAACACTTCAATGCATCTTAATTATTGTGGAGGGATTTTAGACAAGATATTAAAAACAACAAAATGGTGAAACATGAGAGAGAACAGAATGTAACCCCGAATTGTGTAGCTGTGAGGCAAGGTTTGGAGAAGACAGACTCTCCCTGCCATGTGACATATCTGAGTTGCCTTAGAGAGAAGAGGATGGCAGATGTGTTTGAAGGGTTCTTTAGATGCATTAAATACTGAGAATTGTATTTATCTGTCGATATTTTCTTCCAGATATAGTGTTCTATTTGAGATTTTTCATTCACAGGAAATTGCTAGCAATTTTTGAAACATGGATATCTTTTAAAGCCCAGCAGCCTTGGAAATATTAAGTGCTTCTGCTTTTTTTTTTTTTTTTTTGGTAAGAACTTTGGGCTGTATTAACCATTGGTCTTTTCTTCCTGATATTGTCCTGTATTTTCCTTTTCACTTTTTTTTCCCCCAAATGAATGACTCTTGTCATGTTCAAGGATATGTGTCATGTAGAGTCCAGCAACTTTTTGAATATCAGATGTCCATCAGTGATAGTTTTAAGGCTGTCCTTACAGAGAAAATCCTTGATGCTGCAAGGATTTGTTATTCCCTCTGCTTTAAGATGGCCTGTACAGCCTGAGCATTTGTGTCAGTTTTTGTCAGAGATGTTGTACATTAGAGTAGAATGAGCCAAAGGATGCCACCAAAACTGGTGCCACTTCATTCTTGGATTTTTGAAGTAAATGTTCCTATTCTCTTTCAGTTGAAGACAAGGATGAGTTATTTTTATGTGTACAGATTCTTGTTCCATGACACTGAGACTACTCTATGTATTCAGCTGTCTTGCTTTCACCTACATATTAGAATGTGTTTTGTCTACCACTCTTACTGCAGTCAGTTTGCATGGATTCTGTCTTTTATGTGTATCTTTCTGAAGACATTAATGCCAAGTTCCAGATGTATCCCTGCCATCCACCAGGGGCCTCTGCTACCCATAAGTTTCTTGTCAGGTTAGATGTAACCTTTGTGCGGGTGCTCACTGTCATGGATATTTGTATCCAACCTCTCTGTTGCATTCCATGATGCTTCTTGAATGGAACCTCCTTCACTCAATGTGATGATCTCTAGACTTATCTCTATCTCTGAGATGGCCTACATTCATATTTCAATCCTTGACTCAAAATTCATTCTATATGTATATCACATTTCTTTATCCATTCCTCTATCTGGGTATGCTATCTTAATGTTCCTGTAGTTGATGTTATAAATGGTGAGGCAGGAGCCGGTTTGGGGTGTGTGGTGTTTGCCATCTGTTCTTGTTGAAATATCCCAGGACAGGATCTGATTTATCATACTCTACCTCTTTATCTATTTATTTTACTCTCATGGACATTCACTTTTCTAGTCATGCTCATAGTGGCTCATAAAAGGTCCATGTCACCAGTACCATACTGTATCCACTGTACTAGTGTTACTCTACCGCTGATGCCATGTCCAGTTTTTGACAGTGGCCTTTTACCATGCTCAGGCAGAGGTGATATTGTCCTACTAGCTTAGATGTCTGTATCTCTTAGAATTTGCCCTGTGTGCACATCACCATTTGTTTTCTTAAAGAAACATAGAATTGTGTTTACCTGTTCATATCCTCTTCCTGTTAGCTTCACCTGTGTTTACTTTTTCCCTGTATGTGAGCCCTGTCAATTTGGGTGGGTATCATTTAGAGTTCAGCACCCTTATAAAGCATTTTAAGATTGCTGTTTGAGAAAATGTCCACAAGGGGGAATCATTTCTTCATTCCTTTCTCTTGTTTGGAAGTAAAAGCTGCCTGGGCTGTTATTCCAGGCCTGGTTGTAAATAAGAGTAAAAGGAGACACAGAAGTCACCAAAAGCTTTTATCTTTTTTAGTCTTTGAGGTTTTTCTTTAAGTGAAAGTTTTATTTCTTATTTAAGACTATTTACACCATTGTAGTTGCTGCAGGGAAACAATTTCTCCATCCCTTACACAGATATCTGGAGGTATTGAGCTGTGCTCACTGTCACAGGTGTTTTTAAAATATATTGATGACATGTCTCTTGATGCAGGAGGTCATGTGGATTACTAATTTCATAAGTATTTGTGGGAATAAGTTTGCTCCAGCCTTCACCTTTCATCATCTCAGGCTTGAATACCCCTAACCTTAAATTACTTACCTGGAGTGTAAGTCCATTTCACTTTTGTTTGGGTAAGCATCACCATCAATATGTTTCTTAATCCCCTCTGGAAGGGATATGTTGTGATATCTCTTCAATCCAACCTTCTTTATATACCGTAATTCACTCTAGATTTCTGCATATCCCTGAAAATGTCAGTGTTCCCATTTTCATAATGTCAGAGTCATATGTAATTGTTTGCCTCTGTCACATTTCTTTCTCTTCTCATCTGCACCCAACAATTCTCTTTCCTTTTTGAGTGTTGTTACAGCAGCAATACCCAGTTGTAGATGTAACCCGTGACAGAAGCAAGGTCTGATGCTGTAAAGAGCAATATTGCATAGGAACCTGGAATGGTAGGTCCATGAATCAAGGCAGTCATGAATCAAGTGGTCAAACAGGAGATGGCAAGAATGATTGCCTATGTTCTAGGAATCAGCAAACTCAAATGGACTAGAATGGGTGAATTTAACTCAGATGACCATCATATCTACTACTGTGGGCAGGAATCCCTTAGAAGAAATGGAGTAGCCATCACAGTCAACAAAAGAATCTGAAATGCAGTACTTGGATGCAGTCTCAAAAATGACATAATGATCTCTGTTCATTTCCAAGGCACACCATTCAATATCACGGTCATCCAAGTCTATGTCCCAACCAGTAACGCTGAAGAAGCTGAAGTTGAATGGTTCTATGAAGACCTACAAGACCTTTTAGAACTAACACCCAAAAATGACGTCCTATTCATTATAGGGGACTGGACTGCAAAAGGAGGACGTTAAGAAACACCTAGAGTAACAGGCAAATTTGGCCTTGGAGTATGGAATGAAGCAGGGCAAAGGCTAATAGAGTTTTGCCAAGAGAACGCACTGGTCATAGCAAACACCCTCTTCCAATAACACAAGAGAAGAGTCTACACATGAATATCACCAGATGGTCAACACCGAAATCAGATTGATTATATTTTTTGTAGCCAAAGATGGAGAAGCTGTATACAGTCAGCAAAAGCAAGACCAGGAGCTGATTGTGGCTCAGATCATGAACTCCTTATTGCCAAATTCAGACTTAAGTTGAAGAAAGTAAGGAAAACCACTAGAAAACCACTAGAAAATCACTAGGAAAACCACATTCAGGTATGACCTAAATCAAATGCCAAATTCAGACTTAAGTTGAAGAGAGTAAGGAAAACCACTAGAAAACCACTTGGAAAACCACATCCAGGTATGACCTAAATCAAATCCCTTATGACTATATAGTGGAAGTGAGAAATAGATTTAAGGGACTAGATCTGAAAGACGGAGTGCCTGATGAACTAGGGACGAAGGTTCGTGGCATTACACAGGAGACAGGGATCAAGACCATCCCCATGGAAAGAAATGCAAAAAGGCAAAATGGTTGTCTGATGAGGCCTTACAAATAGCTGTGAAAAAAGAGAAGTGAAATGCAAAAGAGAAAAGGAAAGATATTCCTATTTGAATACAGAGTCCCAAAAAATAGCAAGGAGAGATAAGAAAGACAGTGATCAATGCAAAGAAATAGAGGAAAACAACAGAATGGGAAAGACTAGAGATCTCTTCAAGAAAATTAGAGATACCAAGGGAACATTTCATGCAAAGATGAGTTTGATAAAGGACAGAAATGGTATGGACCTAACAGAAACAGAAGATATTAAGAAGAGGTGGCAAAAATACACAGAAGAACTGTACAAAAAAAGATCTTCATGACCCAGATAATTATGATGGTGTGATCACTCTCCTACAGTCAGACATCCTGGAATGTGAAGTCAGGTGGGCCTTAGGAAGCATCACTACAAACAAAGCTAGTGGAGGTGATGGAATTCCAGTTGAGCTGTTTCAAATCCTGAAAGATGATTCTGTGAAAGTGCTGCACTCAATATGCCAGCAAATTTGGAAAACTCAGCAGTGGCCACAGGACTGGAAAAAGTCAGTTTTCATTCCAATCCCAAAGAATGCTCAAACTATTGCACAATTGCACTCATCTCACACACTAGTAAAGTAATGCTCAAAATTCTCCAAGCCAGGCTTCAGCAATATGTGAACCATGAACTTCCAGATATTCAAGCTGGTTTTAGAAAAGGCAGAGAAACCAGAGATCAAATGGCCAACATCTGCTGGATCATCAAGAAAGCAAAAGTGTTATAGAAAAACATCTATTTCTGCTTTATGGACTGTGCCAAAGCCTTTGACTGTGTGGATCACAATAAACTGTGGAAAATTCTTCAAGAGGTGGGCATAACAGACCCCCTGACCTGCCTCTTGAGAAACCTGTATGCAGGTCAGGAAGCAACAGTTAGAACTGGACATGGAACAACAGACTGGTTCCAAAGAGGAAAAGGAGTACGCCAAGGCTGTATATTGTCACCCTGCTTATTTAACTTCTATGCAGAGTACATCATGAGAAATGCTGGGCTGGAGGAAGCACAAGCTGGAATCAAGATTGCCAGGAGAAATATCAATAACCTCAGAAATGCAGATGACACCACCCTTATGGCAGAAAGTGAAGAAGAATAAAAAGTCTCCTGATGAAAGCGAAAGAGGAGAGTGGAAAAGTTGGCTTAAAGTTCAACATTCAGAAAACTAACGTCATGGCATCTGGTCCCATTACTTCATGGGAAAAAGATGGGGAAACATTGGAAGCAGTGTCAGACTTTATTTTTGGGGGCTCCAAAATCACTGCAGATGGCGATTGCAACCATGAAATTAAAAGATGCTTACTCCTAGAAAGGAACGTTATGACCAACCTAGATAGCATATTAAAAAGCAGAGACATTCCTTTGCCCACAAAGATCCGTCTAGTCAAGGCTATGGTTTTTCCAGTGGTCATGTATGGATATGAGAGTTGGACTGTGAAGAAAGTTGAGCACAGAAGAATTGATGCTTTTGAATTGTGGTGTTGGAGAAGACTCTTGAGAGTCCCTTGGACTGCAAAGAGATCCAACCAGCCCATCCTAAAGGATATCAGTCCCGGGTGTACATTGGAAGGACTGATGTTGAAGCTGAAAGTTCAGTACTTTGGCCACCTCATGAAAAGAGTTGACTCATTGGAAAATACCATGATACTGGGAGGGGTTGGGGGCAGGAGGAGAAGAGGACAACAGAGGATGAGATGGCGGGATGGCATCACTGACTCGATGGACATGAGTGTGGGTAATCTCTGAGAGTTGGTGATGGACAGGGAGGCCTGGCGTGCTGCGATTCACAGGTTCGCAAAGTGTCGGACACGACTGAGCAACTGAACTGAACTGAAATGAGCTGAATGCTGCTGCATTGCATGTTAGAGGGGGTGCGGGTGTGGGGGTGTGTTTTCCATGATATGTTGGTCTCTCAAATACACTGGGAGTGGAACCACTACATGACATCACCTGTCTCATTTTGTGATTCCAAGACCCTTTGGTCGTCATGCTCTTGAAGGCTCCAACCGCTTATCTCCCACCACCGCTTATCTCCCACCACCTTTGCTAATATTGCTCTACTGTTTCTTGTCTGTTGAGTTTCCAGTAGTGGCCTTTGTGGTTTCTTAGTAGTGATATCCCTTGCACTTTAACTTTTCGTATCACTGGCAATAGAGCAAATGAGGCACATATTCAGAGTCTTCTTTCTAAGCATTGAATTTACCTGTTGATGTTTCCTTCCTGAGCTTTTGGTTTTCTCCCGTTTTATTTCGGTGTGCAAACCCTGGACGTTTTATAAGGATGACTGTCATTTAGAGTCCGGCCACCTTATGCATAGTCAGTGTCCATCAGAAGTTTGCAGGTTGCTGTTCCCGAAAGTGGCCACAAGGAGGCAGCATTTCTCTGGGTTCTCCTCTTGTTACTGTGGTTACTATATTTTTAGAGGTATGAGCAATTTCTGCTTGTAAATGAGAGTGGCAGCAGCTAGAGGAAGCCGCGTCCGGAAGCTGGTGACCCCTTGCTTCTCGGTTTTACTGTAGCTCATGCTTCTTGCTTCACAAAGCTGACGTACAGAGTTGACTTTGTTGTGGCTATATCATTTCTTACTCCCTTACACTGATACACAGAGGCGTTCAGCAGCGGTTATTTTCTCCAACCTGCTCTCAGAAAGTGTGTAGTAACTCACTGTTGCTAAATCGGTCCTCTTGGATTTTGAATTTGACAGGTATTTGTGGGAATCCGTGAATTTGAGACTTCCAATGTAAGACTTCATCTCACCTATCCCCTTTCGTAAGCATCAGGGAGTTCCTGGAACTGGGTGTCCATTTTACCTCAACTGGGATACTCACTCTCAGCAGTATTGTCTGTCCTGTTTGAAAGGTGTATCCTATGACACAGCTGTCATCCGCCCTTCTTCTCTGACTTGATTATCGCCACACTTAGCTGTACCTCTAACAATGACATTATTTCCTTGTGTCAATGCCTGAGTCATATTCCATCGTGAAGCCATATCCCGTGCCTGATCCACTCTTCACTGCGTCCTGTGTACTTTCTTTACTTTCACCTCTGGGCACTGGGAATGCTGCTGCAATGCATGCTCACTTGTGTGTGTATTTCTGAAGCACCTAGGAATGGAGAGGCCATGTTATACGTTCTGTCTCTTGTTTCTATAAAGTCACGTAGACAGTGATTTTTACACTGGCTTGTCCCACTGATATGCCCCCACTACTATAAAAGGATCCCCCTGACTAATGTTAATCTACCATTTCTGTCTGGGCCATTTTCCGTGGTGGCATTTTCCAGTGCTCACAGTTGATGTCTCTTGGCAGTTTAGAGTTCATATCTCTGATAAGAAACCCTGTAGAGCACTATTCGTGGGCTTCCTGCACTATTCATGGGGTTTTCATTTTTCGAAAGCACTTTGAGTTGTATTTTTACTTCCTGAGTGATGTTTACTTCCTGAGGGTGTCCTGGTATTGTTTTTGGTTTTGTTTGTTTTTATTATTATTTCTTTTTGATGTGTGACCCCTGACATGTTGAGGGGTAGGTGTCATGTTGAGTCCAGTGGCCTTGTGAATATCAGATGTCCATCAGCAATAGTTTGAAGGCTGTGGTTACAGAGAAGAGCCCCCATGGTGCAAGATTTTTAATTCCCTCCTCTTTTAGAATGGCTACTGTTGTCTTAGGGTTTTTGTCATGCTCAGTTGTACATTAGAGTAAAATGAGCCAGAGAGGCCACCAAACCTGGTGTCTCCTCACTCTACTTAGCTCAGCCCTCCTGAGCTCTCCTTAGTGTAGCTGTCCTAGTGCAGCCCTCCTTAGCTTAGCCCTTTAGCTTAGCTCTCCTTAGCGCACCTGTCTGTTGCTCTTCTTAGCTTAGCTCTCCTTAGCTCAGGTTCCCTAAGCTCAGCCCACCTAACTCTCCTTAGGATAGCTATCGTTAGCTCAACTCTCCATAGCTTTCCTTAGCTCAGCTCATATTAGCTCAGCCTTCCTTAGGATAGCTATCATTAGCTTGGCTTGCCTTAGCTTAGCTTTCCTTAAATCAGCTCTCCTCTCATGAGCTGAGCTCTCCTTAACTTAGCTCTCCATAGCTCAGCTCCTTAGGATAGCTATCATTAGCTCAGCTCTCCTTCAGTCAGTTCGATCACTCCTTCAGTTTTGTCCAACTCTTTGCGACCCCATGGACTGCAGTGTGCTGGACCTCCCTGTCCATCAGCAACTCCCAGAGTATACTCAAGCTCATCTCCACTGAGTTGGTGATGCCATGCAACCATATCATTCTCTGTTGTCCCCTTCCCCTTCCGCCTTCAATCTTCCCATCAGGGTCTTTACAAATCAGTCAATTGTTCACATCAGGTGGCTAAACGATTGGAGTTCCAGCTTCAGCATCAGTCCTTCCAATGAATATTCAGGACTGGTTTCTTTTAGGGTGGACTGGTTGGATGCCCTTGCAGGCAAGGGAATCCCAAGAGTCTCAAGAATTCTCCAACACAGTTCAAAAACATCAGTGCTTTGGCACTCAGCTTTCTTTGTGGTCCAACTCTCACATCTGTATATATGACTACTGGAAAAAGCATAGCTTTGACTACTCAAAACTTTGTTGGCAAAGTAAGGTCTCTACTTTTTAATATGCTGTCTAGATTGATCATAACGTTCTTCCAAGGGGTAAGTGTCTATTCTTTTAATGGCTGCAGTCACCACATCCAGTGATTTTGGAACCGCCCCCCACCAAAAAAAATAAAAAATAAAATAAAAAAAAGTCTGTCACTTTCTCCACTGTTTCCCATCTATTTGCCATGAAGTGAAGGACTGGAAGAACACTCTGGTTCCAAATAGGAAAAGGAGTATGTCAATGCTGTATATTATCACTCTTCTTATATAACTTATATGCAGAGTACATCATGAGAAGCGCTGGGCTGTATGAAATACAAGCTGGAATCAAGATTGCTGAGAGAGATATCAATAACCTCAAATATGCAGATGACACCACCCTTATGGCAGAAAGTGAAGAGGAACTAAAGAGCCTCTTGACGAAAGTGAAAGAGGAGAGTGAAAAAGTTAACTTAAAGCTCAACAATCGGAAAACGAAGATTGTGGCATCCAGTCCTGTCACTTCATGGCAAATAGATGGGGAAACAATGAAAACTGTGGCTGACTTTTTTTTTTTTGGCGGGGGGCGGGGTGGGGGGAGATGGGAATCCAAAATCACTGCAGATGGTGATTGGAGCCATGAAATTAGAAGACACTTACTTCTTGGAAGGAAAGTTACGACCTACCTAGAGAGCATATTAAAAAAGAGACATTACTTTGTCAACAAAGGCCCATCTAGTCAAGGCTGTGGTTTTTCCATCAGTCGTATATGGATGTGAGAGTTGGACTATGAAGAAACCTGAGCACAGAAGAATTGATGTTTTTGAACTTTGGTGTTAGAGAAGACTCTTGAGAGTCCCCTGAACTGCAAGGAGATCCAACCAGTCCATCCTAAAGAAGATCAGCCCTGGGTGTTCATTGAAGGACAGATGTTGAACCTGAAATTCCAATACTTTGGCCACCTCATGCGAAGAGTTGACTCATTTGAAAAGACCCTGATGTTGGGAAAGATTTAGGGCAGGAGGGGGAGGGGATGACAGAGTGAGATGGTTGGATGACATCACCGATTCAATGAACATGAGATTGGGTAAACTCTGGGAGTTGGTGATGGACAGGGATGCCTGGCATGCTGTGGTTCATGGGGTCACAAGAGTCAGACATAACTGAGCAACTGAAGTGACTTATGGGACCAAAGGCCATGATCTTAGTTTTCTGAATATTGTGTTTTAAGACAACTTTTTCACTCTCCTGTTTCACTTTCATCAAGAGGCTCTTCAGTTCCTCTTCACTTTCTGCCATAAGGCTGGTGTCAACTGCATATCTGAGGTTATTGATATTTCTCCCAGTAATATTGATTCCAGCTTGTTCTTCATTCTGCCCAGTGTTTCTCATGATGTACTCTGCATATAAGTTAAATAAGCTGGGTGACAATATACAACCTCAACGTACTCCTTTCCATATTTGTAACCAGTCTGTTCTTCCATGTCTGTTATAACTTGCTTCCTGACATGAATATGGATTTCTCAAGAGGCAGGTCAGTTGATGTGGTCTTCCCATCTCTTGAAGAATCTTCCCAGTTTGTTGTGATACACAGTCAAAGGTTCTGGCATGGTTAGTAAAGCAGAATTGTATTTTTTTTTTTTTCTGGAACTCTCTTCCTTTTTTTCATGATCCAGTGGATGTTGGCAATTTGACATCCGGTTCTTCTGCCTTTTGTAAATCCAGCTTGAACATCTGGAAGTTCGCAGTTCGCATACTGTTGAAGCCTGGCTTGTAGAATTTTGAGCATCACTTTACTAACCTGTGAGATGAGTGCAATTGTGTGGTAGTTTGAGCATTTTTAAGCATTGCCTTTCTTTGGGATTGGAATGAAAACTGACCTTGTCCAGTCCTGTGCCCAGGGCTGAGTTTTCCAAATTTGCTGGCATATTGAGTGTAGCACTGTCACAGCATCATCTTTTAGGATTCGAAATAGCTCAATTGGAACTCCATCACCTCCACTAACTTTGTGCATAGTGATACTTCCTAAGGCTCACTTGACTTTACATTCCAGGATGTCTGGCTCTAGGTAAGTGATTGCACCATTGTGATTATCTGGGTCGTGAAGATCTTATATATCTAGGCCATAACTAAAGCTTGTTGGTGTCATGAAGGTATTTTTTGTGTAGTTCTTCTGTGTA
The DNA here is from genome assembly GCF_019320065.1 of Cervus canadensis. Classification (NCBI taxonomy): domain Eukaryota; kingdom Metazoa; phylum Chordata; class Mammalia; order Artiodactyla; family Cervidae; genus Cervus; species Cervus canadensis. The sequence goes on from NC_057420.1 coordinate 2,604,897, forward strand.
TTACTGCTGCCTCTTCTGTATAGCTTCTGCTTCTGTTAGGTCCATGCCATATCTGTCCTTTTTTGTGCCTATCTTCACATGAAATGTTCCCTTGGCATCTCTAACTTTTTTGAAGAGAGCTCTAGTCTTTCCCATTCTATTGTTTTCTTCTGTTTCTTTGAGAGCTCACCTTAGCTCTCCTTAATTACTTCTACTTAGCTTAGCCTTCCCTAGCGTAGACCTCTGGCTTAGCTCTCTTTAGAGCAGCCTGCCTTAGGAATGCTTTCCTTAATTACTTCTCCTTACCTTAGGTGTCCGTAGCTCTCCATAATTTATTCATTCTCAGCTCAGCTCTTCTTAGCTTGGCCATCCATAGCTTTCCTTACCTCAGCCTCCTTAGGAGAGCTATCATTAGCCTGGCTCTCCTTAGCTTAGTTGTCTGTAGTTCTCTTCAGCTAAGTTCACCTTAGCTCAGCCCTCCTTAGGATAGCCCTCCTTAACTACTTCTTCTTAGCTTAGCTCACCATAGCTTAGCTCTCTTTAGCTCAACAATCTTTAGGTTAGCTCTATTCAGCTCAGCTCTCTGCAACTCAGCTTTCTTTAGCTCAGTTCTCCTTAGGATAGCTATCGTTAGCTCAGTTCTCCTTAGCTTAGCTTTCCTTAACTCAGCTCTGCTCTCCTTAGCTTAGAACTCCTTAGCTTAGCTCTCCGTAGTTCTCCTTAGCTTAGCTCTGGTCATCTCCGCCCTCCTCAGCTCAGCTTTACATAGCTCTCTGTAGCTCAGCCCGCCTTAGGATAGCTTTTCTTAATTACTTCTTCGCTTAGTTCACTTTAGCTCACCTTCCCTAAGCTTAGCCCTCCTAGCTCTCCAAAGCGTAGCTCTTTTTAACTCAGCTCCTATTAGCTTAGCCCTCCTCAGCTCAGCTCTCCCTAGCTCTCCAGAGCTCTCCAGGAGAGCTAATTAAGGATGTCTAAGAAGTGGCAAGATAAGGGGAACTAAGCTAAAGAGAGGTAAGCTAAGGAGAGCCACACTAAGGGGAGTAAAGAGTGTTAACCTGAGTTTAGCTAAGGTTAGCTTAGAAAAGCGGGGCTGGGCTAAGGACAGCTGAGTTACCCTAAGGAAAGGCTTATGGTAGGAAAGGAGGACTGAGCTAAGCTAAGGAGAGCTAATTGAGAAGAGCTTCGCTAAGGAGAACAACACTAGGGAAAATTCAACCATGCTAAGGAGAGCAAATTAGGATAGCTCATATAGGAGTCTAAGAAAACTAAAACCTTGGCATCTGATCCCATTACTTCATGACAAATAGATGGGAAAACAGTGGAAACTGTTACAACCTTTATTTTTGGGGCTTCAAAACCACATCAGATGGTGACTGTAGCCATGAAATGGAAAGACAAATACTCCCTGGAAGAAAAGTTATGGCCAACCTAGACAGCATATTAAAAAAGCAGAGAAATTACTTTGCCAACACAGGTCCATCTAGTCAAAGCTGTTTTTGCAGTAGTCATGTATGGATGCAAGAGTTGGACTATAAAGAAAGCTGAGCACCAAAGATTTGATGCTTTGGAACCATGGCATTGGAGAAGAGCCTTTAAAGTCCCTAGGGTAGCAAGGAGATCCAACCAGTCCACCCTAAAGGAAATCAGTTCTGAACATTCATTGAAGGACTGATGCTGAAGCTGAAACTCCAAGATTTTGGCCACCTGAAGGGAAGAACTAACTCATTGGAAAAGTCACTGATGGGAAAGTTTGAAGGCGGGAGGAGAAGGGGACAACAGAGGATGAGATGGTTGGATGGCATCACCGACTCAGTAGATATGAGTTTGAGTAAGCTCTGGAAGTTGGTGATGGACAGGGAAGCCTGGCGTGCTGCAGTTGATGGGGTCACAAATAATCAAACATGACTGCAGGACTGAACTGAACTGGTCAATTGTATCATTTAAAATTTGTGTTTCCTTATTAATTTTTTGTTTGCTTGATCTATGTATAGATGTAAATGGGCATTAAAATCTCTCACTGTTATTGTTACTATTAATTTCCCCTTTCATACTTGTTAGCATTTGACTTACTACTGTGGTGCTCCTATGTTTGGTGCATATATATTTGTCATTGTTATATCGTCTTCTTTGATCATTTGAACGTTATGTGGTGTCCTTCTTTGTCTCTTTTCATGATCTTTATTTCAAAGTCTATTTTATCTGATATGAGTATTGTTACACCTGCTTTATTTTGGTCTCCATTTGCATGAAATATCTTTTCCCAGCACTTCACTTTCATCTGTAAGTGCCTCTTGGTTTGAGGTGGGTCTCTTGTAGACAGCGTGTGTAGGGATCTGGTTTTTGTAACCATTTTACAATACTTCATCACCCATCTATCCCATTGCCCACCCTTCTATCCAACCATTTATCTTTTTCCTTGGTGCAGTTTGTGGTAATTTGGAGACTTCACTATGCATCTCTTTAAGTATTTCAGCAAGCTTGCCAATAAGTAGTGAGCCATGTTTGTTTACAACAATTTTCTTTGGACATAAACTTTACAAGCACGGATATATACTTTTTTTTGTTGGTTTGTTGTTGTTGTTGTTGTTGTTGTTTTGTTTCTCTTTCCCAGTCATGTTCCTTTTTAACTGATGTATAGTTGATTTCCATTGTTGGTTGAATTTCTTCTTCACAGCAAAGTGATTCAGTTATGCACAAACATGTGTATATATGCATTGTGTGTGTACATTCTTTTATATATATAAACATATATATATATTATATATATATATATATATATATATACACACATATATATGGCTACACTGTGCAGCATGTGGGAATAGTTCCCTTACCAGGATTGAACCTGCGTGCCCTCAAGTGCAAGTGTGGAGTCTTCACCACTGGACTGCCAGGGAAGGCCCATATGCATTCTTTTCATCATGATTTACCCTAGGATACTGAATATAGTCCTCTGTGCTCTACAGGAGGAACTTATCTATTCATTCCATATTTTCTAGTTTGTGTCTCATAAGCCCTATCTCTTACTACACCCCTCCCCCAATCCTCTGTCTTGGAAACCACAAGTCTGTTCTCTATGTCTATGACTGTGTTTCTGTTTCATATATATGTCAATTTGTGTCATATCTTTGATTCCACATTTAAGTAATATTTGGTGTTTGTCTTTCTCAGTATGATCATCTCTCAGTCTATGCCTGTTGCCTAAAATGGCTTTCTTATTGTAGCTGTGCAGATTTTTGGATCCTTTTAACTATACCTAGAGGAATTCATCTGTTGTTATTTTAATGAATACATTATTAAAATGTGTTTAGCATACCACTCTTGGGGTAGTATATCCATTTTTAGGGCATATCGGCATGTTATATGTATATTCAGTTCATTCCGTTCAATTGCTCAGTCGTGTCTGACTCTTTGTGACCGCATGGACTGTAGCACGCCAAACTTCTCTGTCCTTCACCAATTCCCTGAGCTTGCTCAAACTCATGTCCATCAAGTGGTGATGCCATCCAACCATCTCACCCTCTGTCGTCCCCTTCTCCTCCTGCCTTCAGTCTTTCCCAATGAATTTTCCAACCTTTTCCCAGGGTCTTTTCCAATGACTCACTTCTTTGCATCAGGTGGCCAAAGTATTGGAGTTTCAGCTTCAGCATCAGTCCTTCTAATGAATATTCAGCACTGATTTCCTTTAGGATGTGCTGAACTGAGCTCCTTGCTGTCAACAGGACTCTCTAGTGTATAAGCAGGCTAGAATAAATATTTATTGTGCTTCACTGCCCTCTAGTGGGCCAATAGAAGAATGCTTATGGATGTAATTTATAAAATCCAGATGCATTCATCACGTTGGGAAAGATACTGTATAGCTTTAATTAAAAACTGATACATGCTCATAGCAGAAAACGTAAAGTTGCCAGAAAAATACAAAGAAAGAAAAAAAAATCCATTATTTCGTTTTACCATTGGCTCAGGATTCTGCATTCCTGGGACAGGGAGACGAGGGTAGGCTACTTCTTTTAGTATAAAATCATTTTCTCTGCTGTTTGAATGCTAACATACAACTTGGTTTTGATACATGATTCTTGCTTTGTTTGCTTACCTTTAAGCCTTCACTTTTACAAATACCTAATAATTTGATCCCCTGTTTAAGACTGTTTGCATCAAGATTTTGTTTTTCTTTTTTCCATTTTTGCTATGATTTAATTTTTATTACTATTATTATTATTATTATCTTGGCCATGGTAAAAAAGCACTGCAATGAACATTGGAGTCCGTGTATCTTTTGGAATTATGGTTTTCTCCAGATGTATGCCCACGTGTGGGGTTGCTGGGTCATACGGTAATTATTATTATTATTATTATTTAAGTATTTTGAGGAACTGCCTTACTGTTCACCACAGTTTACATGCACCAGTAGTGCAAGAGGGTTCCCTTTTCTCCATACACTCTCCAGAAATTATTTTTTGTAGAATCTTTGGCGATGCCTATCCTGACTGGGGTGAAGTAATAACTCATTGCAGTTCTGATGATTATTTCTTTAATAATTAATGATGCTGAACATCTTATCATGTCTTATTTGGCCATCTGTATGTTCTTTGAAAAATTGTTTATTTAGATCTGCCCATTTGTTGATTTTTTTATGCTGTCCCACGTGAGCTGTTTGTATATTTGGGATAATAATCCCTTGATTACTAATGAGGTTCTTAACATTGTACAGGAGGCAGTGATCAAGACAATCTCTGGGAGAAACAAATGAAGAAAGGCAGAATGGTTCTCTGAAGAGGTCTTACAAATAACTGAGAAAAGAAGAGAAGCTAAAGGCACAGGAGAAAAAGGAAAGATATACCTCAGATTTACAAAGAATAACACAGTGAGATAAGAAACACTTCCTCCGTGACCAATGCAAATAAATAGAACGATAGAATGGCAATGACTAGAGATCTCCTCAAGAAAATTAGAGATGCCAAGGAACATTTCATGCAAAGATGAACACAATAAAGGACAGTTATGGGACCTAGCAGAAGCAGAAGATATTGAGAGGAGGTGGCAAGAATGGGCAGAAGAACAATACAAGAAAGATGTTCATGACCCAGATAATGACGGTCCTCTCCTGGAATAGTTCAAGAATGAACAGATTTCAAACACCATACACCACAAACCAGGTCCCATGGCACCATTCAGAACATCAAAGAGATGAAAGTAAAGATAGCATACCTGGAGAGAGCAATGGATAAAGAAATGTGAAATAGGTATAGAATGAATTTTGAATCAAGGATTGAAATGTGAAAGTAGACCATCTTTACAGAGAGAGACAAATCTATATATCATCACACTGAGTGAAGGGGGGGGGGTCGATTCAGGAATCATCATGGGATGCAATGGAGACGTGGGATATAAAATCCCAAAGCAGTGGGCACCCACACAAAGGTGGCATGGACATCCAACCTGGCAAGAAACTTATGGGTAGCAGAGGATTATAGTCGTTGGAAGGGATACATCTGGAAATCAGTATTAACTTCTTCCCTTAGTTCAGTTCAGTCGCTCAGTTGTGTCTGACTCTTTGCAACCACATGGACTGAAGCATTCAGGCTTCACTGTCCTCTTCCCACAGATGCATATAAAATATGTCCTCTTCCCACAGATACATATAAAATACAGAATCCATATAAACCTAATTCAGAAAGAGTGGTAGACAAAACACATTTTAACTTGTAGGTGGAAACAAGCACAGCTGAATACTTAGTATTCTCAGTGACATAGAACAAGAGTCTGCACGTGTGAAACAAAGGCATCCTTGTCAATCAACTTAAATAGACTAGGAACTTTTACTTAAACTCAAATCCAGGAGTGACCAGACACCAGGTTTTGTGGCATCCTCTGGTTCATTCTATAATGTACCATCAGACCTGACTAAAACTCTCTGGTGGCACAGGCCATTCTAAAAAAGGACAGAATAAAGAGACCTTGCAGAGTGGAGGCTTTTCTCTGTAACTAAAGCATGAAAACTATCACTGATGGACATCTGATATTCACAAGGCCGCTGGACTGGACATGACACATACCCTTGAGCACATCAGGTATCATACACAAATAAGCACACACACACAAAAGAAAACTGGGATATTCTCAGGAAGAAAACATCAACAAATAAATACAACTAGAAGTGCTTTCAAAAAGAAAAAAAAGCCCATGAATAGTAAGTCATAGGGTATCTTATCAGAGATACAAAATCCAGACTGCCACAAGACATCAACTCTGAGCACTGGAAAAGGCCAAAATGGAAATCAGACCAGACTAGATATGGTAGATTAACATTAGTAAGGAGGATCCTTTTATAGTAGTGGGGGCATATCAGTGGGAGGAGCCAGTATAAGAATCATGGTCCACGTACCTTTATAGAAAAAAAAAAAGAAAGGAAGAAAGAAAGCTTGACAAGACCCCTCCACTTGTAGGATACTTTAGAAATACACAGATTTTGATAACCACAGATCCTATAGCATGCAATGCTGCAGCATTCCTAATGTCCTGAGATGAAAGTAAAGAGAGTACAAAGGGATGGAGAGATGAATGGATCAAGTGGGATATGGGTTTATAATGGAATATGACTCAGACATTGAAACAAGAAAATAATGTCATTGTCAGTGATAAAGATAAGTGTGGTAATAATCAGAGTCAGTGAAGAAAGGCAGACTAGAGGAGGCTACATGATTTACCTTTCAAATGGGACAGACAATATTTCTGCCACTGAGTGCCCCAGCCAAGGTGAAATGGACACCTAGTGTGGAGAAGACATTGTGGCTTAGCAAAGGGGTTGGGTGAGAGGATGGCTTACATCAGAAGGGTGAAATTCACGGATTCCCACAAATATCTGTTCAAATATATAATCCACAGGGGCGGACTATCAAGAGTGAGGTACTGCACACTGTCTGAGAGCAGGTCAGAGGGAATAACCACTGCTGAATGTCTCTGTATATTGGTGTAAGGGAGCAAGAATTGGTACAGCCAACTCTGTTGGTACAGAGTTACCCAACAAGGGCAACTCTGTGCAATAGCTTCATCAAAAAAGAAATAGAAACAACGATAAAACTGAGAAGGAAGGAGACACAAGCTTTCAGGGACTTCCTCTAGCTCATACCACTGTCCTTTACAAGTGGAAATGGCACACGCTTCTAAAGATGCAGTTACCATAATAACAGGAGGAGAAACTGAAGAAATGTTGCCGCCTTGTGGCAGCCTTTGGGAACAGCAACCTTAAACTGTGGGTTAATGGACACTGACCGGTCACAAGGAGGCCAGGCTCTGAATGACATGTACTCTTACAAAATGGCCAAGGGTGGGACACCAAAACAAAACAAAACAAAACAAAACAAGAAAATCCCTACACAATCAGGAAGGAAACATCAACAGCTAAATACTTAGTGAATACTTAGAAAGCCTCTGGAAATGTGCCTCATTGCCTTTTTATCAGTGATAGGAAAAGTTAAACTGCAACAAAATATCACTACTGAGACACCAAAAAGGCCACTATCCAAAACTCTACAGACAAGGAAGAGTAGGGCAATATTAGTAAAGGGGACCCTTATATGCCACTGGTGGGACGTAAGCGGTCGAAACCTTTATGAGCATGATGGTCAACGGGCCTTGGAATCACAAAAGGAGACTTTATATCATATGTCACTTCCACTCGCAAAGTATTTGAGAAGTCAACAGAATGTGGAAATCACACGCCCAGAGCCCCACCCCCTCAAACATGCACTGCAGCTGCATTCACAACGCCCAAAAGATGAAAGGAAAGAGAATTGTTGGCTGCTGATGAAAAGAGAAAGAAGTGGGACATAAGAGACACAACAAATATGACTCTGACGTTATGAAAATGCAAAAAATGCCATTTTCAGGGATAAGCAGAAATCTAGAATGTATCACCGTAAGAAAAGAAGGATGGATTAAAGAGATATCACATCATATACCTTCCAGAGAAGATTTATATATATATATATAAGGACCCAAACAGAAATGAAATGGACTTACACTCCTGATCAGAAAATTAGAGTTAACAAAGGGCATCAGTGGGTGAGAAGCTGAAATGTGAAGGCTGGAATAAAGTTGTACCCACAAATACCCATGCAACCCATAATCCACATGGAACGCCTGTATCAAGAGACATGTGCTGAACAGATTCTAGAAGATAGCTCTGAAAATAACCACAGTTTAATGCCTCCAGGTATCTGTGGAAAGGAAGGAAAAACTGTTTCCCTGCAACAACAGCAACAACGGTATAAATTGTCTCAAATAAGAAATAAAGTTTGACTTAAATGTAAACCTCAAGGGCTAAACAGCCAAAAACTTTTGGTGACACCCTGTGTCTCATTTTACTCTCATTTAGAACCAGGCCTGAGCTAACTGCCCAGGCAGCTGTTACCATAGTAACAAGAGGAGGGAATGAAAAAATGCTGCCTCCTTGTGGATGTTTACTCTAACAGCAACCTTAAAATACTTTCTGATGGCTCCACTACTATTCGCAAGGGTGCTGAGCTCTAACTGATGCCCATGCTAAACAAATTGCCAGATCTCACATGGGGGTGGGGGGTGGGGGGGAAACACTAAAGTAAGCACAGGCGAAGCTGACAGGAAGAGGATATTATCGAACAGATAAGCACTATTTCAATTTTCTTTAGAAAAGCACATGACAATTTGTACATAGGACAAATTTTAAGAGATACAAACATGTAAGCTGCAAGAACATTATCACCTCTGACTGAGCATGAAAAAAGGCCACTGTCAAAAGCTGGACATGGCATCAATGGTAGAGTAACATTGGTACAGTGGACGTTTTAGGGTAGTGATGGGATGGACCTAGTGAGAGCCATCATGAGCATGCCTAGAAAAGTTTAGCCCCAAGAGAGAAAAATAAATTAGTAAAGAGTTAGAGATTGTATGATAAAGCAGGTCTTCCCCTGGAGTATTTCAAGAATGAACAGATTCCAAACACCACACACCCCAAGCCAGGTCCCATGGCACCATTCAGAATATTGAAGAAAGGAAAGTAAAGATAGCATACTTGGAGAAAGCAATGGATAAAGAAATGTGAAGTAGGTATAGAATGAATTTTGAATCAAGGATTGAAATGTGAAAGTAGACCGTCTTCACGGAGAGATAAATCAGATATCATCACAGTGAATGAAGGGCGGGTGGGGGTGGGTCGATTCAAGAATCATCATGGGATGCAACGGAGAGGTGGGACATAAAAACCCAGAGCAGTGAGCACCCACACAAAGGTGGCATGGACATCCAACCTGGCAAGAAACTTATGGATAGCAGAGGATCCTAGTGGTTGAAAGGGATACATCTGGTGCTTGGCATTAATTTCTTCCAACAGATATGTATAAAATGCAGAATCCACATAAACCTACTGCAACATGTTCTAATAGCATGTAGGTGAAAATAAGCACAGCTGAATATATCAAGTACTCTCCGTGCCATGGAACAAGAATATGTACACATAAAAAAAATGCATTGTTGTCAATCAACTAAAATAGAATAGGAACATTTACTTAAAATAATCCAAGAGTGAGGAGACACCAGGGTTGCTGGCATCCTTTGGCTCATTCTGCTCTAAGGTACAGTCAGGCATGCCAAAAACTCTCAGGTGGCACGGGTTATCCTAAAAGAGGAGGAAATAAAGAAACCTTGCAACATGAAGGCTTTTCTCTATAACTGAAACTTTGAAACTATCACTAATGGACATTTGATATTCACAAGGCCACTGTACTGGACATGACACCTACCCTTGAAGACTTCATGGGTCACACACCCAAAAATAAAATAAATGCATAAATAAAAACAAACACACACAAAAAACAAAACTGGGCCACTCTCAGGAAAACATCAACAGGTAAATACAACTCAAAGTGCTTTCAGAAAGCAAAAGGCCCATGAATAGTGCTCAACAGTGTTTCTTTTCAGAGATACAAAATCTAAACTGCCACAAGACATCAACTCTGAGCCCTGGAAAAGGCCAGCATGGAAAACGAGCAGACCAGAAATGATAGATTTACATTAATCAGGAGGATCCTTTTTATGATAGTGGAGATATATCAGTGGGAGGAACCAGTATAAGAATCACTGCTTTTAAAGAAAAAAAAAAAAAAGAGAGAGAGAGACCAAAAGTATCACATGGCCTCTCCATTACAGGGGCCTCCGTTCCTAGGACGCTTCAGGAATATATCAATATTGAAAACCACTCGCAAGAGACCATGCCTTGCAGCAGCATTACCTATGCCAGAGACGGAAGTAAAGAAAGTACATAGGGATGGAGAGATGAATGGATCAAGGCATGGAATGCTTGTTCACAATGAGATATGACTCGAATTGAAACAAGGAAACAATGTCATTGTCAGAGGTACAGATAAGTGTGTAGAGATAATCAGAGTCGGTGAAGAAGGGCAGATTAGAGACAGGTCATATGATTTACCTTTCAAACGGAACTGACAATATTGCTGGCAGTGCGCTCCCCAAGCTAGGTAAAATAGATACCCAGTAATGGGAACTCCCTGATGCTTAGCAAAGGGCATGGGTGAGAGGAAGGCTTACATTGGAAGGCTGAAATTCACCAATTCCCAGAAATACCTGTCAAATCCATAATCTAGAGGATTTAGTAGCAAAAGTGATGTACTACAAATTTTCTTTGAGCAGCTCAGAGGAAATAACCACTTCTGAATGACTCTGTGTATCAGTGTAAGGGACCAAGAATCGGTGCAGCTACAACAAAGGCAACTTTGTACATCAGCTTCATCAAACAATAAATATGAACTACAATAAAACAGAAAAGGAAGAAGATGCAAGCTCCAGGAGTTAGTGATTGACAGTGAAGTGGGGTTTGCTACAGTCCCTGAGTTCCCAAAGGGTCAGACATGAATGAGCAATTGAACTGAAGTGACTGACAAATACATATAAATCTTTATACAGACCCAAAATGGATGTACTATTCCAACAGTGGTGTACTACACAGGAAAACAACCACAAACGAATACCTCTATGAATGGTTAAAAAGATACAAGTATGTGTACAGTTACAACAATAAGGCCATTTGAATCAACATGCATGGACCAAGAAATGATCATACTAAGTGAAGTGAGGCACACAGGGAAAGACAAATATCAAATGCTATAATTTAAATGTGGAATCTAAGATATGACACAAATGAACATATGTAAGAAACAGATACACACTCAGGGACATAGAGAACAGACTTGTGTCTTCCAAGGCACATAGATTTGGGGGAGCAATGAAGTAAGAGATTGAGTTTAAGGGAGAAAAATTAGAGTACATGGAATGGATTGAGAAGTTCCCACTGTAGAGCACAGTGAACTATATTCATTATCCCATGATAAATCATATTGGAAAATAATATATATGGGACTGCCTGGCAGTCCAGTGGTTAAAGTTCCACACTTCCACTTGAGGGAATGCACGTCAACCTCTGGCAAGGCAACTAATCCCACATGCTGCAGTGTAGCAAAAAAAAAAAAAACCAACAAACAAAAAAACAGATTAAATAAAAGAATGTGTATACATACACACATAATGTATGCATATACATATATGTGCATAACTTTATCACTTTGATGTAAAGCAGAAATTAATACTGTATTGTAAATCAACTATATCTCAACTAAAATTTAACATGACTGGGAAAATAAAAGATTGGTATACTTCATTGTATGCAAAGTAAATAAACATGACTTACTACTTAATGGCAGGCTTCCTGAAACACTTAAGGAGACACATACTGATGTCTGCAATTTACCACAAAATGCACCAAGGAAAATATATTGAAACATGATTGGATCGAGGGATGGAAAAATGGATAGATAAGTGAGAAAGAATGTTTTGCAAAATGGTTACAAAACCAGACTCCTATATGTGGTGTCTACAAGAGACCCTCCTCAAACCAACGGACAGATACAGAGTGAAAGTGAAAGGCTGGAAAAAGTTGTATCATGCAAATGGAGATCAAAAGAAAACAGGAGTAGCAATACTCATATCAGATAAAATACACTTTGAAATAAAGGTTATGGAATGAGACAAAGAAAGACACTACATAATGATCAAAGGATCAATCCAAGAAGAAGATATAAGAATTATAAATATATATGCACCCAACATAGGAGCACTTCAATACATAAGGCAAGTGCTCACAAGTATGAAAAGGAAATTAGCAGTGACAGAATAATAGTAGGAGTCTTTAATACCTGATTCACATCTATGGGGAGATCAAACAGAAAATTAACAAGGAACCACCTACTTTAAATGATACAATGGACCAGTTCAGTTCAGTTCAGGCACTCAGTCGTGTCCGACTCTTTGCGACCCCACGAATCGCAGCACGCCAGGCCTCCCTGTCCATCACAAACTCCCACGGAGTGTACTCAAACTCCTGCCGATCGAGGAGTTGGTGATGCCATCCAGCCATCTCACTGAAAGGTTGTTGCTGAATCATGCAAGGACGCCGGAGTTCTTGGCCACCAGAGGAGAAGAATTCAATCTGGGGCCAAAGACAAGGCTGGATCACAGAGCATTTGTGTAATAAAATTTTATTAAAGTATAAAGGAGATAGAGAAAGCTTCTGACATAGACATCAGAAGGGGATAGAAAGAGTACCCCCTTGCTAACCTTAGCACTGGAATTATATACTCTCAAATTGGTTATTACAGTGAATCAAAAGAATGTCTTCAGGTTATAAAGACCTCACCAGACGTACTCCCATGATTTACATTTTGAGATAACAAAATTAGCCAGGTTTTTTTCCTGAGACTGTCCTCAAGCAGGATACATTATTGTTATATAACCCTAAGGAATGTAGAGGGGGAAAAGGTTTGTCCTTTCTTCCTTCTTGAGAATTCCAGACCCCTCTCTCCACGGGGACCCCTAGACTTCTTATCAACCTGCCTAGGAATTGACTCTCTCATTCCCCCCTTTTCTTTTAGGAGAATTATGTTGCCAAGGGAAAGGGGCATCATTTTCATTCCATAACTACTTCCTGCTGTTTAGGGGTGTGGTCCCTAAGTTGTTAAGGCATCATATTCTCCTAACCCTCATATTGAGGGTCTCTGATCCAGGGGTCGCTTGTAATAATAGGTGGAGGAGGCTGTGGCACTCATAGGAGCTTGGACAACCATTTGTAACTTAAAAGCCTTCAGGTGACTAGAAATAAATCCAATTACACAGTTACAGATGCAGGGAGAAAACAGCAAAAATAGAACAACCAGAATTATTGTAATTAAGATAGTCTTCCACCATGGGGAATTAGTTAACGTCTCACAGTGAGGCAATTGAGCCTTCAGGAGCATCCATAGTCCCAATCATCTTGGTCATGTGTTTAGTAAAATGAATATCTGTAATGCTCATATCCGGTGTATAATTACAGCATTGTGCATGAATAATGGCACAAGTTCCTCCTTGCACAGCTGTCAGAATTTCTAAACCCAATCTATTTTGTAAAACCACCTTTCTAATTTGTGCTTGTTCAGCATTAGGAGTCAAAGTAGCTTGCTGAGAATCTTGTAATGTCTGTTGAGTAAAATTAGTCAAAGCGTCCACTCATAGCATAACATCTGTAGTTCCCAAAGAGGGGACAGGCACTGCAGCCAAGTAATCATACCAGGGAGATACAGACCTTGCCCACCAAACTTTAAGGTGGGGTAAACTAGCAGGCTTCTCTGGAAGCTCTGAAAATATAAAGACGTGAGTAAAGGCTAGACCTAGGGTGCATCTTCCTATCCAGCCAGGGGGAAGCCAAGCCCATAGGAAAGAGCCACATATCCAGTAAGTCCTGTTTGGAGCAAGCCAGCCTGACTGAGATATCTAGCCCCAATCAGTGCCTGACCAGACAAAGGGAGGACCTGAATAGGGGTTGGAAAACACAGGAATGATTACATTGCATATTTCCTGAGGCAAAAATCCCAGGTGTTTCCAATCACTATAATTAAGTTGTTGGCTAATTTTTGGGCATGGCTCGGTTTGTTCCCAGCATATATAGGCAGTAGATATTAGACATCCTTTTTCAGGAGTTAGCCATATAACCTCATCCCATATTTGATAAACGTCATTAAAAAAACAAAACAAAACAAAAAAAAACTATCAGATCTAGACCTATTTGTCTTATGCGTAGCAAAATAATCATTAAACCGAGACAATGTATAATCAAAATTAAAAGTCACGTTATGTCCATAGTTAAAGTACAAAGTGTTGCACCAGTCCATTTTAGGGTTGTTAGATGTCATCAGTTTAAGAAGAGGCAACACATGCGATTGTTGAAGGTATTTGCAGACTTGGAAAAAGTCCTTTCCTTGGAGTGGAGATGTCCACCATGGGAAGCCTTCCACCGATGAAGAAAAGGGTGCTCCACAGACCAGCGGTTAGACCAATTGTGGAATGCACTCACATAGATTATCAGGCCCATCTGAAAAGTACAAAGTCAGAGCATAGAAAGTAAAGACATAAAATGACATCACTTAGTTCTGGTCAGGGTGCCACCTCTTAACTCGAGTGTGATGTACCCACAAATCAATTCCTGGTACTTTGACAGCTGTGGGAGAAGAAAGAATAACCTGGTAAGGGCCTTCCCAGAGAGGTTCGAGGGATGAACCCCCAGACCCCAAATTTTTTATGAGGCCCTCAGTTCCTGGCTCAAATAGAGGCTTGCTTGACTCAGAGACTGGGTCAGGAGTCTTCTCCTGGAGTTCTGCTAATGCCTGTTGAAAAACTGAGAGCTGATTTACATAGCTAGTTAATTCCAAGGCTTCAGGGTCTATAGCAATGTCAGTGTGTAAGAAAGGCCTTCCATAAATACATTCAAAGGGGGGCAGTCCCTCCTTTTTGGGGGCAGTTCAAGTCCTCATTAAAGCTATGGGTAGGACTTAATCCAGTTGTCCTGCGTTTCTTGAGTTAACTTGCACAGATGTCTTTTGATAATGTCGTTGGCTTTTCTCAACCTTTCCTGAGGATTGGGGTCTCCAGGAACAGTGTAAGTGATACTCTGTTCCTAGAGCTTTAGACACCCCCTGAGTTACAGCAGCTTTAAAGGCGGAGCCACTGTCACTCTGAAGGCTCCATGGCAGCCCAAACCTGGGGATAATTTCATGGATTAAAATCTTTATAACCTCTTTAGCTTGTTCACTACGACAGGGGAACGCCTCAACCCATCCAGTAAAAGTATCTACCCAAACCTGTAAGCAAGAATACACATTAGCTTTAGGCATATGAGTGGAATAAATTTCCCAGTCCTCTCCAGGATACTTTCCAAGTCATTGTAATCCAGATGTTGCTAGTTTTTCAGTCTTTGTGTTATTTTTCTGACAAACCTCACACCTTTTGATAGTGTTCTTTAAAGTTTTCATTACATTTTTACCTTCAAACAAATGAGAAGCCATCTGGTAAGTACTTTCTGCACCCAAATGAAAACTCTGGTGTAAACCCTTAAGAATTTTCCACTGAGCATTTTCAGGGATTATTAATCGTCCATCCTCGGACTGTAACCATCCTTTGTCAGTAATCTTTGCTCCTCTTTTCTCATATCTTTCTAATTCTTCCTCAGTATATTGTGGCTTTTCCTGTTCTGCAGGACCTGTCCAGATCAAAGGTGTCTGTAGTGAGGGGCTTTCATAAAGTGTCGCTTTTTTGGCTTGAGAGTCAGCTAACAGGTTACCGGTGGCTACTTTACTCCCATCCCTGCTGTGCCCTTTGCAATGCATAACTGCTACTTCTTTAGGATAATATATAGCAGTCAAAAGTCTCTCAATCTCTCTGAAATGTTTAATAGGTTATTCTGTTGCCATTTTAAAGCATCTTTCTTTCCATATTGCAGCATGAGCTTGTAAAGTCAAACAAGCATACTTGGAATCAGTGTAAATAATTACTCGCTGCCCTTTGCTTAACTCTAGAGCTCAGGTCAGAGCCACAAGCTCCGCTAACTGGGCACTGGTTCCCTGGGAAAGAGATTTTGCTTCTAAAACCTGTTCAGCAGTCACCACTGCGTAACCTGCTTAACGCTTTGCATTCCGAACAAAAGAACTTCCATCTGTAAATATTTCCATGTCAGGATTGTCTAATTGGGTATCCATTAGATCCTCCCGAGCTGCATACTTTAAAGTTAGGAATTGGGAACAATCGTGATCAGGTGTTTCATTTTCCTTCTCAGGAAGGAAAGTGGCAGGATTTAAATTTCCACAAACTTTAAGCTTAGTTACTGGTCCTTCTAACAACAATGACTGATATTTAAGAAGTCTCCTGTCTGTCATTCAGATATTAACCTTAGAATTTAAGAGTCCACTCACACCATGAGAAGCCAGCACAGTAAGGTTTTGCCCATTAATTATTTTTAAAGCTTCAGGTGCTAATAAAGCCACGGCCCCAATTACTCTTAGGCAGTGTGGCCACCCACGTGCAATTGCATCTAATTTTTTGCTTAGATAAGCAATAGGTTACTGGTGAGTCCCTTGGGGTTGTGTTAAAACTCCCAAGGACATGCCTTTCCTTTCAGTGACAAACAAATTAAATTCTGACCCTGTCAAGAATGTCTGACCCTGTCAAGAATGTCTGACCATGTCAGAGCGGGAGCTTGCAGGAGAGCAGTCTGAAGAACCTTAAAAGCCTTTTGGGTATCTGGAGACCAAACCAGTTTGTTGGTTTGGGGCCTGCTGAGTTTCAGCTATACATATATATAAAGGCCAGGTAAGTTCCCCATAACCCAGAATCCAAATACGATCACAGTAGCCTGTGATTCCCAAAAATCCTCTCAATTGTCTTAAAGTCATAGGTAGGGGATGGTTTACTATAGGTTTAATTCTCTCCGGGCCTATGGCCCTAGTCCCTTCTGATATGATTAGGCCCAGATATCTAACAGATTTTTGACAAAGCTGAGCCTTCTCTCTTGATGCCTTGTAACCACAGCCTGCCAGAAAGTTTAAGAAATCCTCTGAGGCTCGTGAACAAGTGTCCTCTGTCTCAGCACAGAACAAAATATCATCAACATATTGTAACGCTACCGCTTCAGAGCTATTAAAGTTTTGTAGATCCCGTGACAAACTTTGTCCAAAGTGAGCGCTGTCACAAAATCCCTGGGGCAAAATTGTACAGGTTAACTGAGAAGCTGGTTGTGTAGCATCTTCAAAGGCAAATAGAAATTGACTTTCCTCTGCCAAAGACACTGAATAGAAGGCATCTTTCAAATCAATTACTGAGAAATATTTGGCTCGTTCAGGAATTTCAGACAATAGAGTATAAGGATTAGGCACCATGTGGCATAAAGGAACTAGTCTCATTTATTATTTGTAAATCTTGAACTAGTCTCCATTTACCATTTGATTTCTTTATACCCCAAAATAAGAGTATTGCATGGACTGTTACAGGGAACTAATAGTCCCTGCTCCTTTAAATTCTCAGTGATGGGTTTTAACCCTTCCTTAACCTCAGGTTTCAGTGGATACTGCTCCTTATGTATAAGTGTAGGTCTTCGAGCTTGACAACTACAGGAATAGCATTTTGTGCTCGGCCCACAGATCTTCCATCAGCCCATACTCTAGGATTTACATTTTGTTCAACTAAAGGGAGAGAAGGGGAGGGCTCCATATTCATGAAAACAGAGGCATGGACCTTGCTCAGTATATCCCTCCCCAAAAGGGGTGAGGGTGATTCTGGCATGATCAGGAACTCATGTGAAAATAGCACAGCATCCCACTTGCAAGATAAGGGATAACTGAAATAATATCTTTTGGCTTGTCCAGACAGTCCTGTTCAAATAGGGAAAAGGAGTCCAAAATGGCGGTGGCTAACAGACAAGGAAGGGAAAAGCCCGCGAAAATAAAGCGGAGGAAGGTCAAAGGAAGGTCTGAAGACCGGAGTGAGGACTTCAGGTAGAACAGCGCTCCTGCCTGAGCCCAATTTGTATAGGACAGGCCCAGGGGGAAGGAAAAAACATATAAAAAGAGGAGCCAAAGGGCTCTCATTCTCTTTTTCTCTCTCTCCCATGCGTGAGTATGCTCTTTCTCTCTCTCTCTCTTCCCCCCCACCCCTGCATGATGGGGCATTCTTCTCTTCGTGTCTTTGGATCCAAGTGCCCTCATGCCTCCAAAGTGGATTTTCCTGCTATTATCTAAATAAATAGAGCTGGAACACTGCTTTATTTAAGAGCTATAACACAGTCTGTCCTCCAAGAGCTGTGACCCACCAAGGGGCTTTAATGTCTGTCACTCCAAATTTTTGTTGTGATGAGACGAAGAACTGAGGAGCATACACTCACCTGACAGTCCCATTATGAAAGGGGATTGGGAAGAAAGGGGGCCAGGGGCTTCAGTAAGCATGGAGTAAGTTGCCCCAGTATCTAAAAGGAAATCAATGGATTGGCCTCCCACAGTTATCAACACCCAGAGTTCCTCAGGTGTAATTAGGATGGGAGCTTGCGTGGGGGCCGCTGGGCACCTTTAGTCCTGGTTGTCTTGAGAGTCCGACCCCTGAGACCTGCACCTCTGGGGGCAGGCTCTCCTCCAGTGTGGTCCTTTGCAGACCGGACATGGAGCCGGGGGCGGCTTTGATGCCTGAGGCCAATCCCGCTTGAGGTGCCCCTCCTTTCCACAGTAATAGCAAGCCCATTCCTTTTCACCTGGGTCCCTCTGGACATTTCTCTCAGTCTGTTTAAGAACAGTTTTCATAGTCATTGTGAAGGCTTCCGCCTGTTCCTTTTTCTCTGCCTTTTTTTTTTTTTTTTTTTCTCTCATATTCCCTTCCATAATAGACTGTTTGAGCCAGTTGTAACAGATTATCTAAAGACTGATTTGTTCTATACACCTGTTTTCATAACTTACGGCAAATATCTGGAGCCAACTGAGTGATAAATCTATCTCTTAAGATCACTTTTCCCTTCTCACTTTCAGGATCAATCTCAGTGAATCTACAAAGGGCTTCTCTCAGTCTTTCTAGGAATTTACCAGGAGCTTCCTTCTCCTCCTGTTCTATGTTTGCCATTTTGCCATAGTTTAAAGGCTTAGAGCGCGCCTGCCTGAGTCCTTCAAGAATACATCTGACAAAATGACTCTGATCCCATCTTCCTTTCACTGTGTTGCAGTTCCAGTCTGGTTCTGTAGCTGGGACCGCCTGATTCCCAGTCGGGAGGGCGGTTATCTCATCCTCCCTCTTTCCTATTGATTCATTACCAAGCCATTCATCTCCACAAGCAACCGCTTTTCCCAAAACTCGACTTTTTGAGTCGAGAGTCAGCTTTTGTCCCAAGATATACATCACATCCTTCCAAGTAAGATCACAATGCAGAGTAATGCCTTTAAATGCTCTAATATATTTTTCTGGGTCCTCTAAATAGTCTCCCAGATTATCCTTGATTCTTTGTATTTCTTTGACCAAGAAAGGAGAGTTCGGTCCACATGCTTTGCCCATTTTCTGGTCTGTTCTTGTAGGAGAGGTTGGGTGCCTCTTGGCATTGACAGTTCAGTAAAACCCCCAACAGGCTTCTGCCATAAGCCATATGAGGTCACCACGGAACCGCAGGGCAGGGCACCTCGCTTGCTTCACGCAGGACATTTCATTCATTCACACAACCACACTGTAGAGTTAGTAAAGTACAGCGGAAAACGTGTTCGCTAGGAGAACAAAGAACTAGAGCTCCAAGCATCCTTACCTTGTCCTGAAGGATCCCGCATGAGCCCCCAAGATGAAAGGTTGTTGCTGAATCATGCAAAGACGCCGGGGTTCTTGGCCTCCAGAGGAGAAGAATTCAATCCGGGGCCAGAGATGAGGCTGGATCGCTCAGAGCTTTTGTGTAATAAAGTTTTATTAAAGTATAAGGGAGATAAAGAAAGCTTCTGACATAGACCTCAGAAGGGGGTAGAAAGAGTACCCCCTTGCTAACCTTAGCACTGGAATTATATGCTCTCAAATTCGTTATTACAGTGAATCAAAAGGATGTCTAGAGGTTGTAAAGACCTCACCAGACCTACTCCCATGATTTACATTTTGAGATAACAGAATTAGCCAGAAGGTTTTTTGCAGAGACTGTCCTAAAGCAGTATACATTATTGATATATAATCCTAAGGAACATAGAGGGGAAAAAAGTTTGTCCTTTCTTCCTCCCTGAGAATTCCAGACCCCTCTCTCCATGGGGACCCCTAGACTTCTTATCAACCTGCCTAGGAATTGACTCTCTCTTCATCCTCTGTCGTCCCCTTCTCCTCCTGCCACCAATCCCTCCAAGCATCAGGGTCTTTTCCAATGAGTCATCTCTTTGCATCAGGTGGCCAAAGTATCGGAGTTTCAGCTTCAGCATCAGTCCTTCCAATGAACTCCCAGGACTGATCTCCTTTAGGATGGACTGGTTGGATCTCCTTGCAGTCCAAGGGACTCTCAAGAGTCTTATCCAACACCACAGTTCAAAAGCATCAATTTGTCGGTGATCAGCTTTCTTCATAGTCCAACTCTCACATCCATACATGACCACTGGAAAAACCATAGCCTTGACCAGACGGACCTTTTTTGGCAAAGGAAAGTCTCTGCTTTTTAATATGCTATTGAGGTTGGTCATAACTTTCCTTCCAAGGAATAACTGTCTCTTAATTTCATAGCTACAGTCACCATTTGCAGTGATTTTGGAGCCCCCAAAAATAAAGTCTGACACTGTTTCCACTGTCTCCCCATCAATTTCCCATGAGGTGATGGGAACAGATGCCATGATCTTAGTTTTCTGAATGTTGAGCTTTAAACCAACTTTTTCCCTCTCCTCTTTCACTTTCATCAAGAGTCATTTTAGTTCCTCCTCACTTTCTGCCATAAGGGTGCTGCCATCTGCATATCTGAGGTTATTGATATTTCTCCCGGTAATCTTAATCCCAGCTTGTGCTTCTTCCAGCCCAGCGTTTCTCATGATGTACTCTGCATAGAATTTAAATGAGCAGAGTGACAATATACAGCCTTGACGTACCCCTTTTCCTGTTTGGAACCAGTCTGTTGTTCCATGTCCAGTCCTAACTGTTGCTTCCTGACCTGCATATAGGTTTCTCAAGAGGCAGGTCAGATGGTCTGGCATGCCCACGTCTTTCAGAACTTTCCACAATTTATTGTGTTTCACACAGTCAAAGGCTTTGGCATAGTCAATAAAGAAGAAATATATGTTTTTTTCTGGAACTCTCTTGCTTTTTTGATGATCCAGTAGATGTTGGCAATTAGATCGCTGGTGCCTCTGCCTTTTCTAAAACCAGTTTGAACATCTGGAAGTTCACAGTTCACGTATTGCTGAAGCCTGGCTTGGAGAAATTGAGCATTACTTTACTACCTCACAGCAAAGCCCATGGTGGAATCTATTTCCGTAAATAGCTACTAGAAGCTCTAGCTTACTGGAGGAAACACTGAGTAATCTTGTTCTGTCCATCTAGTTCCCAGGGTCTGGCATTGAGGTGGTTCACTCTGGAGGAAAGGGGAATGAATTGGGTGTTTCACCGTGATCCTTGTGTTCCTAATTGACAAGCAGGGTCAGCCAGCCTAAGGTGTGCCCCTGGGAACACAGTTTTTGGTCTTAGTGGGACTTTCTGGGCTTCCTGTGAAGTGCTCACATTCTGGTACCCACTGGTTGCTTCCTCACCCAGGATGCATCATACTGCTTAAAATTTGAAGAAGTAGAACAAAGGACACCATAAGCAAGTCCAAAAGATGACTCTTCAAATTTTTAGAACAAATAACCTAAAACAAGAGAGAAACATTTGAAAAAGACACGAGCCAAAGTTTTATAGGAAAGATGATGTGCTGGACATTCACTTTATTAAGAAATCCTTAATAAAAACAAACAAAATAACTAACAAAACAACAACAACAAAAAAAAACATAAGCAGCCAATTGACAAGAAATATATGGAACTAGCCTCTGACCACATTAAAAAATATATTTAATCTTACTAAGGTAAGAAATAATCATATTAAAATTCCCTTGAGAAATCAAACTGACCCAGAAGTGGCATATATTTTAGAAACTGCAGATGGAGTCATTAAAATACTTGGAATCACTGTGTGTTGTATGTTGTAAAATTAAGTAGAGTCATGGAAATCATAAACTAGTTTCAAATTTTGTCTTAGAGATAGGAAAACTATAGTGTCAGATGACAAAAACATTGGGTAGAATAAATGACAGATTACAGAAGACAGCGGGATAAATTTGTGCACATGAAGAGGTTGCAATAGAAAGTGTCCAAAATGAAGCACAGGCTACACCAATATACACAAAGTACACACAGCATGATCTATTGATTCCCCCCACCCCCCAAGAATGCAGCATTGGTTATATATTTGAAAATCAATCAGTGCAATTCAACTTACTAAATAACTAAAATTGAAACACAGTGGAGTCATCTCAAAAAATGCTGAAAAATAATCCGATAAAATCTAACATCTCTTCCTGGACAGGGAAAATCCACTGGAGGAGGGCATGGTAACTCACTCCAGTATTCTTGCCTGGAGAATCCCCATGGCCAGAGAACCTGTTGAGCTTACACTCCATGGGGTCGCAAAGAGATGGACACAACTGAGCAACTGAACACATCCCGTAAAAGAAACTCTTAGCAAACTAAAAATAAAAGACTTCCTCTATCTGATGAAAGTAATAAACTGCATAACTAGCATCACACTTTATGGCAGAATGCTGGGTGCTTTACTTCTAAGATCAGAGTCAACAAAAGCATGTCCACCCTCATTACATTGAATTTCTGTCCATGAAGTTATAGAAAATGATAGAGAAGCTATCCAGTTTGGAAAAGAAGAATTAAAGTGCTTTTACTTGTCATCAACATCTGTGCAGAATATCTAATGAACTCTACAGCAACAACAGGATAACTACTACAGATTGGAGTAGGCCATATTCCTAGGAGTTGGTCATATGGCAACTTTATTCATTTTTTAAGGGGTTGCAACTCTGTTCACCATAGTGGTGGTGCCAACTTGCATGTCCACTGACCATGCAAGAGGCTTCTCTTTTCTCCATACCCTCTCCAAATAATTGTTTGTAGAATTTTTGATGATGGCTATTCGGACTGGGGGGCTTTGGACTGGTGTGAAGTCACACCTCATTGTAGTTTTGAATTTCATTTCTCTAATAACTAGTGATGTTGAACATTTTTCAAGTGTTTGTTTGCCATCTGTCTGTCTCCCTTGGAAAATGTCCATTTAGATCTGCCCATTTATTGATCGAGTGGGTTTTTTTGTTTGTTTGTTTGTTTTATATTGGCCTATATGTGTGTTTTGTATATTTTGGAGACTAATGCCCTGATAACTAATGACAACTATCTGTGTAGCACAGGTAACTGTCCTCAATGTTCTGTGAAGGTCTAAATGGGAAGGAAACTTAAAAAGAAAGGTGTACATATGCACAACTGATTTACTTTGCTGTACAGCAGGAAGCAATAGAATATTGTAAAGCAACTACATGTGCTCACACTGCAGGATCCATTTATAGAAGGTTCTAGATGAGGCATAGCTAGTCTATATTGATAGAACTGAGAACAGGGGTTGCATGCCAGAAGGGCAGAGTGGGGAATGGGCCCAAAAGATTTTCTAGGATGATGGGAAATAAATATTGCAGTGAACATCAGGTATATAATCTTGCTGAGTTTGCACAAATACTTCTGCAATGTTAAGTTCAAAGGAGGTCTTGTTAAGTGGCTCCATGCACTTAGAAATTTACTAGATACTGTGAAATTGTCCTTCAGGAACTTGCATCACTTTACACTTTCACAACAGTCCATGAGAACTTATTTTCCAAACTCTTATCCTCAATTGTAAGGAAATATTTGGTATCACCCAATGCTTTCATTGAACTTTGGGTAATTTGCATGATGAAAAATCATATTCAGTTATTGCTTTGGTTTGCATTTCTCTTATTGCCAATTACGTTCAACATTTCCTCCTGTTTTCAGGTAACTTTTCTTATTTTTCTTCTGAGTAATTTGCATTTCTTTCTTTCCTTTGTTTACTTCATGTTTGTGTTCTAGGGTTCTTCTTCTTCTTTTCTTATTTTAACTTTTGAACTCTGCATAAGTTAGGTAAATGCTCCCTTTGTCAGCTACCGTCCAAATATTTTTCAATTGTCATCTTGTAATTTCTTGATTATTAATTATTTACCCAAGCAGGAATATTTGTACCAAGTGTTAATTTTACATTTTTTTACCTACTGGACAAACATCACTTAAGTTAAGAAATTTAAGTATCTGATGCTACTTTTATTGTGGAAAATGTAGTCTGTGTATATTGGGAAAGAACTTGATCAGTGCACTCAGTGTGAAAAAGTAAATATAAACAATGTTTAATTTTAATTAAACAGTTAATGTTTTGTGGCTTCCTTGATGGCTCAGTGGTAAAGAACACGGCTACCAATGCAGAAGTCAGGAGTTAGATATCTGGGTCGGGAAAATTTCCTGAAGAACGGATAGGTAACCCACTCCAGTAATCTTGTTTGGAATATCCCATGGACAGAGAAGCCTGGTGGGCTACAGTCTACGGCATTGCAAAAGAATCAGAGACTACTGAGTGACTCAGCACACAATATTTTAACCTATCTCCTCTGCATCTTTTCTCAGCTCATATTTTTAAAGTTGAAATTATATTTCACGTGCATTTTAGTTTTGATTGTTTTTGCTCTGTATGTTTCCGCCTGCCTTATTATAAACATCTGCAAACATTCAATGAGGCTGAACATGTTTTCTAGCTAAGACTCAAAGACTCCCCACCCATATCCTACTGTATCTGTTTACAATATTTTATTTCTCATGTCCAATTTCCACCCCTCTATCCATCCATTAATCCATCTTATTCCTTGGTGTACTTTGTGATAAATTGCTGACATCAGCATCCATCTCCATAAGTATTTCAGCAAGACTGCCATGAAATAGTGAGCTGTGTTTGTTACAGCACTTTTCTTTGGATATAAATTGGCATACAATCTTTTTTTTTTTTAATTCCCATTTATATATATTTTTTTAAATGAAGTATACAATATTGTGATAATTTTGCTTTGCAGAAAGTGGTTCAGTTAATATATTTTTTTTTTTTTTTGGCTGTGCTTCAGGGCATGTGGGGTTAGTTTCCTGGCCAGTGGTTGAACCTGCATTCCCTGTAGTGGAAGTGTGGAGTCTTAACCACTGAACTACGAGGAAAGTCCCATATATATTCTTTTTTATATTCTCTTCCAATATGGTTTATCTAGGGTACTGAATACAGTTCTATGTGCTCTACAGTAGGCCCTTGTTGTTTACACATTGTATATGTACTAGTTTATGATTGCTAACCCCAACCTACTATTCCTCCCACCCCGAACACCCTCCTTGTTGGAAACCATAGATCTGATCCCTGTTTCTATGAGTTCATTTCTCTTTCATAGATATGCTCATTTGTGTCATATTTAGATTACACATATAAGTGATATCATTTGGTACTCTTCTCTCTCTGTTTGATTTATTTTACTTTGGATGATAATCTCTCAGTCCACCCATGTACTGGCATCTTTTCCATTTTTATGGCCGAGTACTATTCCATTTCATATATGTACCAATCGTTCTTTATGCATTCATCTGTCAATGGAAATTCGGGATGTTTTTGTGTTTTGGCTACTATGAATAGTGCTGCTCTGAACATTGGAGTGCATGTATCTTTTGAGATTACAGTTTTGTCTGGGTTTATGCCCAGGAATGGAATTTCTGGACCATGTGATAATTCTAGTTTTACTTTTCTGAGGAGCTTCCATACTGTTTTCCATAGTGGTTGCACCAACTTACACTCCCACCAACAGTGTTGGAGGGTTCCCTTTTCTCCATATCTTCTCCAGCATTTGTTGTTTGTAGAGATTTTGATGGTGACCATTATGATTGGTGCGATAGATACCTTATTGTAGTTTTGATTTGTATTTCTCAAATAATTAGGGATATCAAGCATCTTTTCATGTACCTCTTGCCCATATGTATGTCTTCTTTGGAGAAATGTCTAATTAGGTCTTTTGCCCTTTTTTTTGGGGGGGGGGTAGGGGTAATTTTATTTGTTTATTTTTGTCTGCACTGAGTGTTCCTTGCTGTGTGGGGGCTTTCCTCTAGTTGCAGTGAGTGGAGGCTACTCTCTAGTTGCAGTATGAGGAGTCCTCATTGTGGTGGCTAGTTGTGGTGCATTGGCTTAGCTGCCTTTTGGCATGTAGAATCTTCACAGAGCTCAGATCAAATCCTAGCCCCCTGCCTTGGCAGTCGGGTTCTTTGCCACTGGACCTCCAGGGATGTCCTTGTCATTTTTTTCTTTTCTTCCTCTTTTTTTTTTTTAAAGTTAACTACGTGAGTTCTTTATGTTCCTTGAAGATGAATCTTTTGTTACTTCATTTGCAAATAATTTCTCTCATTTTGAATGTTCAGTTTTAATTATGGTTACACTTACCTTTTTGTGCAAAGGTTTTGATGTTTAATTATTTCCCATTTGTATGTTTTTAATTTCGTTATTCCACGAGATGGCTCAAAAAAGACATGTGATTTATGACAAAGAGTGTTTTTCCTGTTTTCCTCTAGGAGTTTTATAGGTTCTGGTCTTACATTAGAGCTTTGATTCATTTTGAGTTTATTTTTATGTATGATGTCATGTAGTGTTCTATTTTCATTCTTTGTCATGTAGCTGTCTAGTTTTCCTGACACCCCTTATTGAAGAGACTGTGTTTTTTCCTTTGTATTTTCCACTGTCTTTCCTCCATTGTAGAACAAACAATGACCACCTCCTTTGTTATAGATTAGGTTACCATAGGTGCATAAATTTTATCTCTGGTCTTTTTTTCTTGTATTATTTACCTATGGTTCTGCTTTTGTGCCAGTATCCTACTGTATTGATTACTGTAGCTTTGGAGTATAGTCTATCATCAGGGAGCCTGATTCCTCCAGCCCTGCTTTTATTTCTCAAGATTGTTTTGACTAATTGGGGTCCTTTGTGTTGCTATACAAATTGTTAAAAAAAAAAAATGGTCTCATTCTG
This sequence comes from Cervus canadensis, assembly GCF_019320065.1. Lineage (NCBI taxonomy): Eukaryota > Metazoa > Chordata > Mammalia > Artiodactyla > Cervidae > Cervus > Cervus canadensis. The sequence continues at coordinate 2,631,906 of NC_057420.1, forward strand.
TGAAAAATGCTCTTGGTATTTGATGTGGACTATACTGATTCTGTGGATTCCTTTTGGTAGTATAGTAATTTTCACAATATTGCTTCTCCCCATTCAATAACATGGTATATGTTGCCATTTGCTTGTGTCATTTTTGTTATTTTTCATTATGCTTTTCTGAGCTCAGGTATTTGGCTTCCTTAGGTGGCTTTATTCCTAGGTATTTTATTCTTTCTACTGTGATGACAAATAGGATTATTTCCTTAATTTCTCTTTCTGATTTTTTTCTTTGGTTGTTTTTGTTAGTGTATAGGAATGCAAGAGATTTCTGTGCATTAGTTTTATATCCTGCAACCTTTAGAAATTCATTTATTCACTTCAGTTCAGTCGCTCAGTCATGTCTGACTCGTTGTGACCCCATGAACCAATGCACACCAGGCCTCCCTGTCCACCACCAACTCCTGGAGTTCACCCAGAATCATGTCCATCGAGTCAGTGATGCCATCCAACTGTCTCATCCTCTGTCGTCCCCTTCTCCTCCTGCCCTCAATCTTTCCCAGCATCAGGATCTTTTCAAATGAGTCAGTTCTTCGCATCAGGTGGCCAAAGGATTGGCGTTCCAGCTTCAGCATCAGTCCTTCCAATGAATATTCAGGACTGATTTCTTTTAAGACTGACTAGTTGGATCTCCTTGAAGTCCAAGAGACTATCAAGAGTCTTCTCCAACACCACAGTTCAAAAGCATCCATTTTTCTGTATTCAGCTTCCTTAAAAGTCCAGCTCTCACATCCATGCATGACTACTGGAAAAACCATAGCCTTGACTAGATGGATCTTTGTGGACAAAGTAATGTCTCTGCTTTGTAATATGCTGTCTAGATTTATTGATTAGTTCTAGTAATTTTCTGGTGTCTTGTATATCATTGTCCATGAATATTAACATGTCATATGCAAAGAGTGACAGTTTTATTAGTTTACCAATTTGCATTCCTTTTATTTTTTCTTCTCTGATTGCCATGGTTATGACTTCAAAAACCATACTGCATAACAGTGTAAAGAGTGGACATACTTGTCTTATTCCTGATCTTAAAATACTTACAGTTTTTCACCATTGAGAATGATGCTTGATGTTTATGTTTGTTGTATATGGCCTTTATTTTGTTGAGGTATGTTCCCTCTATGCCCACATTCTGGAGAACTTATATCATAAATGGGTGCTGAGTTTTGTCAAAAGTGTTTTCTGCAACTGTTGAAATGAACAGATAGCTTTCATTCATCAATTAGTTGATATTGTGTATCACATTGATTAATTTCTATGTATTTGAGAATCATTGCATCCCTTCAATGAGCCCCAGATGATCACAATGTGTGATCCTTTTAATGTATTGTTGGATTCTGTTTGCTAGTATTTTGTTGAGTATTTTTGTGTCTGATATTCACTATATATATCACTACCAGTGATAGTGGTCTGCAACTTTCCTTTTTTATGATACCTTCTGGTTTTCGTATCAGGGTGATGGTGCTCTCCTAGAACGAGTTTTGGAGTGTCCCTTTCTTTGCAGCTTCTTGGAAGAGTTTGAGAAGGATGGATGTTAACTGTTCTCTATATGTTTGATAGAAGTGTCTTTGAAGCCATCTGACCCTGGAATTTTTGTTGTTGTTGTTGTCGGAGGAGGATTTTTTTTTTTTTTTTTTTACATGATATTTGTTTATTTTTGACTGTGCTGAAACTTGTTGCTGCTCAAGATTATCTCTCGTGGGATGAGTTCTGGCCACGCTTGACTTCTCATTACTTGACTTTTCTTGTTGCATAATTTGGCCTCTAGGCACACAGGTTGAAGTAGTTGCAGCTCTCAGGCTCTATATCATGGGCTCAGTAGCTGTTGTGTATGGACTTAGTTGCACCACAACTATAGAACAATTAGATTCCTTTTTATTCTGTTTCATTATAGGTTATTAAATGATAGTGAATATAATATCTGTAATATACAGAAAATCCATGTTATTTCTTTTACATGTGGTTGTGGGTATCTATTAATCCCATGTTCTCACTTTGTGCCTCCCTGACCTTCCCCTTGGCACCATTGTTTGTTTTCTATATCAGTGACTTTTTGTTTTATAAATAGGTTTATTTATACCTTTTTATTGTAAATATAAGTAATATCATGTAATACATATATTTTTCTATCCTCTTTACTATCTATGGGCATTAAAGGTTGTTTACATGTCTTTGCTACTGTACTTTGTGCTACTATAAACACTGCTGTGCATGTCTCTTTTCTGATGGGAATTTTCATCTTTACTGGATATATGTGCAGTAGTGGTATTGATGAATCATATGGTAATTGCAGTTTCAGTTTTTTGGTTTTTTTATAAGAAAACTGAATACAGGAGGGAGATGGGAGGATGGTTCAAAAAGAAGGGGATATATGATGTATACTTATGTGTGATTCATGTTGAGGTTTGACAGAAAGCAACAAAATTCTATAAAACAATGTTCCATCAATAAAAACAAATTAATTTAAAAAAGAGCTGCATACTGCTTTCAACAGTGGCTGTATCAGTTTCTTGACTTGCATGTCTAGGATGCTGTGACTCTTGCTGCAGTGCATTGTTGCCTTACATGTGTTTTTAAAAATATATTTTTTTATTTTTTTCTGAAATACTCTTAGGAATGGAACTGCTAGATTACATGGTTAATATGTTGTTATCTTTACAAGACACTTTGTTGTGATGTTTATAATGGCTCCTACCGAATATATCCTATGAGTACTGTAAAAGAATTCCTTTTAAAAATGTTACTCTACCACATATTCTCAGTTCAATATTTGATATTTTTCACTACTCATAGGTGATACCTCATTAGTATTTTTTTTTTTTTTTACCTCTAATAACACACTGGGCTTCCCAGGTGGCACAGTGGTAAAGAATCCACATAGAATCCACATGCAAAGGAAGAAGCCAAAGGAGATGTGAGTTGGGAAGATCCTGTGGAGGAGGAAATTGCATCTCACTCCAGAATTCTTGCCTGGAAAAGTTCATGGACAGAGGAGCCTGGTAGGCTATTGTCTCTGAGATCAGAGAGTTGAATACAAAATAGTTCAGAGTAATTTGCTATCATGAGCAAATTTCTTGTGCTTTTAAAAAAATACTGTGCATTGTATCCACCTGTTGATATCTTCTTCCAGGCGTTGTTAGCTATTTGACATTTTTCATGCATAGGAGACCACTAGCAATTTTTGAAGACTAGGTATCTTTTAAAGCCCAGCAGCCCTGGGGATATTCAATGGTTCTTCTCCTTCTTCTTTTTTAAGCACTTTGAGCTGTATTTAACTTTTGGTGTTTTCTCCCTGAGACTGTCCTGGTTTTTCTTTTTCTTTTTTGAATAAGTGATACTTAACATGTTCAATGGTAGGTGTCATGTCAAGTCCAGTCTTGTGAATATCAGATGTCCATCAGTGATAATTTTCAGGCTGAGGCTACAGAGAAAATCCTCCACCCTGCAAAGTTTTTTTATTCCCTATTCTTTGAGGTTGGCAACAGTTGCCTGAGAGCTTTTCTCAGGCCTGGTTGTATATCAGAGTAGAATGAGCCGGGGATATCACCAAACCTGGTGTTGCCTCACTCTTGTGATTTGGAAGTAAACATTCCTATTCTCTTTAAGTTTAAAACAAGGATGAGTTTGTTTGTAGATTCTGGTTCTCTGGCACTGAGAGAAGTAGATAAATTCAGCTGTGCTTGGTCTCACCTACATGTCATTAGAACATGTTTCATTTACCCCTCTTGCACAAGTGGGTTTAGTTGCATTCTGTATTTTATATGTATCTGTGAGAAGAAAACTTCCAAGTTCCAGATGTATCACTTCCCATGCAACCACCAGGGTCCTCTGCTACCCATAAGTTTCTTGCAGGTTGTATGTTCACTTCACCTTTGTGTGGGTGCTTACTGCTGTGGATTTTTTCACCCCACCTCTCCGTTGCATACCATAATGTTTTTGAATTGGCCTTCCTTCATTCAGTATGATGCCCTGTACATTTATCTCTCTCTCTCTCTAAATGGCCTACTATTATATTTCAATATTGATTTATAATTCATTCTAAACCTGTGTCACATTTCTTTATCCACTCCTCTGTCCAGGTACACTATCTTTACTTTCATCTCTTCGCCATCTTTAATGGTGCTGCAGGACCCAGTGTGGGGAGTGTGGTGATTTAAATCTGAATCTGTGGTGATTGTTAATTTCTGAAATATTCCAGGAGAGAATCTGATTTATAATACTGTCTCTATATCTTTGATCACCACATGGTGGCTCACATGGTAAAGCATCTACCTACAATGTGGGAGACCCGGGTTTGATCCCTAGGTTGGGAAGATCCCCTGGAGAAGGAAATGGCAACCACTCCAGTACTCTTGCCTGGAAAATCCCATGGATGGAGGAGTCTGGTAGGTTACAGTCCACGGGGTCGCAAAGAGTCGACAGGACTGAGAAACTTCACTTTTATTTTCACTTTTCTATCTCTTTATTGATTTATTTGTTTTTCGCTCATGGGAGTTCACTATTCTACTCATGCTCATAGTGGTTCTTACCAGGTCCATCCCACCAGTGCCGTAAAGTGTCCATTGTACTAATATTACTCTATGATTGATGCCATGTTGAGCTATTGAGAGTGGCCTTTGTCTACACTCAGGCAGAGGTGATAATGTCCTTGCAGCTTAGATGTTTGTATTTCTTAGAGTTCAACCTATGTGCAAATTGTCATGTGCTTTAAACACACACACACACACAGAGAGAGTTGTGTTTACGTGTTAATATCCTCTTCCTGTTAGCTTCCCCTGTGTTTAGTTTTAGTTTTTGTTTTTTTCCCCCTGTGTTAGACCTGGCAATTTGTTAAGGGTGATAATTGGTTAGATGGTGCAGATGGTGACTGCAATCATGTAATTAAAAGATGCTTTGCCTTTGGAAGAAAAGTTATGACCATCCTAAACAGCATATTAAAACACAGAGACATTACTTTGCCAACAAACATCCGTCTAGTCAAAGCTATGTTTTTTGTTTCTTTGTTTTTCTTTCTTTCTTTTTTTTTTTTTTTTCCAGCAGTCATGTATGGCTATTAGAGTTGGACTATAAAGAAAGCTGAGCACTGAAGAATTGACTCTTTTGAACTGTGGTGTTAGAGAAGACTGCTGACAGGCCCGTGGACTGCAAGGAGATCCAACTAGTCCATCCTAGAAGAAATCAGTTCTGAACATTCATTGGAAGGACTGATGCTGAAGCTGAAACTGTAATACTTTGGCCACTTGATGTGAAGAATTGATTCACTTGAAAAGATCCTGATGCTGGCAAGATTGAAGGCAGGAGGAGAAGGAGACCATAAAGGATGAGATGGCTAGATGGCATCATTGACATGAGTTTGAGTAAACTCCAGGAGTTGGTGATGAACAGTGAGACGTGGTAAGTACATGGGGCTGCACAGTGTCGGACATGACTTAGCAACTGAATTGATCTAGACGGACCTTTGTTGGCAAAGTAAAGTCTCTGCTTTTTAATTGCATCTAGCTTGGTCATAACTTTCCTTCCAAGGAGTACGCGTCTTTTAATTTCATGGCTGCAATCACCATCTGCAGTGACTTTGGAGCCCCCCAAAATAAATTCTGACATTATTTCCACTGTTGCCGCATCTATTCCCCATGAAGTGATGGGATCAGATGACATGATCTCAGTTTTCTGAATGTTGAGCTTGAAGCCAACTTTTTCACTCTCCTCTTTCACTTTCATCAAGAGGCTTTTTAGTTCCTCTTCATTTTGTGCCATAAGGGTGGTGTAATCTCCTTATCTGAGGTTATTGATATTTCTCGCAGCAATCTTGATTCCAGCTGTACTTCTTCTAGCACAGAGTTTCTCATTACTGCAGACGGTGATTGCAGATGGTGAAATTAAAAGACGCTTACTCCTTGGAAGGGAAGTTATGACCAACCTAGATAGCATGTTAAGAAGCAGAGACATTCCCTTGCCAACAAAGATCCATCTAGTCAAGGCTATGATTTTTCCAATGGTCATGTATGGATGTGAGAGTTGGACTGTTAAGAAAGCTGAGTGCCGAAAAATCAATGCTTTCGAACTGTGGTGTTCAAAAGAGTCCCTTGGACTACAAGGAGATCCAACGAGTCCATCCTGAAGGAGATCAGTCCTGGGTGTTCATTGGAAGGACTGATGCTGAAGCTGAAACTCCAATACTTTGGCCACCTCATGCAAAGAGTTGACTCATTGGAAAATACCCTGATGCTGGGAGAGATTGGGGGCAGGAGGAGAAGGGGATAACAGAGGATGAGATGGCTGGATGGCATCACCGACTCGATGGACATGAGTTTTGGTAAACTCTGGGAGTTGCTGATGGATAGGGAGGCCTGGCGTGCTGCGATTCATGGGGTCGCAAAGAGTCTGACATGACTGAGCGACAGAACTGAACTGAACTTAACTGAACTGATTGGTTAGAACTCCCCACCCTTGTGAATAGTGTGTCTATCAGCGAGTGTTTTAAGGTTGCTGTTAAAGAATATGTCCAAAAGGCGGTAACATTTCTTCATTCCCTCTTCTTGTTACTATGGTAACAGCAGCATGGGGGTTATCCCAAGGATAATGAGAGTTGTAAATGAGAATAAAGTGAGACCAAGGAAGCCACTAAAAGATTTTGCCTCTGTACTCTGAGATTTTTCTTTAAGTGAAACTTTATTCCTTCTTTAAGACTATTGGCACCCTTGTAGTTATTGCAGAGACCCAGTGTTTCATTCCCTTCCACAGATACCTGGAAGTATTCAGCTGTTGTTTTTGTCACAGTTATGTTTTTAGAACCTGTTGAGTATGTGTTTCTTGATACAGGCGGTCCATGTGGATTATGAACTGCATAGGTATTTGTGGCCTTAAGTTTATCCAAGCCTTCACCTTTGGGCCTCTTCCTAATTGATACCTTTGCTAACTGTCATTTTTTCACCAGGAGTGTAAGCCCCATTTCGCTTTTATTTGGGTACTCATCGCCAACAATCAGTTTTTTAATCCGCTCTGGAAGGTATATGTTGTGATATCTCTTTAACCCCCCTTTCTTTATTTACTGTGATTTGCTCCAGATTTTTGTGTTTCTGTGAAAATGGCATGTTTTGCATTTTCATAGTGTCAGCAGAAGGCAATGGCAACCCACTCCAGTGCTCTTGCCTGGAAAAACCTGTGGACGGAGAAGCCTGGTAGGCTGCAGTCCATGGAGTCGCGCAGAGTTGGACATGACCAAGCGACCTCACTTTCACTTTTCACTTTCTTGCATTGGAGAAAAAAATGGCAACCCACTCCAGGGTTCTTGCCTGGAGAATCCCAGGGACAGTGGAGACTGGTGGGCTGCCGTCTATGGGCTCGCACAGAGTCGAACCCGACTGAAGCAACTTAGCAGCAGTAGCAGCAGCAGCATAATGTCAGAGTCATTTCGTTGTGTCTCTCTGTTTCATTTCTTTCTCTTTTCATCTGCACCTAACGATTCCCTTTCACCTCTTGGGCGTTGTGAATGCTGCTGCAGTGCATGTTTGTGGGGGTGTGTGCGTGTTTTCCACTGTCTGTTGGTTTCTCAAATGCTCTGGGAGTGGAACCACCACATGACATCATCTGTTTCATTTTGTGATTCCAAGGTCCTTTGACAGTCATGGCCACAAAGGCTCTGACTGCTTACCTCCCACCAGTGCCATACAAGGGTCCCCTTTACTAATATTGCTCTACTCTATATTGTCTGTAGAGCTTTTGATAGTGGACTTTTTGGTTTCTCAGTAGTGATATTGCATTGCATTGTACCTTTGTGTATCACTGATAATAAAGCAAATGAGGCATATTTCCAGAGCCTTCTTTCTAATCATTGACTTGCATTTACCTGTTGAGGTTTCCTTCCTGGTCGTGTGGTTTGCTTTTGTTTTTCTTTGGGTGTGACACCCGCGGTCATTTTGTAAGGGTAGCTGTCATTTGAAGCCCAGCCACCTTGTGAATAGTCCGTGTCCATCTGCAGAAGTTTGAAGGTTGCTGTTCTCGAGAGCGGCCACAAAGAGGCAGCATATCTTTGTGCTCGCCTCTTGTTACTATGGTAACTACATCTTTACAGGTATGTGCCATTTCAGTTTGTAAATGAGGATGGAATGAGCTAGATGAAGCCCCGGGGAAGTTTGTGTCACCTTGCTTCTCAGTTTTATTGTGGTTCATGTCTCTTGTTTGACGAAGCTGATGTAAAGAGTTGCATTTGTTGGAGCCTTACCCAATCTTGCTTCCTTACACGACTACGCAGAGGCATTCAGTAGTGGCTATCTGCTCCGACGTGCTCTCAGTAATTGTGTAGTACATCACGATTACTATGTCAGTCCTAGTGGATTATGTAACTGACAGGTATTTGTGGGAATCTGTGAATTTCAGCCTTCCTCTCACCCATCCCCTTTGTTAAGAAGCAGTGAGTTCCCAGCCCTAGGTGTTCATTTTACCTTGCTCAGGGAAATCACTGCCAGCAATATTGTCTCTCCCCACCCCCGCTTTTATTTTCTCTCCCCTTTTTAAGGTAAATCATATGACCTCTCTCTAATCTGCCCTTCTTCACTGACTCTGATTATCACCACACTTATCTGTCCATGTGACAATGACATTATTTCCTTCTATGAATGCCTGAGTCATATTCCATTGTGAACTGGTATCCCATTCCTTGATCCTTTCATCTCTCCATCCCTATATATTTCCTTTACTTTCATCTCTGGGCAGTGGGAATGCTCCTAAAGTGCATGCCTTGGGGAAGGTTTTCAAACTGTGTATTTCTGAAGCATCTGAAGAGTGGAGAGGCCATGTCATACTTTTTTTTTTTTTTTTCTGTACAGGCATGTAGACAGTGTTTCTTATACTGGCTCCTTCCACTGATATGATCCAACTACTATAAAAGTATACTCCTGACTAATATTAATCTATCATTTCTGGTCTAGACCATTTTCCATGGTGGTCTTTTTCAAGGTTCAGATTTGATGTCTCCTGGCAGTTTAGATTTTGTACCTCTGATAAACCTTGTTTAACACTATTCATGCACTTTTTGCTATTTGAAAGCACTGTGCGTTGTATTTACTGGTTGATGTTTTCTTCCTGAGAGTGGCCCAGTTTTGTTCTGTGTGTGTGTGTTTGAATTTATTTACCATTTATTTATTTATGTTTGGGTGTGTGAATCCTGATGTGGTCAAGGGTAAGTGTCATTCCAAGTCCAGCAGCCTTGTGAATATCAGATATCCATCAGTGATAGTTTCAAGGCTGCAGTTATAGAGAAAATCCTCCTCACTACAAAGTTTCTTTATTCCCTCCTCTTTTAAGATTGCCTGTGTCTCCTGAGAGTTTTTGTCAGTCTGGGTTGCATATTACAGAAGAATGAGCCAGAGGATGCCACCAAACCTGTATTGTATATATGCCACTCCTGTATTCTATTTTAAATAAAACTTCCTATTCTATTTTAGTTGATTGACAACACTGCCTTTGTTTTACATGTATGAATTCTTGATCTGTGGCATTGAGTGTACTAGATATTCAGCTGTGCTTGTTTTCACCTACATGCTATTAGAACATCCTTCATCTACCACTCTTGCTGAAGTAGATTTAGGTGCATTCTGTACTTTATATGTATTTGTGGGAAGCAATTCATGCTAAACTTCAGATATATCCCTTCCATCCACCAGGATCCTCTGCTACCCATAAGTTTCTTGCCAGGTTATATGTCCACTTCACCTTTGTGTGGGTGCTCACTGATGTGAGATTTTGTATCCAACCTCTCCACTGATGTTTCTTTAATTGACCCTCCTTCACTCAGTATGATAATCTGTGTGTTTATCTCTATCTCTGAAGATGGCCTACTTTCATATTTCAATCCTAGATTCATAATTCATTCTAGATCTGTATCACACTGCTTTATCCCTTCCTCTGTCCAGGTATGCTATCTTTGCTTTCATCTCTTCAATGTTTTGACTGGTACTGTGAGACCCAGTTTGTGCTGTGTGGTGTTCAAAATATGTTTATTTCTGAAATATTCCAGGAGAGGAGCTGATTTATAATACCGTCCAGGAGAGGATATGATTTATAATACCGTCTTTCCCTCTTTATTGATTTATTTGTTTTTTGCTCACAGGAGTGCCCTTTTCTGGTCATAAACATAGTGGCTCTTATCATGTCCATCCCACCAATACTCTAAAGCATCTACTGTACTAATATTACTCTACCATTGATCATGTATCCAGCACTTGACAGTGGCCTTGTTCTATGCTCAGGCAGAGGTGATAATGCCCTTGCACCTTGGATGTATATACCTCTTAGAATTCAATCTATGTGCAAACTGTCATGTGATTTTTTCAAGAAACACAGAATTGTGTTTGCCTGTTCATATCCTCTTCCTGTTAGCTTCCCCTGTGTTTACATTTTTTTTTCCCCTTTTTCCTTATGTGAACCCTGGCAATTTGTTAAGGGTTTGTATCAGTTAGAGCTCAGCACGCCTGCGGATTCTGTGTCCATCAGTAAGAATTTTAAGGTTGCTGTTAGAGAAAATGTCGACAAAGCAGCAGCATTTCTTCATTCCCTCCTCTTGTTACCATGGTAACAGCAGCCTGGGTGGTTATCCCAGGCTTGGCTGTAAATGAGAGTAAAGTGAGACACAGAGAGTCACCAAAGCTTTTGTCTCTTTATTTAAGTGAAACTTTGTTTCTTATTTAAGACTATTTACACTGTTGTAGTTGTTGCAGCACAAGATCACTGCAGATGGTGATTGCAGCCATGAAATTAAAAGATGCTTACTCCTTGGAAGGAAAATTATGACAACATAGATAGCATATTAAAAAGCAGAGATACACCTTTGCCAACAAAGGTCCATCTAGTCAAGGCTATGATTTTTCCAGTGGTCATGTATGGATGTGAGAGTTGGACTGTTAAGAAAGCTGCGCACTGAAAATTGATGCTTTTGAACTGTGGTGTTCAAAAGGGACACTTGAGAGTCCCTTGGACTGCAAGGAGATCCAACCAGTCCATCCTAAAGGAGATCAGTCCTGGGTGTTCATTGGAAGGACTGATGCTGAAGCTGAAACTCTAATACTTTGGCCACTTCATGCAAAGAGTTGTTGACTCATTGGAAAAGACTGTGATGCTAGGAGGGATTGGGGGCAGGAAGAGAAGGGGATGACAGAGGATGAGATGGCTGGATGGCATCACCAACTCGATGGACATGAGTTTGCGTATACTCCGGGAGTTGGTGATTGACAGAGAGGCCTGGCGTGCTGTGATTCATGGGGTCGCAAAGAGTCTGACACGACTGAGCGACTGAACTTAACTGAACTGAAGCTGTTGCAGGGAAACAGTTTCTGGTTCCCTTCCACAGATACCTGGAGCTATGGAGCTGTGGTAACTGTCAAAATTATGATTTTAGAATCTATTGAGCATGTGTCTGTTGATACAGGAGGCCCATGTGGGTTATGAATTGCATAGGTAGCTGTGGGTATAAGTTTATTCCATCCTTCACATTTTGGCCTCTCACCCACCTACACCCTTTGTTAGCAGTAATTTTCTTACCAGGAGTGTCCGTCCATTTCACTTTTGTTTGTGTACTCATCACCATCAGTATGTTTTTTAGTCCCCTCTGGAAGGTATATGATGTGAAATCTCTTTAATCCACCCTTCTTGACTTACTATGATTTGCTCTAAATTTATGTGTTTCATGTAAATGGCATTTTTTTTTTTTTGCATTTTCATAATGTCAGGGTCATATTTCACTGTCTCTCTGAGTCATTTATTTCTCCTTTCATCTGCACCCAATGATTCTCTTTACTCTCATCTCTTGGACATTGTGAATGCTGCTACAGTGCATGCCTGTGGGTGTGGAGGTTTGGGTGTGTGTTTTCCATGATCTGCTGACTTCTCAAATTCTCTAGGAGTAGAACTGCCATATGAAATCATATCTCATTTTGATTCCAAGGCCCTTTGACAGTCATGCCCAAAGAAGCTCCAACCACTTACCTCCCACCAGTGTCATTCAAGGGCCCTCTTTACTAATATTGCTCTACTCTTCCTTGTCTGTGGAGTTTTGGGTAGTGGCCTTTATGGTTTCTCAGTATCACTGCAGTTTACCTTTTCCAGTCACTGAAAACAGAGTAAATGAGGCACATTTCCAGAGGCTTCTTTCTAAGCATTGACTAAGTGTTTACCTGTTGATGTTTCTTTCCTGGTCGTGTGGTTTGTTCTTGTTTTTATTTGGGTGTGCCACCCCCAGCCGGTTTATAAGGGTAGCTGTCGTTTGAAGCCCAGCCACTTTGTTAATAGTCAAGTGTCTTATCAGCCGAAGTTTGAAGGTTGCTGTTCCCCAAGCGGTCAAAAGGCGGCAGCATTTCTTCGAATTCTCCTTCTTTTACTACGGTAACTACGTCTTTAAAGGTATGAGCAATTTCCTGCTTGCTCACCAACGGTATTTTTCACAAAACTAGGACAAATAATTTCACAATTTGTATGGAAATACAAAAAACCTCGAATAGCCAAAGTAATCTTGAGAAAGAGGAATGGAACTGGAGGAATCAACCTGCCTGACTTCAGACTCTACTACAAAGCCACAGTCATCAAGACAGTATGGTACTGGCACAAAGACAGAAATATAGATCAATGGAACAGAATAGAAAGCCCAGAGATAAATCCACGAACCTATGGACACCTTATCTTCGATAAAGGAGGCAAGGATATACAATGGAAAAAGACAACCTCTTTAACAAGTGGTGCTGGGAAAACTGGTCAACCACTTGTAAAAGAATGAAACTAGAACACTTTCTAACACCATACACAAAAATAAACTCAAAATGGATTAAAGATCTAAATGTAAGACCAGAAACTATAAAACTCCTAGAGGAGAACATAGGCAAAACACTCTCCGACATAAATCACAGCAAGATCCTCTATGACCCACCTCCCAGAATATTGGAAATAAAAGCAAAACTAAACAAATGGGACCTAATGAAACTTAAAAGCTTTTGCACTACAAAGGAAACTATAAGTAAGGTGAAAAGACAGCCCTCAGACTGGGAGAAAATAATAGCAAATGAAGAAACAGACAAAGGATTAATCTCAAAAATATACAAGCAACTCCTGCAGCTCAATTCCAGAAAAATAAATGACCCAATCAAAAAATGGGCCAAAGAACTAAACAGACATTTCTCCAAAGAAGACATACAGATGGCTAACAAACACATGAAAAGATGCTCAACATCACTCATTATCAGAGAAATGCAAATCAAAACCACAATGAGGTACCATTACACGCCAGTCAGGATGGCTGCTATCCAAAAGTCTACAAGCAATAAATGCTGGAGAGGGTGTGGAGAAAAGGGAACCCTCTTACACTGTTGGTGGGAATGCAAACTAGTACAGCCGCTATGGAAACAGTGTGGAGATTTCTTAAAAAACTGGAAATAGAACTGCCATATGACCCAGCAATCCCACTCCTGGGCATACACACTGAGGAAACCAGATCTGAAAGAGACACGTGCACCCCAATGTTCATCGCAGCACTGTTTATAATAGCCAGGACATGGAAGCAACCTAGATGCCCATCAGCAGATGAATGGATAAGGAAGCTGTGGTACATATACACCATGGAATATTACTCAGCCATTAAAAAGAATTCATTTGAATCAGTTCTAATGAGATGGATGAAACTGGAGCCCATTATACAGAGTGAAGTAAGCCAGAAAGATAAAGAACATTACAGCATACTAACACATATATATGGATTAGAAAGATGGTAACGACAACCCTTATATGCAAACAGAAAAAGAACACAGAAGTACAGAACAGACTTTTGAAACTCTGTGGAGAAGGTGAGTGTGGGATGTTGCGAAAAGAACAGCATGTATACTATCTATGGTGAAACAGATCACCAGCCCAGGTGGGATGCATGAGACAAGTGCTCGGGCCTGGTGCACTGGGAAGACCCAGAGGAATCGGGTGGAGAGGGAGGTGGGAGGGGGGATCGGGATGGGGAATACGTGTAAATCTATTGCTGATTCATGTCAATGTATGACAAAACCCACTGGGAAAAAAAAAATAAATTAAAAAAAAAAAATAAAGGTATGAGCAATTTCCGCTTGTAAATAAGAATAAAATGAGCTAAAGGAAGGCCCACCCTGTGCCGCCCTCCCCCCCCAAAAAGCCTGTGTCTCCTTCCTCCTCGGTTTGATCATAGTTCTTATTTCTTGTTTGACCAAATTGATGTACAGAATTGTCTTTGTTGTGGCTACACCAATTCTTGTTCCATACACTGATACACAGAGGCATGCAGCAGTGGTTATTTCCTCCGACGTGCTCTTAGTAATTGTGTCGTTTATCACACTTACTACCTCATTCCCTGTGGATTATGTATCTGACAGGTATTTGTGGGACTGTGTGAATGTCAGCCTTCCAATGTAACCCTTCTTCTAACCCATCCCCATCCCGTTCCTCGATCCACTCATGTCTCTGTCACCCTGTACTTCCTTGACTTTCATCTCTGGGCATTGGGGATGCCTCTGCAGTACCTACACTGGGGCATGTGGTTTTCAAAATCTGTGTGTTTTTGAATTATCCTCGGACTTGAGAGGCCATGTCATACTCTCTGACTCATTTCTATAAAGGCACGTGGACAGTGATTCTTATACTGGCTCTTCCCATTGATGTGTCCCCACTATTATAAAAGGATCCCCCTGACTAACGTTAATCTACCATTTCTGGTCTGGACCATTTTCTATGTTGGCCTTTTCCTGTGCTCAAAGTTGATGTCTCCTGGCAGGTTCAATATTGTATCTCTGATTAGAAACCCTGTTGAGCACTATTCATGGACTGATTAAACTACTCATGGGTTTTTGCTTTTTGAAAGCACTTTCAGTTGTAATTACCTTGTGATGCTTACTTTCTGAATGTGTCCAGGTTTTATTTTGGTTTTGTTGTTTTTAATATTATTATTATTTTTACATGTGTGACCTCTGACATGTTGTAGGGTAGGTGTCATGTGGAGTCCAGTGGCCTTGTGAATATCAGATATAGTTTGAAGGCTGCAGTTACAGAGAAAAGCCTCCATGCTTCACTGTTTTTATTCCTTCCTCTTTTAGGATGGCTAGTGTTGCCTTAGAGTTTTTGTCAGGCCTGGTTGTACATTAGAGTAGAATGAGCCAGAGAAGCTGCCAGACCTAGTGTCTTCTCACCGTCCTTAACTCAACCCTCCTTAGCTCTCCATAGTGTAGACGTCCTAATTGCAGCTCGCCTGCCCATAGCTCTCCTTATCTTAGCTCACCTTAGCTCAGCTTCCCTAAGCTCAGCCCTCCTAGCTCTGCTTAGCTTAGCTCTCCTTGGGATAGCTATCATTCGTTCAGCTCTCCTTAGCTTTCCTTAGCTCAGCTCTTCTTAGTTCAGCCCTCCTTAGGATAGCTATCATTAGCTCAGCTTTCCTTAGCTTAGCTTTCCTTAACACAGCACTCCTCTCATTAGCTTAGCTCTCCTTTGCTTAGCTCTCAGTAGCTCTCTTTAGTTTGACTCTCCTTACCTCAGCCCTCCTTAGGATAGCTATCATTAACTCAGCTCTCTTTCAATCACTCAGTTAATCGATCAGTCTTGTCTGACTCTTTGGGACTCCATGGACTGGAGCACACTGGGCCTCACTGTCCATCACCAACTCCCAGAGTTTACTCAAAGTCATTTCCAGTTGAGTCAGTGAGGCCATCCAACCATCTTATCCTCCATTGTCCTCTTCTCCCTCTTTCAATCTTTCCCAGCATTAGGGTATTTTCTTTTCTTTTCTTTCTTTTTTTTTAAATTTTATTTGGAGGCTAATTACTTTACAATAGTGTATTGGTTTTGCCATACATTGACATGAATCTACCACAGGTGTACATGTTTTTCCCATCCTGAACCCCCTTCCCACCTCCCTCCCCATCCCATCCTTCTGGGTCATCCCAGTGCACCAGCCCTGAGCATCCTGTCTCATGCATCAAACCTGGACTGGCAATCTGTTTCACATATGATAATATATGAATAATATATGAATATAATAGCATTATATTCAATGCTATCCCTTGCCTTCTCCCACAGAGTCCAAAAGACTGCTTTATATATCTGTGGCTCTTTTGCTGTCTCACATACAAGGTTATTGTTATCATCTTTCTAAATTCAATATATATGCATTAGTATAGCTTATTGGCGTTTTTCTTCCTGACTTACTTCACTCTGTATAATAGGCTCCAGTTTCATCCGACTCATTAGAACTGATTCAAATGTTTTCTTTTTAATGGCTGAGTAATATCCCACTGTGTATATGTACTGCAGTTTTCTTATCCATTCATCTGCTGATGGATGTTTAGGTTGCTTCCATGTCCTGGCTATTACAAACCGTGCTGCGGTGAATATTGGGGTACATGTGTCTCTTTCAGATCTGGTTTCCTCACTGTGTATACCCAGCAGTGGGATTTCTGGGTCATATAGCAGTTTTATTTCCATTTTTTTAAGGAATATCCACACTGTTCTCCATAGTGGCTGTACTCTTTTGTATTCCCATCAACACTTTAAAAGGGTTCCCTTTTCTTTACACCGTCTCCAGCATTTATTGCTTGTAGACTTTGGGATAGCAGCCATTCTGACCAGTGTGAGATGGTACCTCATTATGGTTTTGATTTGCATTTCTCTGATAATGAGTGAAGTTGAGCATCTTTTCATGTGTTTGTTAGCCATCTGTATGTCTTCTTTGGACAAATGTCTGTTTAGTTCTTTGGCCCATTTTTTGATTGGGTCATTTATTTTTCTGGGATTGAGCTGCAGGAGTTGCTTGTATATTTTTGAGATTAATTCTTTGTTATTATTTTTTTTTTCCATTCTGAAGGCTGTCTGTTCACCTTGCTTATGGTTTCTTTCATTGTGCAAAAGCTTTTAAGTTTAATTAGGTCCCATTTGTTTATTTTTGCTTTTATTTCCATTATTCTGGGATGTGGGTCATAGAGGATCTTGTTATGATTTACGTTGGAGAGTGTTTTGCCTATGTTTTCCTCTAGGAGTTTTATAGTTTCTGGTCTTATGTTTAGCCATTTTGAGTTTATTTTTGTGTATAGTGTTAGAAAGTGTTCTAGTTTCATTCTTTAACAAGTGGTTGACCAGTTTTCCCAGCACCGCTTTTTAAAGAGATTGTCTTTTCTCCATTGTATATTCTTGCCTCCTGTGTCAAAGATAAGGTGTCGATAGGTGCATGGATTTATCTCTGGGCTTTCTATTTCTTTCCATTGTTGTATATTTCTGTCTTTGTGTCAGTACCGTACTATGTTGATGACTCTTGCTATGTAATATAGGTTGAAGTCAGGCACGTTGACTCCTCCAGTTCCGTTCTTTTTTCTCCAGCGAATAACTTTGGCTATTCAAGTTTTTTTGTTGTTGTTTCAGAGTTCTCTGAGGCTGTCTTCATTTCTTTTAATTTGTTTTTTCCTCTCTGTTTCATTTATTTCTACCATTCTATCTTCTATCTCATTTATCCTATCTTCTGCCTCCATTATTCTACTTTTGGTTCTTTCCAGAGGTTCTTGGTTCTTGGTTTCTTGGTTCTCGATCTCATTTATTGCATTATTCATTATTGATTATTATTTTTTTTTCCCTTCTAGGTGCTTGTTAAACATTTCTTTCATCTCTCAATGCTTGTCTCCAGGCTATTTGTCTCAGGCTTGTCTCAATGCTTGTCTCCATTTTGTTTTCAAGATTTTGGATCATTTTTATTGTCATTATTCTGAATTCTTTTTCAGGTGGACTCCCTATTTCCTCCTGTTTTGTTTGATTTGGTGGGCATTTATCATGTTCCTTTATCTGTCTTTTCATCTTGTTTAGATTCTTGTGTTTGGTGGTTGCCTTTCTGCATTTTGGCCATTTGCAGTTCCTCTTTATTGTGGAGGTTCCTACCAGTGGGTGTGGTTGGACGGGTGGCTCGTCAAGGTTTCCTGGTTAGGGAAACTTGCTTTGGTGTTCTGGTGTGTGGAGCTGGATATCTTCCCTCTTGAGTGCAATGAAGTGCCCATTCATGAGTTTTGAGATGTCTATGGGTTTGGTGTGACTTTGGGTGGCCTGTATATTGAAACTCAGGGCTATGTCCCTGCATTGCTGGAGAATTTGCATGGCATGTCTTACTCTAGAACTTGTTGGCTCTTGGGTGGTGCTTGGTTTCAGTGTAGGTATGGAAGCTTTGAATGAGCTCTTATAGATTAACGTTCCCTGAAGTCAGGAGTTCTTTGGTATTCTCAGGTTTTGGTCTTAAGCCTCCTGCCTCTGGTTTTCACTTTTACTCTTACAGTAGCCTCAAGACATCTCCATCCATACAGCACCATGATAAAACATCTAGGTTAATGTTGTTGTTTTTTTTTCTTTTTTTGTATTTGCATTTGCTCAAAACTTTGCATTTGCAGTACAATCCTTTGTAATCCTTTTGTGTTTGCTCAATCCTTTGCTCTCCTTTAAAAGAGAATGGACTACCTTTCTGGATGCCTGGTGTTCTCCATCAGCCTTCACAAATTGCTTTGTGGAAGTTGTTAGGCAGTCAAATGATTATTATTATTATTATTATTTTTAATGAATTTGTGAGGGAGAAAGTGGTCTCATGATCCAATTCCTCTGTCATCTTGGGACCATCCCATTGCATCTTGTTTTTGTAGCAATTCAGCCAGTCTGTGTCTTTTGGTTGGAGCATTTAGTCCATCTACATTTAAAGTAATTATTGATATATCTGTTCCTATTACCATTTTCTTAATTGTTTGGGATTGATTTTGTAGACTTTTTTTTTTTTTTTTTTCTTTTCTTTTCTTTTTTTGTATTTCTTGACTATATAATTCCCTTTAACATGCACTGTAAAGGTGGTTTCGTGGTAGGGAATTTTCTTACATTTTCCTTGTAAGAAAAAAATTTGATTTCTCCATCAATTTTGAAGGAAATCCTTGCTGGGTACAATAATCTTGGCTATAGATTTTTCGCTTTCAGTGCTTTAAATATACTATTCCATTCCCTTATGGCCTGCAGAGTTTCTGTTGAAAGAGCAGCTGTTAAACACATGGGGTTTCCATTTTATGTTACTTGTTGCTTTTCCCTTGCTACTTTTAATATTCTTTCTTCCTGCTTAATCTTTGTTTGTTTGATTAGTATGTGTCTTGGCCTGTTTCTCCTTGGGTTGATTTTGTCTGGGACTCTTTGCTACTCTTGGACTTGATTGACTATTTCCTTTTCCATGTTGGGACATTTATCAAATATAATCTCTTCAAAAATCTTCTAATACCCATTCTTTTTCTCTCTTCCTCTGAGACCCCTATAATTTGAATATTGGTGCATTTAATATTGCCCCAGAAGTCTCTTAGAATCTCTTCAGTTCTTTTCTTTCTTTTTGCTTTATTTTTCTCTTCAACTCTTGTTCCCAATCTTTTACCTTTCAACTCACTGATCCGTTCTTCTGCTTCAGATATTCTGTATTGATTCCTTCTAAAGTATTTTTAATTTCATTAATTCTGTTGTTTGTCTCTGTATGTTTATTCTTTAATTCTTCTAGGTCTTTGTTAATTGATTATTGCATTTTCTGTATTCTGTTTTCAAGGTTTTTGACCATCTTTCTTATCATTATTCTGATTCTGGTTCAGGCAGTTTGCCTATTCCCTCTTCATTTGTTTGGACTTCTGTGTTTCTAGTATGTTCCTGTATTTGGGAAGCATTTCTCTGACTTTTCATCATTTTTTTTTTTTTTTTTTTAAATTAATGTGTTTGAGGTCTCCTTTTCCCAGGCTTCATAGTTGAATTCTTTCTTCCTTTTGGTTTCTGCCCTCCCAAGTTTGGGCCTGTTGTTTGTGTAAGCTTTGCATTGTGTGAGATTTGTGCTGAGTTTCCCACTCCCCCCCCACCCCCACCCCCCACATCCCTCTTCTGATGTGTAGGGCTGAGCCGGTAATCCTTTCTGCTGATGACTGTGTTTGTAGTTTTGAATTGTTTGTTGTTTGGATGAGGTGTCTTTCACTGGGTGTGACTGGTGGTTTGGTAATGCAGAGTCTGGTATTCAAGTGGTTCCCTTTGTGTGAGTTCTATTTCATACTCCCTAGGGTTAGGAGTTCTCTGATTGCCTAGGGTCTTGGAGCCAGTGTTCCCACTCCAAAGGCTCAGGATTGGATCTCTGGCCAGGAATAGAGATACCACAGGTGTTTTTGTTGTGGCATTCAGTTAGATTAAAACAAATAACAAAAAAAAGAGAAATGAAAGATGAACTGCAGACAGACAGCAGTTACGTCAGGAAAATAGTATTTAAAATAATAGAATATGCACATATATTCCATATACAGGATTGTACATATGTAAACACATAAGGAAAATCAAGAGCCCAACAAAAATAAAACACAAGAGATGGATTCGGTGAACAAAGGCAACCAAAAATGCTTTCTACCAGTTAAGAACTAAATGATCTAAAGCACAAACTGGAGAACAAGACTAGAGCAAGGTGCCAAGAGGGGATTGAAACAATGAATATAAAACTTACAAAATGTTTAGAGGAAAGGAAAGAAAGAATAGGTATGCAAAGTTAAATAGATGCAGAAGAAGAAGATTTATATACATTAAAGATTAACTGAAGGGGAAGGAGCAATGAAAGAACAAATAATGGAATAAATGTAGAAAAAATATACTAGTTACAAAAAAGTTAAAACTCTAAAAAAGAGAACAGAATAAAACAAAATGGAAAAAGAAACAATATTAAAAAGTTTTAAAAAATAAACAAATAAAGGGAACCTCCACAATACTGCAAAAGCCCAATTTAGAAGCTGAAGTTTAAAACAGAAATGAAAAATGGCAGTGAGTAAAAAAATAAAAGGTTCAAAAGGTTAAGTAGATTTCACAGTACCAATAAAACTGACAACTACAAAGAGTGGTGGGGGTGAAGTAAAGAAAAACAAACAAACAAAAAAACCCAAAAGAATCTACAGAAGAAGTCAAAACATCAGAATAATACATGTTTTTCTTGCATCACTGCTATGAGAGTCCTTTCCCTCCCTGGAAGTCACAGTCCACCTCACCTCTGTAGGAGTCCATCCAAAACTGTGCTGATCTCAGACCTGATCTAGGGGCAGCTCAGATTCTACCCTGGTCCTACTCCTATGTTTTCTTTCCTCCAAGATTCATAGCTATCAAAACTAGTGTGTTTTCCTTTGTGGGAACTTTCAACATTCTTTTATATATCCCACAGACACAGAGTCTGCCTAATTGATTGTGTGGGTTTAATATGCAGCTTGTACGGCTGGTAGGAAGGTTTTGGATCTTCTTCCTTAGCCGCACTGCCCTGGGTTTCAATTGAGTTTTATTTCCACCTCTGAATGTGGATCATCCACTGGGTTTTCCTCCTGAGGCTGCCCTGGATCCAGGACTTGGGTTTGTCCCTGTGAAGGCCAGATGTGGAGGTTGTTGACTCATGGGGGTTCTTTTAGCACCAGGAACTCAGGAGAGTTTACAGATAGGGCAGCAGGAAATATAGTGCTTTACCAGAATTGACCAATACTCTCCAGTATTCTTGCTTGGAGATCCCGCCTCTCTGTCAGAGAGGCCTGGCAGGGTTGCAAATATACAGGGTTGCAAAGAATTGGACACGACTGAAGTGACCGTGCACAGATAGACACAAGCTTTTTTTTTTTTTTTTTTTTTTGGCCTGTGGCAGATTTGACCCAATGAAGTTGAGCATGGATATGGCACAGTTTCTTGGCTTGTGGGTAAACTGCAGGCACCAAGTATGCAGGGACAGGACTGCCTCTGCCACAAGAATTATGGCATTATCAGTCATTTTTTCCAGCCTCCTGTAGTTGGTGATCAGGAGTCCTCTTTGGCGTATCTTCCTCCATAGTTCTGCTCTTCAGGCACTTAGAGGGCTCTCTTACCTGGGTGACTTCTCTGTTGTTCAGCACATCAGACACATGGATGGGCCCCCTGGATTGGATCCTACTCTGTAGATCTGTGTGTCAGGGACTTAAAGGAGAACCCTGGGTGGGGTCTACTCTGTAGTTTGTTGAGTCAGGCATTGATGTGCCAGCCTCTCCAATGTTCAATTGCTGAAGATTGGTCAAGAGAGTCAGGCTATGGTGATGGTTCCTCCCCGACTGATTGATTCAGCAGTTATCGCCTGGCTTCCATGGTGCCTGGTGTTCCTCTACAGGCATTTCACACCTCGACCTCCTCCTTCACAACCCATCAATCTGTCTCTCCACAGTCAACAGCAGCTCGTTCCCTGGGATTGCTCCAAAATCCGCAAACTCTAGCTCCCACCTGCTGTGCCTTCTAGAGAATGTGCATCCCATCTGGGGTGTGTATGGCTGTGGTGAGAACTGACTGATTCTCATTTCATTTAGTCTGCCACAGATCAACTGTTTCACTCTCAGCCTTAAATGTTTCTTCTCTGATCCAATTACACCAATGTAGTAATTGGACACCCACTTCAGTTCTCCCACCCATGGAGGGCAGTTCTAGTCCTACTAATACTCCTGTTTTTCCACCAAGTTCCTTCATCCTACCGAGTTTGGTGGTTCTATATATTCTTTTCCACTGGTCAGGTACTCCTGTCAGCTCTCAGATGGTGTTTAAGTACTTCTGTGTCTGAAGGTGTATTCCTGTTGTGTTCATGGAGAGAGATATACTCCACAGCCACCGACACCTCCACCATCTTGTTCATTCAACTGGTCTTTGGGTAAGCATATATATATATATTTATATATTTATTTTTCTCCTTGTTGGTATAAACGTAGGAGTGGGACTGCTGTTTAACAGTTAAATACAGCTCAATGTGCTTTAAAAAGCAAGCAAACAAACAAATCCAGAAACACTTAATATCCCCAAATCTGCTGGGCTTTCAAAGACATCTATCTTTCAAAAATTGCTTGCAGTCTCCTGTGAACAAAAAATGTCAAAGAACACACTGCATCTGGAAGAAAACATCAATAGGTAAATACAGTTCTCAGTACTTCTTTAAAACCACATGAAACACACTCATAGTGGATTATTGTGAACTCTTTTGGGTTCAACTCTTTGTGATCCCAGAGATCATAGCCCACCAGGTTCCTCTGTCCTTGGAATTCTCCAGGCAAGAATTCTGGAATGAGTTGCCATTTCCTTCTCCAGGGGATCTTCCCAAATTGCGTCTCCTTTGACTCATGCCTTTGTATGCAGATTCTTTACCACTGTGCCACCTGGGAAGCCCAGTGTATAATTAGAGGTACACAAACTATACAAATGAGGTATTGCCTCTGAGAAGTGAAAAAGTATCCAATTTTGTACAGAGGAGACATCGTAGAGTTACAGTTTTAAAGGGGACTCTTAATGGCACTAGTGGGATATATTTGGTAGGTACCATTGTAACCATCACTACAAAGTGTCTTGTAAAGGTAACAAAAGACTGACCATAGGATCTGATAGCTCCACTCCTAAGACTATTTGAGGGGAAAAAAAAAAATTAAAAAGTAAAGAGAAACAGATTTTGAAAAACACAGGTAAGTCAATGATGGACTGCAGCATGATTTACAACATACTATACATGAAATTCAAGAAAATGATGCAGCCACTATTGAAAACAGCAAGCAGTTCTTTTTAAATTATTTTTTTTTTATTGAAGGATATTTGCTTTAGAGAATTTTGTTGTTTTCTGTCAAACCTTAATATGAATCAGCCATAGGTATCACCTCCCTTTTGAACCTGCTGCCCATCTCCCTCTCTGATATACAGTTTTTGTCGTTGTTGTTGTCATTTTTTCCCAAAAACCTAAAAATACAGTTACCATATGATCCAACAATCCCACTACTAGGCATGTATCCAGTAAAGATGAAAACTCCTATTAGAAAAGAGACATGCACAACAGTGTTTATAGTGGCACAATGTACAGAAGCAAAGACATGGAAACACCTATAAATGTCCATAGATAGGTGAATGGATAAAGAAAGATATGTAATATATACAATGGAATATTAGCTATAAGAAAGAATGAAATAATGTTTTTTATTTTCTAAATATAGATGGACCTAGAGATGATCATACTAAGTAAGCCAAATGGAGAAAGATAAGAGGAGCTTAGCTGTGTTCAGTTCAACTTGACACTTTCTGACCTCAGCGGATAGGAGGTCATCATCTTTTCTTCCTGGATATATGGAGCTGGCTGCTCTGTAACTGCTCTAGAGCCTTGTGACTCCCCAGTTACTGTAGTCATTTTTCAAGACTCCAAGTGGTCTGCTCCAGAACCCCTGAGTACCGCTATCTATACACCTACCCAGGGGCCCACACCCTTATGCTTTATGGGGTCAGCAAGTCACTTCCCAAAGCAATGATGACCCTGTGTGAGTGTTGACATCACAAAGCCCCATTCTGACAGCTCTAGGGGAGGATCGCGAGCAACTCAGGTGATTTGGTGGGAGAAATGTGGTACTTTTAATGCCCTAAAGAGCCCTCCAAACTCATCTGCCATCCTCACCTTTCTAAGTCAACTCAGATGTGTCACATGCTGGGGAGAGCGTGTCTCTTCCAAATCTTGCCTCACAGCCACAATATTCCAGGTTTTATTTTGTTCTCTCTCATGACTCAACATTATGTAGATTTTAATATCTTGCCTAAAATCCCTCCATGATAATTAGGCTGTATTGAAGTGTCTGTGGAAATCACTTCCACTTTCCTCCTACAAAGTGGTCTTAAAGCAGCTTGAAGTGCATTTAATTCTGGGCCACCTACCAGAAACATTTTCCACCCCACCGCCTTTTCTCAGTGTTCACATAGTTTTCCTCAGTTTTCTAGTTTCCAGTCTGAAACCCCTGTGAGACTGCACTGAATACACTTGCCCTTGCTCCACTTGGAGCTGTCTGACACTTGGCGACCCCATGGACCCCACGGACTTTTGTTTGCTAAGAATTTTTATACAAAATGTGCTCTTTTGTGTCCAGCTCTTTGCAACCGCATGGGGTGGAAGTCCAATAGGCTCCCCTGGCCTTGGGGATTCTCCGGACAAGAATACTGGAATAGGTTGCCATCCCTTCCTCCAGGAGATCTTCCCAACCCAGGGGTGGAACCCAGATCACCCACATTCCAGGTGGATTATTTAACAGCTGAACCACCAGGGAAGCCCCAAAATACTGAAGAAAGTAGCCTATCCCTTCTCCATGGGATCCTTCCAACCCAGGAATATATACTAGATTTTATCAAATTATTTTTCAGAATTTATGGGGATGACCTTACTATGTTTCATTTTTACTTCTGTAGTAAATTGAATTGCAGTGGTTGATTTTCAAATGTTTAACAAATGCAGCATTCTTAGGGGGACAAAAATCAATTGATTATGCTGTGTGTACTTTGCATAGATTGGTGTAGTCTGTGCTTCATTCTGGACACTTTATGTTGTTACCTCTTCAAGTGCACAATTTTCTCCTACTGTCATTTATTCTATCCACTTTTTTTGCTCATCTGGCATTATAGTTTCCATAGATGAAATTGGGTCTATTTTATCATTTCCATGTCTCTACTTAATTTTAGAACATACAAAAGACAGTTGTTCCAGGTATGTTAATGTCTATGCAGTTTCTGAAATCAATGCCACTTCTGGGTCAGCCTGATTTCTCAAGGGGATTTGAGTATGATTTTTCTTACATTAGTGAAATTAAATATCTTTTTAATGTGGTTAGAGTCTAGTTCCATATCTTTCTTGGCAATTGGCTGATCATGTCTTTTAAACATCTCTTAGTAAATTGACTGGCCTGTGCTACATCTTTCTTGTAAACTGTTGGCTCATGTCTTTTTCACATTTTCCTGTCATGTTTTAGGTTATTTGCTCTAAAAACTTAAAGAGTCATCTTTTGGGTTTGTTTATTATGTACTCTGTTCTGCCTCTTAAATTTTTAAACTGTGTGATGCATCCTGGGTGAATAAGCAACCAGTGGACACCAGGAATGAGCATCTCCCAGGAAACCCAGGAAGTCCCACTAAGCCAAAAAACTGTGTCCCCAGGGGCACACCTCAGGCTGGCCGACCCTACTTGTCAATTAGGGGCAGGAAGACTGCAGTGAAGCCCAAAACTCATTCCCCTTTCCTCCAGAGCCAGCAACCTCAGTGAGAGGCCTTGGGAACTAGATGGGCAGGATATGATTACTCAGTGTTTCCGCCAAGAAGCAGGACACTTGTGGTAGCTGTTCATGAAAATGAATCGCCAAGTGTCGGACATGCCTGAGAGACTGACCTGAATGGAAATGATTCTGAATGAGTGGGAAGGATATCTCATTGTAGTTTTGATTTGCATTTATCTAATAACTAGTGATTTTGAGCTGCTTTTCATGTATTTGTTGGTCATCTGTATGTCTTCTCTGGAGATGAATCTATTTAGATCTGCCCGTTTTTTGATTGATACTTCCCCCCCCCCACACACACACACACACTGTGGTACAGCAGCTGTTTATATATTTTGGAGAAAATGCCTTGTTAAGTAATGGGAACGATTTGTGTAGCACTGGTAATTGTCCTAAATGCTCTGTGGTGACCTAAATGGGAAGGAAATTAAAAAAAGAGGAAATATGTATACATGTATACACAGGCACACACACACACACACACACACACACACACACACACACACACATAATCGATTTACTTTACTGTACAGCAGAAAAGCAACACGACATTTTAAAGTAATTGTGTACCTACTGTAGGTTCCATTTATAGGAAGTTCTAGATGAAGCAAAACTAATCTATACTGACAGAACTGAGAACAGGGGTTGCATGGAGAACGCCCTATGTGGGAAGGGGCCCAAAGAGATTTTCTAGGATGATGGTGAAATTTTATTTTACAGTAAGCATCATAGATACAATCTTGGTGAAACTGCATAAATATTTCTGCAATATAAATTACAAACAGGGTTTTGCTAAGTGGCTCAATGCATTTATAAACTTACTCGATAGTTTCAATTTTTTCTTCAGAAAGTTGCATCACTTTATGCTACCACAACACTGCATGAACATTTTCCTATCTCTTATCTCCAATTTGGAGGGGAAAAAAATGGTATCTTTCAACTTTCTCATTGGACTTTTGACAATTGGAACAGTAAGAATTTGTATTCCATTATTATTTTGATTTGCATTTCTTTTACTACCAGTTAGGTTCAACATTTCCTGCTGGCTTGGGTAATTATTATTTTTTTTTTTTCCTGGATAATTTGTATTTCTTTGTACACTTCGTTTACTTCGTGTTTGTCTTCTATCGGATTTTTTGTCTTCTTTTCTTAACCTTTGAAAAGCATAAATTAGGAAAATGAGCCTTTGCCAGTTATCTTCCAAATATTACTCAATTGTGACTTTATGAATACTTGTTTATTATTTATTTACCCATGAAGAAATTTTTCTGCACTGGTAAATTTTCCCTTTTTAGCTTCTGGACAAAGATCACTTAAATCAAGAAATTTAAATAACTTAGAAAAATTCCAGGGAACTCGAAGGTCTAAGCTGAATGGAAGAAACTCTAAGTTCACCTGTGTGACTTTCCACGTGTACTTTCCAATAATCTATATATACGTACACAGGAAAAAGGAAAAAAAAAAAAAATGAAGTTGAGGCAAATGAAGTGGTGCCATGATGGGCCAAGATGAAGCCCGGATGGATGGGGCTGCACCTGGGACTCCAAACAGATGAATCAACCATAGGCTCAGACAGCTCTGGAAAACCAAAGTGGACACGCCTCTAGAATTGTGATTGGAGAACTCTGGGAGCCCCAGCATGTGCTCACAGGCAAGGTCATCAGGACAGGAACACAAGCAGGGCATGATGTTACCCATTAGGCCTCTCTTCCTTGGGCCAGAGGGAAGTGATGCTACTTTTATTTTGGAAAATACAGCCTGTGAACATTGGGAAAAATAATTTGTTCAGTGTATGGAGTATGAAATATTAAGTAAAAGCCATGTTTAATTTCACTGCAGTTCATATTTGTGAGCTTCCTTAGAGGCTCAGAGGTAAAGAGCCTACCAATATAGGAGTCGAGACTTAGATCCTTGGGTCAGGAAGCCCCTGTAGAGAAGAAAGTGGTAACACACACCAGTATACTTGCCTGGAGTATCCCATGGACAGAGGAGCCTATTGGGCTACTGTCTATGGGGTTGCAAAGGAATCAGACATGACTGAGGGGCTGAGTGCACAACATTGTAACCTATCTCCTCTGAAACTTTTTTCAACTCATATTCTTAAAATTGAAATTATACTTCACATGCATTTTGGTTTTCATTGTTCTTTGCTCTGTACTTTCTCCAACACTTTATTGTAAAAACTTCCCAAAATTCAATGAGGTTGAACATGTTTTCTAGCTAATGCACAATTATTCCCGGCTAGATTCTAATGCATCTATTTTTCAATACTCCCCTTCTCATGTGTCTATCCATTTGTCCATCCCACTATCCATCCATCAATCCATCTTATTCCTTGGTGTATTTTGTGATAAATTGCAGACACGAGTACGTATCTCTGCAAGTTTTCCAGCAAGCCGGCCATTAAGTAGTGAGCCATGTTTGTTTATGGCACTTTTCTTCAGATATGAACTTTATATACAATGAAATATACCAAATATTTTTCCCCAACCATTATTTTTTTTTTAGTTGAAGTATACAATAGTGTGTTAATTTCTGTTTTACAGCAAAGTGATTCAGTTACTCACATATATGTGTACATGTACACTGTGTGTGTGTGTGTGTGTGTGTGTGTGTGTGTGTGTGTTTGGCTATGCTGCAGGGTATATGGGATTAGTTCCCTGACCAGGGATTGAACCCACACCCCCTGCAGTCTAAGGGTGGAGTCTAAACCTATGGACCACTGGAGATGTCCATATATATTCTTTTCTATAATATTTTCCAGTATGGTTTATCACAGGACACTGAATATACTGCTCTGTGCTCTACAGTAGGACTTTTTTGTTTATACACCCCATATGTAGTTGTTTACATTGGTTAACACCAAACAACTATGCCTCCCTCCCAATACCCTCTTTCTTGGAAATCATAGGTCTGTTCTCTGTTTCCATGAGTCTGTTTTTGTTTCATAGATATGATCATTTGTGTCATACTTAGACTCCACATATAAGTGATGTAATTTGGTATTTTTCTTTCTCTGACTTATTTCACTCTGTATGATAAGCTCTCAGTCCATCCATGTTGCAGCAAATGACATCATTTCAATCATTATGGCTGAGTACTATTCCATTTTATGTATGTACCACTTGTTTATCCATTAATCTATCAATGTACATATAGGATGTTTTTCTGTTTTGGCTATAGTGAGAAGTGCTGCTATGAACTTCAGAGTGCATATATCTTTTGAGATTACAGTTTTGCCTGGGTATAAGTCCAGGAGTGGAATGTCTGGATCATATGATAATTCTATGTTTAATTTTCTGAGGAGCTTCCATAGTTTTCCAGAGTGGCTGCACCAACTTACAGTCCCACCAGCAGTGTAACAGAGTTCCCTTTCCTCCATATCCTTTCTAGCATTTGCTATTTGTGCACTTTTGATGGTTACCATTATGACTGGTGTGACATGATACCTCACTGTAGTTTTAATTTGCATTTCTCTAATAATTAGGGATATCAAGCATCTTTTCATGTATCTCATGGCCATCTGTCTTCTTTGGAGAAATGTCTGCTCAGGTCTTCTGCCCATTTTTAGAAATTTCCATTTATTTAATTTTGGCTGTCGTGTGTCTTCCTTGCTGTGTGTGGGCTTTTCTGTAGTTATGATGAGTGGGGGCTCCTCTCTAGTTGCAGAATGAGGAGTTCTCATTGTGGTGGTTTCTCTGGTTGTGGAACAAGGGCTCTAGGACATGCAGGTTTCTCTTGTGGCAGTGTGTGGGCTCAGTAGTTGTGGTGCAAGTGCTTAGTTGCCCCGTGGCATGTGGAATAGTCTCAGAATAGGAGCCAAACCCTCGTGCCCTGCATTGGCAGAGGGATTCTTAACCACTGGGACACCAGGGGAATCTCTGCCCATTTTTTAATTGGGGTGTTCGTTTGTTTTGATATTGAGCTACATGAGCTCTTTGTGATCTTTGAAGATTAATCCTTCGTTACTTTGCTTGCAAATAATTTATTTCATTCTGAGGGTTGTGTTTTAATTTTGCTTATGGTTTCCTTTTTTGTGCAAAAGCGTTGAGGTGCAATTATATTCCATTTGCTTTTATTTTCATTACTCTATGACATGACTCAATAAAGGGCTGTGATTTACATCAAATAGTGTTTTTTCCTGCTGTCCACTAAGAATTTTGTATTGTCTTGTCTTACATAGGCCTTTGATTCATTTTGAGTTTATTTTTCTGTATGATGTCAGGTGGTATTCTAAATTCATTCTTTGGCATGTAGGTGTCCATTTTCCTGGCACAACGTTTTGTAAATAATGTTTTGTCCATTGTATGCTCTAACCTCCTTTGTTATAGATTAAGTGACCACTGTCATATAGATTTATCTCTGGGCTTTCCTTATTGTACTATTTATCTGTATTTGTGTTTCTGTGGCAATATCATACTGTATTGATACTGTAACTTTGGAATATAGTCCAACATCAGGGAGCCTGATTCCTCGAGGTCTGCTTTATTTCTCGAGATTGCTTGGACTATTTGGGGTCTTTTGTGTTTCTATACAAATTGTAAAAAGAAATATTTGTTCTAATTCTGTGGAAAATGCTATTGGTATTTTGGCAAGGAATGTACTGAATCTCAAGAGGCAGGTCAGGTGGTCTGGTATGCCCACCTGTTTCTGAATTGTCCACAGTTTATTGTGATCCACACAGTCGAAGGCTTTGGCATAGTCAGTAAAGCAGAAATATATGTTTTTCTGGAACTCTCTTGCTTTTTTGATAATCCAGCAGATGTCGGCAATTTGATCTCTAGTTCCTCTGACTTTCCTAAAACCAGCCTGAACATCTGGAAGTTCACAGTTCACATATTGTTGAAGCCTGGCTTGGAGAATTTTGAGCATTACTTTACTAGCGTGTGAGACGAGTGCAATTGTGTGGTAGTTTGAGCATTCTTTGGGGGTTCCTTTCCTTGGGATTGGAAGGAAAACTGATCTTTTCCAGCCCTGTGACCACTACTGAGTTTTCCAAATTTGCTGGCATATTGAGTGCAGCACTTTCACAGCATCATCTTTCAGGATTTGAAGTAGCGCATCTGGAATTTCATCACTTCTATTAGCTTTGTTCGTAGTGATGCTTTCTAAGGCCCACTTGACTTCACATTCCAGGATGTCTGGCTCTAGGTGAGTGCTCACACCATTGTGATTATCTGGGATGTGAAGTTCTTTTTTGTACAGTTCTTCTGTGTGTTCTTGCCACCTCTTCTTAATGTCTTCTGCTTCTGTTAGGTTCATACCATTTCTGTCCTTTATTGAACCCATCTTTGCATAAAATGTTCCCTTGGTATCTCTAATTTTTCTCGAAGATATCACCAGTATTTCCCATTCTGTTGTTTTCTCTAATTCTTTGCATTGCTTGCCGAGGAAGGCTTTCTTATCTCTCCTTGCTATTCTTTGGAACTCGGCATTCAAGTGGGTATATCTTTCCTTTTCTCCTTGCCTTCTGCTTCCCGTCTTTTCATAGCTAATTGTAAGGTCTCCTCAGACAGCCGTTTTGTTTCATAGCATTTCTTATTCTTGGGAATGGTCTTGATTCCTGTCTCCTGTACAATGTCATGAACCGCCATCCATAGCTCATCAGGCACTCTGTCTATCAGATCTAGTACCTTAAATCTATTTCTTACTTCCACTGTATAGTCATAAGGAATCTGTGTGCAGGTAAGCAAGCAACAGTTAGAGCTGGACATGGAACAACAGACTGGTTCCAAATAGGAGAAGGAGTACATCAAGCCTGTATATTGTCACCTTGCTTATTTAACTTATACGCAGAATACATCATGAAAAACGCTGGGCTGGAGGAAGTACAAGCTGGAATCAAGATTGCCTGGAGAAATATCAATAACCTAAGATATGCAGATGACACCACCCTTATGGCAGAAAGTGAAGAAGAACTAAAGAGCCTCTTGATGCAAGTGAAAAGTGAAAAGAGGAGAGTGAAAACGTTGGCTTAAAGCTCAACATTCAGAAAACTAAGATAATGGCATCCAATCCCATCACTTCATGGCAAATCAATGGGAAAACAGTGGAAACAGTGGCTGACTTTATTTTTCCCGGACTCCGAAATCACTGCAGATGGTGATTGCAGCCATGAAATTAAAAGACGCTTACTCCTTGGAAGGAAAGTTATGAGCAACCTAGACAGCATGTTAAAAAGCAGAGGCATTCCTTTGCCAACAAAGGTCCGTCTAATCAAGGCTGTGGTTTTTCCAGTGGTCGTGTATGGATGTGAGAGTTCGACTATGAAGAAAGCTGAGTGCAGAACTGATGCTTTTGAACTGTGATGTCGGAGAAGACTCTTGAGAATCCCTTGGACTGCAAGGAGATCCAACCAGTCCATCCTAAAGGAGATCAGTCCTGGGTGTTCATCAGAAGGACTGATGCTGAAGCTGAAACTCCAGTACTTTGGCCGCCTGATGCAAAGGGCTGACTCATTGTAAAAGACCCTGATCCTAGGAAAGATTGAGGGCAGAAGAAGAAGGGGATGGCAAAGGTGGAGATAGTTGGATGGAATCATCGACTCAATGGACATGGGTCTGGGTGGACTCCGGGAGTTGATGATGGACAGGGAGGCCTGGTGTGCTGCGGTTCATGGAGTCACAAAGAGTTGGACACGGCTCAGAGACTGAACTGAACTGACTGAACTGTACTGAATCTGTGGATTGCTTTGGGTAGTATAGTAATTTTCACAATGTTGATTCTTCTCATCCAAGATCATGGTATACATCTTCATGTGTTTGTGTCATCTTTGTTGTTTTCATTATGGTTTTCTGACTATAGGTCTTTGTCAAGGTAAAATCACACAATGTGCTGCCATTTATGCCATAATCAGATGAGTTAAACAATGTATTCACTGCAAGGTACAAACGTTTTTATCTTGAAAAGTAGGAAATTTTCTTGTGGCATAAAATTAATTGTCACTTATTTTGAGACTATGGACCAAACAAAATAAAATTATATTTATTGAGGAAGCTTAAACTGCATCTTTTGCAGATTTTTTGTCTTATACTTTTACAATCTTTCTTATTTCCTTAAATTTACAAATGTAACTAGAAAGTTGTTCTATTCAGTGGGTGTTAAAAATCACTTCTCTCTTGTGTGTGGAGCTCACTATTTAAAGTACTGTTGGGAGACTTTTACCGCCTAAAACCTTTTATAATTCAGCTCTATTGTCTAGGTTTGTTTGTTTTTTGTTTTGTTTCTAATTCAGCAATACTCTCTAGGCTTTTTCTTTCTCTTTGTTTAGGCTGAGGAGTTTCTCATCTATTTCTAGTATCTTAAGAGTGTCTGTTAGGAATGTGTATCTGTTGTGGTTTAGTTGCTCAGTCGTGTCCAACTACCCCCACATGGACAGTAAGCCCACCAATCTCCTCTGTCCGTGGGGATTCTCCAGACAATATTGGAGTGGGTTGCTAAGCTCTTCTCCTGGGGATCTTCCTGACCCAGAGATGGAACTTGTGTCTGCTATGTCTCCTGCATTATAGGTGGCTTATTTACCACCGAGCCAAAATATATGTTGTCTACCAGAAACCCACTTTATTTATGAAGATTCATAATCAGTGAAAAGTAGAGATGGTGAAGCCCAAACCTGCCTTTACCAATTAACAATAGTTAGTAAGGATAAGGCTTCCTTTTATTTTGCCTTCATTTAATTTTTATGCCATTCTCTTTCTTAACTCATAGTTTCTCTTTGATATAATCTTACTCTGTGTAAATAACTCCTTTTAACATTTCTTACAGATCAGATTTCTGCTGAGGACAACCCAATTTTTTGTTCATATAAGAATATCTACTTCTTGTTTATATTTGAAGGATGATTTTCCTGGACCTAGAAGTTAATTACAGTGTTTTTGTTTTGTTTTGTTTAAAGAGAACTGTTTATTGACATGTTGTTCATGTACCATGAATTTACCAGTGAAAGTATATAATTCATTGATCTGTAATTTCTTCATGTGTTGCATAACCATAACCAGTGCCTCATTCTAGAATATTTTCATTGCTCCAAAGGGAAATACTACCCAGTTGTCAGACATTTTCCATTTCTCCCTTCATCTGGGCCCTGACATCCACCCCTCTATTTTTTGTCTTTAGAGAATTACCTAATCTGGAACATAGTCACTCACATGAATGGAATAATGCAATATGCAGCATTTCAAGCTTGGTTTCTTTTAATTAACATAACCACTTCAGAGCTATAGCACGCTATAGCATGTATCAGAACTCCATTGATTTGATGTCCAAACAATATTGCATTGAATGTTTTATTTATTCAATCACCAGTTGATGGTTATTTGAGTAATTTCAACTGTTTTTTTTTTTTTAACTTCTGTTTTTCTTTTTTTTTTTAATTTGTTTTTAACTTAATAATTTAACATTTTAATTAATGACAAAATTTAATTTTTCTAGATATAATGGCTTTACGGAATTTTGTTGCTTACTCACAAACCTCAACACGAATCAGCCATAGGTATACATAT
This sequence comes from Cervus canadensis, assembly GCF_019320065.1. Lineage (NCBI taxonomy): Eukaryota > Metazoa > Chordata > Mammalia > Artiodactyla > Cervidae > Cervus > Cervus canadensis. Next base: position 2,666,542 of record NC_057420.1, read on the forward strand.
ATCCCCTCCCTGTTGAGCCTCCCTGATTTCTCCCTCCACATTTCACTCATCTAGGTTGATACAGAGCCCCCGTTTGAGTTTCCTGAAATATTCTGCAAATGCCTGTTGACTCTCTACTTTGTATATGGTAATGGAAGTTTCCATGTTACTCTCTCCATATCTCACCCTCTTCTTCCCTCTCCCCATGTCCATTATTCTGTTCTTTATGTCTCTTTCTCATTTTCAGTCCTGAAGATAAATTATTTGATACCATCTTTCTAGACTTCACATCTATGCATTAGTATACAATATTTGTCTTTTGCTTTCTAACTTAATTGCTCTGTATAATAGGCTCTAAATTCATTCACCTCCTTAGAGTTGACTCAATATATTGCTCTAGCCGGGTATGGAAAGCAATATTGGCCAATACACTCCAGTATTCTTGCCTGGAGACCCCCCCTCCCTGACAGAGAATTCTGCAGGCCACAGTCTACAGGGTATAAGAGTTAGACACTATGGCAGCGACCTTAGGCACATAGATGCAAGACATATTTTCCCCGTGGCAGCTCTGCCCCACTGAGAGTTGGACATGAAAGTGGTGCAGCTTCTTGACTTGCAGGGACCCTGGCATTGCCAAGTGTGCAGGGACAAGGACTGCCTCCCCCGCAGGAGTTATGGCACTATCAGAGCCTTTTATCCAGCCTCTTTTACCTGGCAACCAGGAGGCCTCTTTGACTAGTCTTTCTCCATAACTCCGCTAATTCAGGCACTTAGAGGGCTCCCTTTGTGGGGCCCTTCTCTGTTGTTCAGCGTCTCAGGCACACAGAGTGTTGCCAGAGTCTAGAGTCCTATTCTTTAGTTCAGTGCATCAGGCACTGATCAGGAGTGCTACTCTGTGGTTTGGTGAGTCAGGCACTTGATGGACCAGCCTCTCTGTTGTTCAGCTGCCGATGCTGTCATGTAGTCTGAGGCTATGGTGATGAGTCCACCCCTTACACATGACTTAGCCGTATTTATTGCTTCCATGGCTGCCTGGCTTACCTCCACAGGCATTCCCCATCACAACCTCCTCCCTCATGTCCCCTTAGTCCATCACTCCATAGTCAACAGCAACCCTCGCCCTGGATTTGCTCCAGAATCCCTATGTTCCATCTGCCAGTTGCTGTGCTTTCTAGGGAACTGACATCTCACTCTGGGCTGTCTAGGGCTGTGGCAAGGACTGTCTGATTCTCATTCCATTTAGGCTGTCACTATTCAGCTGTTTCACTTTCAGCCTTAAATGTTTCTCCTCTGATCCAGACAGTTGCTCCCATGTGGCTATCTGACATCTACTTCAGGTCTCCCACCCACTGAGGGCAGGTCCAGTCTTACTAACACTCCTGTTTTTCCTATTAAGCTCCTTCATCCTACAGAGTTTTGTGTGGTTCTATACATTATTTTGCTCTGGTCAGGTACTCCTGTCTGCTCTCAGCTGGTGTTCTGCAAGCAGGCACATTGACGATACCCCGGGCTGGAGTCCTACTCTGAGGTTTGGCGAATCAGGCACTTAAAGGGGCACCCTGGGTGGAGTCCTACTCTGTAGTTTGGTGAGTCAGGCGCTTGATGGGCCAGCCTCTCTTCTGTTCAGCTGCCAATTCTGGCACGTGGGGAGGGAGGCTATGGTGATGGCCCCTATACGTGACTCAGCGGTATCACATTGCTTCCTGGCTTACCTCCATAGGCATTTCTCAGCAAAATCTCCTCCCTCACACCCCCTCAGTCCATTTCTCCACAGTCAACAGCAGCACTCACCCTGGGATTGCTCTACAATCCCTAGACTCCAGCTGCCAGCTGCTGCACCTTCTAGGGGACTGGCAGTCCTCTCTGGGTTGTGTATGGACTGTGGCAAGGACTGTCTGATTCTCATTCCATTTAGGCTGTCACAGATCAGCTGTTTCACTCTTGGCCTTAAATGTTTCTCCTCTGATCCAGATAGTTGCTCCCATGTGGGGATCAGACATCTACTTCAGTTCTCCCACCCACTGAGGGAATGTCCAGTCCTACTAACACTCCTGTTTTTCCCACTAAGTTCCTTCACCCTACAGAGTTTTGCCTGCTTCTATATATTACTTTCCGTTGGTCAGGTACTCCTGTCTTCCCACAGCTGGTGTTCTGCAAACACTTCTGTGTCAGAAGGCGTATTCCTGATGTGTCCCTGGAGAGAGAGGTACTCCATGTCCATCAAGAATTCTGACATCTTGTTCAACTCAACTTTTTAACTATTAAGAATAAGACTGCTAAGAACATTCATGTGCAAATCTTTGGATAAACTTTGTTGTTGTTGTTGTTTTGTCTGTTTGTTTTTCATTCTTGTTGATATAAATCTAGGAGTGGAATTGCTGGGCCATGTTATAACCCAAACAACAGCTACAACAACAACACCTTCCAAAGTGTTTTCCTCCGAGTCTGACCCATTCTGCAATCCCATAAACAGTGCGCAGAATTTCAAACTTTTTTTTTTTTTTAACATCCTCATCCCACGTCTTCTTATTTGTTCTCTCATTAGAGCCATCCTTTTGGTCTTCCCTGTGTGCTTATTTGCCATCTGTATAAGATTATTTGGTGAATTTCCTGTGCAAATCTTTTTTTTTTTTTTTTCCCATTTTATTGTCTTGTGGCCTTTCAGATACTTTGTCAGCTTCTTAGATTTTTCATACATCAATGTCACTGTTATTATTTTTATTTTAATTTTCAATTGTCTATCTTACAATATACAAGTAATTAATTGAATTTTACACATTAACTGCATTTCTTGTAACATTGCTTAACTTTCTTCTTAGTTTTAGTTATTTTGTTGTTGCTATATATTTGATTGACTTGTCTAAATAGATGTCACCAACAAATAAAAAATAGTTTTAATTCTTCTTTTCTAAACAGTATGGCTTCTCAATAATTTTCTAATATGAATTCGTGGAGAGAAATTTAATATAATGAGAGTGGACAACTTTTTGTTGATTCTGATCTTAGAAGTAAAGCACTCAGTCTTCTACCATAAAATGTGATGTTAGTTATACAGTTTATTACCTTCACCAGGTTGAGGAAGTTTTCTATGTCTAGTTTGTTAAGAGTTTTTATACAGAGTGTGCCCAGTTGCTCAATTGTGTCCAGCTCTTTGTGACCCCAAGGAGTGTAAACCTCACAGTCTCCTCTGGCCTTGGGGATTCTCTAGCAACAATTGTGGAGTGGGTTGCCATCCACTCCTCCATGGGTTCTTCCCACCACAGGGATGGAACCCAGGTATCCTGCATGCCAGTTGGATTCTTTACCAGCTGAGCCACCAGGGAGGCCCAAGAATACCCTTCTCCAGGGGTTTTCCTAACCCAGGAATAAATGTTAGATTTTATCAAATTATTGTTCAGTATTTATGGACATGATCCTACTATGTTTCATCTTTAATTCTTTAGTAAGTTGAATTACACTGATGGATTTTCAAATATTTAACCAATCCTGAATTCTTAGGCGGTGGGGGGCGGCGGGGGGGGGCGCGCAAAAATGAATAGATTATGCTGTGCCATACTTTGAATATATTGTAGTCAATGCTCTGTTCGGAACACTTTCTATTGCTACCTCTTCAAATACACAATTTTCTTCTGCTGCCCTGTCCAAATTGTCATTTTACCTATCCACTGTGTTTGTCACATGACACTATAGTCTTCATATATACAAGATGAAATTGGATCTTTTTTTATGAATTCCATGTCGCTACTTAATTTTAATATATGCAAAACACAGATATTCCAAGTATTTTAATGTCTCTGTCTGCAGTTTCTGAATTCTATGCCACTTCTGGGTCAGTTTGATTTCCTAAGGGCATTTTAATATGATTTTTCTTACCTTAGTGAGATTAAATATCTTTATAATGTGGTTAGTGTCCAGTTCCATACATTTCTTGTGAATTGGTTGCTCATGTCTTTTAAACATCTCTTAATAAAGTTAAAGGCCAGTGCTACATCTTTCTTAGAAACTGTTAGCTCATGTCTTTTTCACATTTTTCTATCAGGTTTTATGTTCTCTGTCCTCAAAATTTTTAGTAATCAAGTTTTCTGTTTGTTTATGGTGTCATTTGTTCAATCTTTTAAAATTTTAAGCATTGTGAGGCTTCCTGGGTAAATAAGTAATGAGTGGGCACCAGGAAATGAGCAATTCAATTCACAGGACACCCAGGACATCCCACTAAGCCAACAACCTGTGTACCCACAGGCACACCTCAAGCTGATTGATCCTGCTTGTCAATTTGGAACACAAGGAGTGTGATGAAGCAAACAACTCATTCCCTTTTCATCCAGAGCCAGCGACCTCAATGAGAGACCTTGGGAACAAGATGGACAGGACATGATAACTCACTGTTTCCTCCAAGAAGCTGGAAGCTTGTGGTAGCTATTCATGGAAATGAATTTCACCATGGTCTCAACTCTGAGGTAAGTGCCAATGGAGGTGCCAGAAGAAAACAAGGTGAGAAAGATTTGTGAGGGCACATGTTGAGGAGACCTTTGCAATCGAGGCTCACACATCTCTGGGCAAGCTCCACCTCTTCCTGGGAATACTGATCAGTCACAGGTGGTCATTTATTGCATTGTATCACCCAGCACAACCTGAAGCATGCAATTATCTGTCTCATTCCTAACACCCTGTTAAGGCCCAAACCTGGCTGGTACACCTAGTGATTCGACCATGATTCCTAGGCTTGAAACAAGGAAGTTCCAAGTGAAGCAAGAGCAAGTGTATTCAGAGCAGTCTCAGAGTCTGAAGACAGGTGTTTCAGACTGGAAACTAGAAAACAGAGGAAAGCTACCTGAACAGTGAGAAAAGAAGGTGGGATGGAAAAGGTTTCTAAGTTGTCCAAAATTAAATGGCTTTCAAGTTGTGTTAAGAGAACTTGTAGGAGGAAAGTGAAAGGATTCTTTCTTCTGCAGTGTAATAACCATGGGGGGATTTTAGGCCAGACATTAAAAAGTATATAATGGTGAAACATGAGAGAGAACAGAATGAAATTCTGAACAGTATGGCTGGGGGACATGGTTTGGAGGAGACACACGTTTGCTGCCATGTGACCCATCTGAGTTGACTTAGAGAGTTGAGGATGGCAGGTGAATCTGGAGGGCTCTTTAGGAGCATTAAGAATGTCTCCTAAAATGTCTACGGAAACATCTGAATTGCTCCCCATCCTGCCCAGATATGTCAGGATGGGGCTTTGCGATATCAAGGCTCACCCAGGGCCACCACTGGTTGGGGAACTGAGTTGCTGACCTCATAAAGCATAAGGGTATGATTCCATACGGAGGGGTGCTCTGGGTTTCTGGAGCAGAACAAGTCTTCAAAATGATTAAGGAGAATGAGAGATGACAAGGCTCTAGTGCAGCTATGAAACAGCTGACTCCGTACACCGAGGACGAAAAGATAAAGACATCCTATCAACTGAGGTCCAAAAGAAGTGTCAAGGTGAGCTGAACCCACCCAAGCTCCTCTTGTCCAATGACACCACCCCGTTAATCCCGCATCCTCTTTCCTTGCCTGGCACTTGCCCTGTCTTGGCCCACACCACTTCTCCTGAAGCTGTCAGTTCCAACCATCTTCTTTCTCTTCCCCAAACCAATGCCATTCTGTGATCACTCTCTTGTTTTCTCCAGGTGTCCAGGGTAACCATGAAAGTGAATAAGCACATTCAACCAAAGCTGACCTAGAAAACTTCTCAAAAATCTCCCACTTCAGAGAAACTTGAGAAAATCAGAGGCTTAAAGCTCTGTAGCCAGTGTTCATATGTGAATGAAGAGTTGAATCAGAATAAACCAGAGGAGGTTTCCGAGATGGTGGAGGCCCCTGCCATCCCAGCTAGACCAGTGGGCAGCCAGTGACATCAGAGCACTGCTAGAGATCTCAGAAATCTACGGCTGTCTCGCTGCTGAGAAATGACCAATGATATAAACGTTTAATCTTATACCAGCAGCATAGATTAATAATAAAGTTAATAAAATCAACCGGATGTGGAATTATGTGTGTCTCAGAGCTCTCTGATAGATAGTGTGGGGCAGAAATGTCCGGGAAGGGATAAGCGTGTGAAGAGGGAGGGAGATGGGTCCTATGGAATTGGAGATGGGATCGAAGGTCCAGTCCGCCAGAAAGTCAGAAGAACTGGTTCCAGACTGAGCCCCAAAGTTACACTTCCTATGGGAGAAGAGGAAGAGGATTTGGTATTTCTATGTGTCAGTGCAGAGGTGGGAACTTAGCCGGGGGCGGGGGGTGGGGGTTGGGGGTTGGGGGCGTGTCATGTGTGGGGTGGCAGGGCCATTTGCTAAAAAGGCATACAAAGTAGTTGCTCCTACGGTATCACTTATAGAATCTTAAAATGCCACAACGTAGAAAATATTACAAAAATAGAGTCTCATATATAGAGAGAACTGGGTGCCAGCAGGGAGAGGGAGGATGAGGTGCATTCAGAGGTGGGGAGTGGGAGGCACAAAGTGTTAGGTGTAAGATGAGCTCAAGGATGTATTGTACAACGTGGGGGAATAGAGCCAGCAGTTTGTAATAAGTATGAATGGAAGTAAGCTTTAGCAGTTGCATAATAAGAAAGAAAAGGAAACAAGAGGGAAGGAAGGAGGTACAAGTTGAAGGAAAATAATGGTGTTTTTGGAAGTCACAAACCCAATATTGATTAGCCCCTTTTTAGCTAAGGAAATTTGAATGGAACAGTGGCCTCCCACAGGCAGGGTGGGGGTAGTGGGGGTGGGGGGTTGGGGAGGTGGTTGTCCACATGCAGTGCAGTCAATACCGGGGGCATTGATCATGAAGACATTTGTTACAAGAATAAAACCAAATAAAAGCTGGTTCTGTTTTTATTCCCATCTCCATACTCCAGTATTCTAAAGGATTGTCAGTAATTAAACACATTTTCTCTGCAAAGCAAAATTTTGTTAGTTTAATTTTTTAAAGTTTGCTGTCATTTATGTCAGGTTTTAATATTTTATTTATTATTCACAAGGTACAACGTTTATATGTGTGTATATATATATATATATGCATATGCACACGTGCATATATGTGTATACATATATATGTAATTTCATAGGGTCAGAGTTTTAGTACTTATCTTTAAAAATTCCTTGTCTTCTACGAGGGAGTTACTTAAGAGAAGACCCTATTAAATAGTTGTAATCATGGGCTGCCATGTTTACCACTGCTCCATTAAACAGAGCATCCTTAATGGCTTGGAAGGCCTTGAGAACATCTCCTGAACAACCTGCATTCCTTGAGAGAAAGTACTAATACACACCCCGCGTTCAAACAGTTGATTCTAAATACACTGATACCACAAGCACTGCCAAGGTAAAGACACACAATGTGCTTTTATTTATATCTAAGTCAGTGAAACAAAACATTCATGTAAGGTACACATTTTTTTAGCTTGAAAATGACAAAATCTTCTTGTATTGGAACATAAAATATCTTGCTGAATTTGAAAATGTTTTAAAGTGAAATTCATGCTAAACTGTCAGTTATTTTGAAACTATGGACCAAAGGAAATAAAATTCCATTAATTGGGGCTGCTTAAACAGTATTTTTCACAGTTTTTCTTAAAAATTCCCATACATTTTTACAGTCATAATTAAATAAAAAATGATCGATAGATTTTATACTATTTTTATTTGCTGAACGTTATTATTTCCTTTAATTTCTGAATGTAACTAGAAAGTTGTTCTCTTGAGTGGGTGTTAAAAATACTGCCCTCTACTGTGTGAAGCATCCTGTTTACACTACTTTGGGAGACATTTTATTGCCTTAAACATTTTTTTTTTTTTTAATTTTTTATTAGTTGGAGGCTAATTACTTCACAACATTTCAGTGGGTTTTGTCAGACATTGATATGAATCAGCCATAGATTTACATGTATTCCCCATCCCGATTCCTCCTCCCACCTCCCTCTCCACCCAATTCCTCTGGGTCTTCCCAGTGCACCAGGCCCGAGCACTTGTCTCATGCATCCCACCTGGGCTGGTGATCTGTTTCACCATAGATAGTATACATGCTGTTCTTTTGAAATATCCCACCCTCACATTCTCCCACAGAGTTCAATAGTCTGTTCTGTATTTCTGTGTCTCTTTTTCTGTTTTGCAGATAGGGTTATATTTCAGCTCTACTGTCTAGGCTTTTAGTTTCACTTTGTTTAGGCTGAGAATTTTCAGCTCTATTACTATTATCTTAAGAGTTCCTCTTAAGAATGTGTGTCTGTTGTTTCATTTGCTCAGTCATGCCCAGCTAATTCCCACCTCGTGGACTGAAGGCCCACCAGGCTCCTCTGTTCCCTGTGATTCTCCTGGCAAGAATAATGTAGTGGGTTGTCATGCTCTGCTCCAGCGGATCTTCCTAACATAGAGATGGAACTCCTGACAGGTGTGGCTCCCGCATTGCAGACAGATTCTTAACCAGTGAGCCAAAATATATCTTGTGTACAAGAAACCCATTTTAATTATGAAGATTCATAATCAGTGAAAAAAAATAAAGATGGAGAAGCCCAAGCAAACATTTATCTTTTACTAAGTAATAAAAACAAAAACAAAAAAACCTTTTAATTTTGCCTTCATTTATTTTTTTACATACTTTCTTTCTTAACTCATAGTTTTTATTTAATATCATCTTATTGTGTAGATAATTACGTTTAACATGTCTTACAAACCAGATATACATTGCGAATGAATTCCCCAATTTTTATTCATATGAGAATATCTACCTCTCCTTTATATTTGAAGGATAATTTTCCTGGACATAGAAATTAAGCTTAGTAGTTTCAAAAAAAATCTTTATTGACATGTTGTTCATGTACCATGAGTTTACCAGTTAAAGTGAATAATTCATTGATTTGTAATGTCTTCATAGGTTTCATAACCATAACACTCCCTCATTCTAGAATATTTTCATCATTCCAATGGGAAACACTGTCCTTTTTTTTTTTTTTCTATTCTACTTCCCCTTCATCTGTGCCCTGGCATCCACTCCTCTATTTTCTGTCTTTAGAGAATTACCTAATCTGTGACATATTTATTTACATGAATGGAATAATGAAATATGTAGTCTTTTGTGCCTGAATTATTTCAATTAACATAATTGTTTCAGGGGTATAGCATGTTATAGCATGTATCAGAACATCATTCATTTGATTGCTGAATACTATTGCATTGTGTGTTTTATTTATTTGATCACCAGTTGTTGAACATTTGAGTCACTTCAACATTTGTTTTGTTTGTTTTAATTTATTCCTTGTTAAACTTTCTTATTTTTAATTTAATAAGTTTAATTTTTTAAGTAAATAAAGTTTAAGTTTTAAGTAAAGAAAGTAAATTCTGTAATGGTTTACAGAATTTCGTTGTTTTCTGTCAAACCTCAACATGAATCAGACATATGTATAAATATATCCCCTCCCACTTGAAAACGCCTCACATCTCCCTGCCCATTTGACCCTTACAGGTTGATGCTGGGCCCTCTTTGTGTTTTCTGAAACATACAGCAAATCCTTTTGGCTATCTGTTTTGTGTATGGTAATGCAAGTTTTCATGTTACTGTCTCCATACACCTTACCCTCACCTTCCCTCTCTCCATGTCCATTATCCTGTTTTCTGTGTTCTGTTAAGAAAGTTCTGTCTATTCAAGGCTATATTTTTTTCCAGTAGTCATATATGGGTGTGAGAGTTGGACTATAAAGAAAGCTGAGCACCGAAGAATTGATACTTTTGAACTGTGGTGTTGGAGGAGACTCTTGGAGTCCCTTGGACTGCAAGGAGATCCAATCAGTCCATTCTAAAGGAGATCAGTCCTGGGTGTTCATTGGAAGGACTGATGTTGAAGCTGAAACTCCAATATTTTGGCCACCTGATGCAAAGAGCTGACTCATTGGAAAAGACCCTGATGCTGGAGGAGAAGAGGATGACAGAGGAGGTGATTGTTGGATGGCATCACCAATTCAACAGACTTGAGTTTGGGTGAATTCCAGGAGTTGGTGATGGACAGGGAGGCCTGGCGTGCTGCAGTTCATGTGATTGCAAAGAGTTGAGCACAACTGAGTGACTGAACTGAGCTGAACTGATGTTTCTTGCTCATTTGGAGCTCTGGAACTAAATTCTTCAGTATGATCTTTCTGATTTCTGTATACATGCATTAGTATAGATGCATACATATATATATATGTATATACTTTTTGACTTACTTCATTCTGTATAGGCACTAGAGTCATCCACCTCATTAGAACTGACTCAAATGTATTACTTTCTATGACAGAGTAATATTCCATTGAAAACACCTTTCCTGGTCCTTTGGTAACTTTTTATTCCAGTCCCAAAGAAATGCAGTGCCAAAGAATATTCAGACTACCACATAACTACATTCATCTCACATGCTAGCAAGGCAAAGTTCAAAATTCTCCAAGCAAGGCTTCAATAGTTCATGAACTGGGAACTTCCAGATGTTTAAGCTGGATTTAGAAAAGTCAGAGTAATCAGAGATCAAATTGCCCACTTCCATTGGATCATAGAAAAAGCAAAGGAATTCCAGAAAACAAACAAATAAACAAACAAAACATATACTAGTGCTTTACTGGTTAGGCCAGTGCCTTTGACTGTGTTCAGTTTAGTCGCTCAGTCATGTCCTATTCTTTTTGACCTCATGGACTGTAGCATACCAGGATTAGTACAAATTGTGGAAAATTCTTCAAGAGATGGGAATACTAGACCACCTGACCTGCCTCCTGAGAAATCTGTATGCAGGTCATGAAGCAACTGTTAGAACCGGAAATGGAGCATCAGTCTGGTTCCAAATTAGGAAAGGAGTACGTCAAGGCTAAACATTGCCATCTTGCTGATTGTACTTATAGGCAGAGTACATCATGCAAAATGACAGCATGGATGAAACACAAGCTATAATCGAGACTGTCAGAAGAAATGTCAATAATCTGAGATATGCGGATGACACCTCCCTTATGGAAGAAAGTGAAGAGGAACTAAATGGGCTCTTGATGAAAGGGAAAGAGAATTAAAAATCTGCTTAAAACTCAACATTCAAAAAACTTAGAAAATTGGATCTGATCCCATTACTTCATGGCAAATAAGTAGGGAAACAATGGAAACAGTGACAGACTTTAATTTAGGGCTCCAAAATCACTGCAGATGGTGACTGCAGCCATGAAATTAAAAGATGTTTTCTCCTTGGAAGAAAAGCTATGACCAACCTAGCCAGCCTATTATAAAGCAGATAAATTACTTTGCTGACAAACAAAGATATATTTTCCATCTAGTCAAAGGTATGTTTTTTTTTTTTTCCATCAGTCAAGAATCAAGAATCAATGAAAGACATCAAGTAGGAATGAAAGAAATCAAAGATGACATAAAAAGATAGAGAGATGTTCCATGTTCCTGGGGTGGGGGGGGGGAATCAATATTGTGAAAATTACTATGCTGTCAAATGCAATTTACAGATTCATTATGGCCCATATCAAATCATCAATGACATTTCTCACAGCAGTAGAACAAATCATTTCAAAATTCATATGGAAGTATAAAAGACAATGAATAATGAAAGCACTCTTGACAAAGAAGAATGGAGCTAGAGGAAGCAATCTTCCTGACTTTAGGTTATTCTACAAAGCTACAGTCATCAAGAAAGTATGGCACTGGCAGAAAAACTGAACTACAGACAAATGAAACAAGAGAGAAAGACCAGAAATAAATCCATGAACCTATGGGTATCTGATTTTTGAAAAAAGATGCAAGAATATACAATGGAGGCAAAGACAGCCTCTTTAATATGTGGTGCCAGCAAAACTGGACAGCTACATGTAGGAGAATAAAATTAGGACACTTCCTAACACCGTATAGAAAGATCAACTTGAAATGTATTAAAGACCTAAATGTAAGACCAGAAAGTATAAAACTCTTAGAGGAAAACATAAGCAGAACAAACAATGACATAAATCCAAGCAACATTCTCTGTGACCCACCTCCTAGAGTAAAGGAAATAAAAACAGGTAAACAACTGGGACCTGATTAAACTTAAAACCTGTCTCACAGCAAGGGAAATTATAAGCAAGGTGAAAAGACAACCCTGAGAATGTGAGAAAATAATATCAAATGAAACAACTGACAAAGGATTAATTTCCACAAGATGCGAGCAGCTCATACTACTCTATACCAGAAAAAGAAACAACCCAATCCTGGAATGGGAAAATCAAAAAGTGGGAAGAAAGAGAAAAAGGCATTTCTCTGGAGAAGACATACAGATGGCTAACAAACACATGAAAAATGCTCTGTATCACTCATTATTGGATAAATGCATATCAAAACTACAATGAGATATTTCTCTACACATGTCAGAATGTTCATCAACAAAAGTTCTACAAAAAATAAATGCTGAAAAGGCTGTGATGTAAAGGGAACCTTCTTCTGCTATTGGTGGCAATGCAATTTGATAGAGACTTTATAGAAGACTGTATGGAGATTCCTTTAAAAAACCTAGGAATAAAACCACCATATGACCTGGTAATCCCACTCCTAGGCAAATACCCTGAGGAAACTGAAATTGAGACAGACACATATCTCATTCTTCATTACAACATCATTTACAGTAGGTAGAACGTGGAAACAACTTAGACGTCCATTGACAGATTGATAAAGAAGCTGTGGTACTGCTATACATGGGATATTCAGTTCAGTCACTCAGTCATGTCTGATTCAGCGACCCCATGAACTGCAGCATACCAGAATAACCTGCCCATCACCTACTCCTCAAGCTTGCTAAAACTCATGTGCATTGGGTCAATGATGCCATCCAACCATCTCATCTTCTATCGTCCCCTTCTTTTCTTTCCTTAAATCTTCCCAACATCAGAGTCTTTTCTAATGAGTTAGTTCTTCACGTCAGGTGGCCAAAGTATCGGAGCTTCAGCGTCAGTCCTTTCAATGAATATTGTGGACTGATTTTCATCAATTGACTGGTAAGATATCCTTACAGACCAAGGAGCTCTCAAGAGTCTTACCCAATGCTGCAGTTCAAACGCATCAGTTCTTAGGCACTCAGCTCTTTTCATAGTCCAACTGTCACATCCATACATAACTCCTGGAAAAAGCATTGATTTGACTGGTTGGCCCTTCGTTGGCAAAGCAATGTCTCTATTCTTTAATATGCTGTCTAGTTTGGTCATAGCTTTTCTTCCAGGGGGAAGCATCTTTCAATTTTATGACTGAAATTACCATCTGCAGTGATTTTGGACCACCCCCCCCCCAACAACCTTCCACCCCAAATATAATGTCTGTCACTGTTTCCATTGTTTCCCCATCTACTTTTCATGAAGCTATGGGACCTGAGCCCATGATCTTAGTTTTCTGAATGTTGGGTTTTAAGCCAAAATTTTCACCTTCCTCTTTCACTTTCATTAAGTGGCCCTTTGGTTCTTCACTTTCTTCCATAAGGGTGATATCATCTGCATATCTGAGATCAGTGACATTTCATTGGGATACACATGTCTCTTTCAATTCTGGTTTCCTTGGGGTGTAGGCCTTGCAATGGAATTGCTGGGTCATATGGCAGATCTATTACCATTTCTTAAATGAATCTCCACACTGATCTCAAAAGTTGCTGTACTAGTTTGCATTGCCACCAAACAGTTAAGAAGGTTTCCTTCTCTCTGCAGCTTCCCCAGTATTTATTTTCTGTAGACTTTTTGATAGCAGCAATTCTGACAGGCATGAGATGGTGCCTCATTGTGGTTTGATTTGCATTTCTCTAATAATGAGTGATACTGAGCATCTCTTCATGTGTTTGTTAGCCATTTGTTTGTTTTCTTTGGAGAAATGTCTGTTTAGTTCTTTGACCCATTTTTCGATTGGGTCGTTTGTTTTTCTGGTATTGAGCTGCATGAGCTGCTTGCAAATTTTTGAGGTAATTTTTTGTTAGTTGCTTCATTCTCTATTATTTTCTCCCATTCTGAAGGCTGTTTTTTTCACTCTGCTTATAGTTTCCTTTGTTGTGCAGAAGCTTTAAGTTTAATTAGATCCCATTTGTTTGTTTTTGCTTTTATTCCCATTACCCTGAGAGGTGTGTCAAAGAGGATCCTGATGTGATTTATGTCAGAGTGTATTTGGCCTATGTTTTCCTCTATAGATATTGGTCTTACATTTAGGTATTTAAGCAATTTTGAGTATATGTTTGTGTATGGTGTTAGAAAGTGTTCTAGTTTCATTCTTTTACATGTGGTTGACCATTTTCCCAACATCACTTGTTAAAGAGATTGTCTTTTCTCCATGGTATATCCCTGTCTCCTTTGTCAAAGATAAGGTGTCCATAAGTGTGTGGATATATCTCTGGGCTTTGTCTTTTGTCCCATTGATCTATATTTCTGTGTTTGTGCCAGTACCATACTGTCTTGATAGCTGTAGCTTTGTAGTATTGACTGAAGTCAGGCAGGTTGATTCCTCCAGTTCCATATTTCTTTCTCCAGATTGGTTTGGGTATTAGAGGTTTTTGGAATTTTCATACAAAGTATGAAGTCATCTTTTCTAATTCTGTGGAAAACACCATTGGTTGCTTGATGATTATTTTAAATGTAAACAGATTAAATGCTCCAACCAAAAGACACAGACTGAATGAATGATACAAAAACAAGACCCATACATATGCTGTCTACAAAACAACCCACTTCAGACACAAAGACACATATAGAAAGAAAGTGAGAGAATGGAAAACTAAATTCTATGTAAATGGAAAGGAAAAGAAAGCTGGAACACAATCCTCATATCAGACAAAACAGACCTTAAAATAAGAATACTACAAGAGATAAGGGCACTACATAATGATCAAGGGAACAATCCAAGAGGAAGACATAACATTTGTAAATATCTATTTACCAAACACCTTATTGCCAAATTCACACTTAAATTGAAGAAAATAGGGAAACCCACTAGACCATTCAGGGATGAACTATATCAAATCCCTTACAATTATACAATGGAAGTCACAAATAGATTCAAGGGAATAGATCTGATACACAGAATAAGTGAAGTACTGTGGACAGAGGTTAGTGACATTTTACCGGAGGCAGTGATCAAGACCACGCCCAAGAAAAAGGAAGGCAAAATGGTTGTTTGATGAGGCCTTACAAATAGCTGAGTATAGAAGAGAAGCAAAAAACAAAGGAGAAAAAGGAAAATATACTCATTTGAATGCAGAGTTCCAAAGAATAGCAAAGAGGGATAAGAAAGCCTTCCTCAGCGATCAATGCAAAGAAACAGAAGGAAACAATAGAATCCAAAAGACGAGATATCTTTAAGAATGTTAGAGATACCAAGGACATGTTTCATGTAAAGATGGGCACAATAAAGGACTGAAGTTATATGGACCTAAGAGAAGCAAAATATATTAACAAGTGGTGGCAATGATACACAGAAAAAAACTATATAAAAAAAGACCTTCATGACCCAGATAACCACGATGCTGTGATCCCTCACCTAGAGCAAGACATCTTGCATTGCAAAGTCAAGCGGGCCTTAGGAAGCATCCCTATGAACAAAGCTAGTGGAGGTGATGGAATTCCGGTTGAACTATATCAAATCCAAACAGAATATGCTGTTAAGATGCTGTACTCAGTAAGGCAGCAAATATGGAAAACTCAGCAGTGGCCACAGGACTGGAAAAGGTCAATTTTCATTCCAACCCCAAAGAAAGGCAACACCAAAGAATGTTGAAACTGCCACACAGTTGTACTCATCTCAGAGGCAAGCAATGTTCAAATTCTACAAGCCAGGCTTCAACATATGTTAACCATGAACTTCCAGATGTTCAACCTGGATTTAGAACACCAGAGGAACCAGAGATCAAATTGCCAACAGACTGGAAACTAGAAAACTGAAGAGATCAAGTTAACACTGAATAAAGTAGGTGGGTGGAAAAAGCTTCTGTAGGTGACCCAGAAGTATATGGTCTTCAAGCTTCCTTAAGACCAACTTGTAGGAGGAAAGTGGGATGATTCTCATTTCCAGACACTTCAATACAGCCTAATTATGATGGATGGATTTTAGGCAAAATATTAAAAATTTCATAATGGTGAAAGATGAGAGAGAAGAGAGTGAAAGCCTGAATGCTGTGGCTGTGAGTCAAGGTTTGTAGGAGACACACTCCCCCTGCCATGTGACCCATCAAAGTTGACTGAGAGAGATGACGACGGCAGGTGAGTTTGGAGTGCTCTTAAGGGGCCTTAAAATGCCCCGTTTCACCCACCAAAACATCTGAATTGCTCCCCATCCACCCGCAGATGTGTCATGATGGGGCTTTGTGATGTCAAGGCTAACCCAGGGTGCCCATTGGCTGGGAACTGACTTGCTGACTTCATAAACATAAGGGTGTGGTCTGCTAGGGATGTGTATATATAGGGATGCTCAGGGCCTCTGGAGAAGACCACTGGAATCTTCAAAATCACTAAATTGACTGGGAAGCAAAGAGGCTCTAGCTCAGTTATGGAAGAGCCAACTCCAAATACCCAGGAGGAAAAGATGAAATCCTCCTATCAACTGAGGTCCAAAAGAGGTCAAAGTTAGCCAAACCCACCCAAGCTCCTCTTACCCACTGACACTGCCCCCTAAGATGGCCACCCCTGTCCTTGCCTGGCACATACCCCTTCTCTGTCCACACCATTCTCCTGACACCATCACTCTCATCCATCTTCACCCTTTTCCCCAAACCAGTGTCATTCCGTGCTCCCTCTCTCTCTCTCTCTCGCTCTCTGTTTTTTTTTTTTTTTTTTAATTTAATCCAGTTGGATGGGATAATGTGATTGTGAACAAGCAAATTCAAGTAAAGCTGACCAAAGAAAGTTCTAAAAAAATCTCCCACCTCAAGAAACTGAAGAAAATCAGAGGTTCAAGTCTCTGTAGCCAGTATTCCAAGGTGAATGAAGAGCTGAATTATAATGAACCAAAGGCGGTCCCAATGATCATGCAGAACCCTGCTTTTCCAGCTAGATCAGTAGGGAGACAGTGATTTCAGAGCATGGCTAGAGACCTCAGAAATCTTCTGGGGTCTTGCCACTGAGAAATGGCCAACAGTACAGACGTTGAATCTTATACCAAGAGCAAACTTTAATAATGAAAATAAAATAAAATCAACCTGATGTAGAATTATGTGTGTCTCTGAGTTCTCGGATAGATAGAAGGGGGCAGAGAGGATAGGGAAGGGATGTGTGGAGAGGGAGGAAGATGGGTCCCGTGAAGTTGGAGATGTGACCAGAAGGCCCAGTTAGCCAGATAGTAGGGTGAAGAACTTATTCCAGACTGAGTCCCAAAGATACACTTTGCATGGGAGAAGAAGCAGAGGACTTGGTGTTTCTTGTGTGAGTGCTGAGGTGGGAAGTTAGCTGGGGAGCCATGTCATCTGTGGTGTGGCAGTACCGTTTGTTAAGAGGCATACAAATAGTTGTCCTTAGAGCACCTACCTCACCGTAGTGTTTATTACACCTCAAAATATGGTGTCAGCAACTAACAGCCTCAAAAACTCAAACTTGCTTACTAGAATATAGTCCTTAGGAGTGAAATAATGATGGTTTTCAGTACGGAGATGTCTCAAAACTAAAAATGTAACAAAACATGACCTACCAATGTCATTCTTCAATATATAATTAAAAACAGCAACAACAACAACAGTGTTAATTAAAAAAAAGACCCATGTACCCCAATGTTCCTTGAAGCACACCATTCACCAAACGTGGAATCAACCTAAATGCCCATCAGGCAACAGGTGAATGGATAAGGATGTGGTATATATGTACTATGGGACACTCGTTCTTGTTCAGTCACTATGTCATGTCCCACTCTCTGCAATCCTATGGACTCTACTCCTCCAGACTCCTCTGCCCACGGAATTTTCCAGGAGAGAATACACCAGACGGTTGCTCTTTCCTTTTCAAAGGGATCTTCTTCACCTAGGGACTGAATCCACATCTCCTTCTTGACAGGCAAATTCTTTGGCACTGAGCCACCTAAAAGACCTATGGAGTGCTAACCACCCATGAAAGTAATGAAATAATGCCATTTGAAGCAAGATGGAAGGTATAATACTAAAATAAGAAAGAAAAATACTCTGTGATATCACCCACAGACTCTAAAGTACCACAAAGAAGAGAATATAACAAAAATAGAGCCTCACAGATATGGAAAACAATCTACTGTGTACCAGTGGGTGAGGGCGAGGGCATAAGGGAAGGGTCAATACAGAGGCGGGGGAGTGGGAGCTCCAAAATATTAAGTGTAAGATGAGCTCAAGGACATATGGTACAACGTGGGGAATAGAGCTAGTATTTTCTAATAACTATAAATAGAAAGCAAACTTTAACATTTGTATAATGAGGAAGAAAATGAAAGAACGAGCGGAGCAGAAGAAGGGGAAAAAGGGAGGAAATGGGTGGTGTTTACCGGGCTCTCAAAGCCAATATTGATTAGACCGTTTTTAGCTAAGGAATTTAGAATGGAGCAGTGGCCTCCCACAGGTGGGGCGGGTGGGGAGGCACACATCCAGTGCCGGCAATACTGGCGGGGCAGGGGGTGGAGGAGGGGGATGGCCCACGAAGAGTTTGATTGCAAGATAAAACCAAGTAAAATCTGGTTCTGTTTTTATTACCATCTCCACACTCCAATATTCTCACATAATATTATTAAATAAATATTTCCCCCTGAATGCAAATTTTGTTGGTTTAAGTTTTTAAAGTTTGTTGTCATTTATGTCAAATTGTAATATTTTATTTATTATTCACAAGGTACAAAATTGCAGTGTATATATATATATACACATATGCAAACACATATGTTTATATAGGCAAACACACATATATATAATTTCACATGGTTAGAGTTTTAGAACTTATCTTTAAAAAATCATTGTCTTCTGTGAGGGAGTTAATTAAAAGTAGACCCTGTCAAACAGTTGTCACCAACACAGGCTGTCATGGTTACCACTACTCCGTTACACAGAGCATCCTTAATAGTTTGCAAGGCCTTGAGACCACTTCCTGCAGAGACTACAATCCCTGAGGAAACGTACTAATACCTACCCCACGTTCAAACAATTGATTGTAAATACACAGTGATACCACAAAGACTGCCAAAGTAAAGATGCACAATGTGCTTTTATGTTTAAATCAGTGAAACAAAGTGTTCACTGCAAGGTACAAACCTTTTTAGCTAGAAAAGTACAAAATCTTATTTTTGAACATAAAATATACTGTTGAATTTGAAAACTATGTTTTAAAGTGAAATCTATTCTTGTCAGTTATTTTGAGACTATGGATAAATGAAAATAAAGCTACATTCATTGAGGCTGATAAAACTATCTTTTGAGATGTTTTTCTTAAAAATTCCTTTATATTTTCACAGTCTTAATTAGATATAAAATAATCAATAGATTTTATATTTTGTTTATGTTCTGGATATTTTTATTCCCTAAATATTTTATTGCATAAAATCTTTTATATTTCAGCTATAGTGTGTAGGTTTTGTTTTGTTTTTGTTTTATGCTGTTCTTTGTTTGTTTATAATTCAGCTCTTTATTCTAGGTTTTTTATTTTGCTATGTATAGACTGTGAATTTTCTCATCTATTGCTAGTATCTTCAGAGTTTCTGTTAGGGATCTATGTCTCTTATTGTTTAGGTGTTCAGTTGTGTCCAACTCTTTGCTATCCCACAGGCTGTAAGCCCACCAGGCTCCTCTGTCCACGGGGATTCTCCATGCCTTTATTTATTTTAATTGATTTATTTTTCATTGAAGGATAATTAATTTCCAGAATTTTGTTGTTTTCTTTTCTTTTTTTTTTTTTTTTTAGAATTTTGTTGTTTTCTATCAAACTCCAACATGACACTCTTTATTAACTCATAGTTTCTCTTCAGTATCGTCTTATTTTGTGTAAATAACTTCTTTAAACATTTCTTACAGACCAAGTACCTACTGATAGTAAATTCCCTAATATATTTTTCCTTTGAGAATATCAACTTCTCATTTATTTTTGAAGGACAAGATCCCTGCATATAGAATTTAAGTTCAGTATTTAAAAAAAAATCTTTTAATTTACTGATATGTTGTTCATGCACCATGAAACACCAGGTAAACTGTAAAATTCATTGATTCATAGTTTATTCATAGCTTGCATAATCATAACTGCTCCCTCATTCTAGAATATTTTCAAGACTCCAGTGGGAATCACTGTCCAGTTGGAAGACATTTTCCATTTCCTCCTTCATCTCAGCCCTGGCTTCCACTCCTCGAGTTACCTAATCTGCAATATGTGCATTCACATAATGGAATAATGCAATATGCAGCCGTTTGTTCCTGGCTTCTTTTAATTAACATAATCATTTCAGAGCTATATTATGTTATAGCATGTATAAGACCTCCATTTATTTGATGGCTGAATAATATTGCATTGCATGTTTCATTTATTTGTTCTAGAATTGATGGATATTTGAGTCTTTTCAATTTTTTTCTTTGTAAAATTTATTTCTTTTAAACTTTATTTTTAATTTCATAGTTTAAAATTTTTAAATTGAGTGACATTTTTATGCATGTATTTAGGTTATCATATGATTTTAACCTTTCATTTCATTTATATGGTCTGTCACAATGATTTGCCAATATTGAAGAATCCTTGCATCCCTAGAATAACACCACCTTGATCATGGTGTATGAGCTTTTTGATGTGTTGAATTATGTTAGCTAAACTTTTGTTGAGGCATTTCTTTTTTTTTTTTTCCCAATTATTTTAATTAGTTGGAGGCTAATTGCTTTACAATATTGTAGTGGTTTTTTTGCCATACATTGACATGAATCAGCCATGGATTTACAGGAATTTTTACATCTATGTTCACCAGTGATATTGGCTGGTAGTTTTCTTTTTTTGGTGTCGTCTTTGTCTGATTTTGGTATCAGGTTGATGGCAGACTCATAGAATGAGTTTGGCAGTGTTCCTTCCTCTCAAATTTTTTGAAAGAGTTTCAGAAGGATAGGCATTTGCTCATTTTTAACTGTTTGGTAGAATTCACTTGTGAAGCCCTTTGCTCCTGGGCTTTCATCGTTTGGGAGATTTATGGTCAAAATTTCGATCTAGAGTTTGTGTTTGGGTTATTCATAATTTTGATTTCATCTTGGTTCAGTTTTAGAAAATTGAGCTTTTCTAAAAATCTGTCCACTTCTTCCAGGTTATCCATTTTATTATTATAGAGTTGTTCATAATAGTCTCTGATACTCCTTGTCTGTTGTAACCTCTCCTTTTCTGTTTCTAATTTCATTGGTTTGCTACTTCTCTGTTTTCATCTTGATGACTCTAGCCAAAGGTTTGTCAGGTCTGCTTCTCTTCTTAAGGAACCAGAATTTAGTTTTATTAATTTTAACTATTTTTTTTTTTTACAAATTCATTTTTCTTTTATTTCTATTTGTATCTTTATGGGTTCTTTCCTTCTACTAATTTTGTGTTCTTTTCCCAGTTGTTTTAGGTGAAAGTTAGGTTGTCTATTGGATATTTTTCTTGTTTCTTGATATAAGATTGTATTGCTATAAAAAATTGTATTGCTATAAACTTCCCTCTTAGAACTGATTTTGCTAAGTCCCATGTGATTTGAGTTGTGTTTTCACTGTCATTTGTTTCTAGGAATTTTTTTATTTCCCTTTTGATTTCTTCAGTAACCAGTTGGTTATTTAGAAGTGTTGTTTAATCTCCATATGCTTGTGTTTCTTACACTGTTTTTCATGTAATTGATATCTAGTTTCATACCATTGTGGTTGGAGAAGATGCTTGATACAATTTCAATTTTCTTAAATTTACTGAGGTTTGATTTGTGGCCAAGGTGTGGTCTACCCTGGAGAATGTTCCATGTGCCCTCGAGAGGATGTTGCATTCTTCTGCTTTTGGGTGGCATGTCCTGAAGATATCAATGAGATCCATCTCATCTAATGTATCATGTAAGACATGCGTTTCCTTATTAATTTTCTGTCTTGATGATCTGTCCATTGCTGTGAGTGGGGTATTAAAGTCTCCTACTATGATTGTGTTACTTTCAATTTCTCCTTGCTTCCCTGATGGCTTAGAGGGTAAAGCGTCTGCCTGCAATGCGGGAGACCCGGGTTCAATCCCTGAGTTGGGACGATCCCCTGGAGAAGGAAATGTCCACCCACTCCAGTATCCTTGCCTGGAAAATCTCACGGACGGAGGAGCCGGGGAGGCTGCAGTCCATGGGGTCACAAAAAGTCGGACACAACTGCACGACTTCACTATTATTGTGTTACTGTCAGTTTCTTCTTTTATATTTGTTAATGTTTGTCTTATGTATTGAGGTACCTCTATGTTGTGTTCATAGGTATTTCCGATTATTATGTCTTCATCTTAGATTGATCCCTTGATCATTATGTAGTGTCCTTCCTTGTAATCTTCTTTAGTCTAAGGTCTAGCTTGTGTGATATGAGGATTGTTACTCCAGATTTCTTTTGCTTACCATTTGCATGGAATATATTTTTCCATCTTCTCACTTTCAGTCTATATGTCTTTAGGTCTGAAGTGGGTTTCTTGTAGAAAACGTGCAATTGGATCTTGTTTTTGTATCCATTCAGCCAGATTTTGTCGTTTGGATGGAACATTTAATCCATTTACATTTAAGGTAATTACTGATACATATGCTCAAATTGCCATTTTCTTTAGCTTTGCTGTTGATTTTCTAGACATATTTTCTTCTCTTTTATTTATTGACTATGTAAATCCCTTTAACATTTGTTGTAAATCTGGTTGGTGGTCCTAAACTGTCTTAACTTTTACATACCTGAACAGCTTATGATTTCTCTATCAATTTTGAATGAGATTTTTGCCAGGTACAGTAATCTTGCTTGTAGATTATTCCCTTTCAATACTTTTTTTGGTCTGCAGAGTTTCTGATGAAAGAAAAGCTGTTAAGTGTATGTGGTTTCCCTTGTATGTTACTTGTTGCTTCTCCCTTGCTGTTTTAATATTCTTTATTTGTGTTTAGTCTTTATTAGTTTAATTAGTATGTGTCTTGCTGTGTTTCCACTTTGGTTTATCATATATGGGGCTCTTTGTGACTCTTGCACTTAATTGACTATTTCCTTTTCCTTGTTGGGGATATTTTCAACTATAATCACTTCACAATTTTTTTTTTTTTCATATCCTTCCTTCTATCTTCTTGTGGAAACTCTATAATTTGAGTGTTGGTGCATTTTATATTGTCCCTGACATCTTTGAGACTATCCTCTATTTTTTTCATTCTTTTTTTCTTTATTCTGCTCTTCAGCAGTTATTCCCACCATTTTATCTTCCAGCTCACTGACTCATTCTTCTGCTCCAGATATTCTGCTATTGATTTCTTTTAGAGTACATTTGATTTCAGTAATTGTCTCTGATGTCTCTTCATGTTTATTCTTAAATTCATCCATGTCTTTGATCACTGGTTGTTGTCTTTTCTCCATTTTGTTTTCAAAGTTTTTGATCATTTTACTATGATTTTTCTTTATTCTTCTTCCGGTATTTTGCCTATTTCCTCTTCATTTATTTGGACTTCTGTGTTTTTAGATTTTTCCTCCATTTGTGTAGCATTTATATATCTTTTCGTTACTTTTTTTTTTTTTTTTTTTTAACCTTACTGTGTTTGACATCTCCTTTCCCCAGGCTTCAAGGTTGAATTATATCTTTCTTTTGGCTTCTTCTCTCCTAAGGTAGGTCATCACTTCATGTGAAGTAGATGGGGAAACAGTGGAAACAGTGTCAGAATTTATTTTTTGGGGCTCCAAAATCACTGCAGATGGTGAGTGCAGCCATGAAATTAAAAGACGCTTACTCCTTGGAAGGAAAGTTATGGCCAACCTAGATAGCATATTAAAAAACAGAGACACTACTTTGCCAACAAATGTCCATCTAGTCAAGGCTATGGTTTTTCCAATGGTCATGTATGGTTGTGAGAGTTGGACTGTGAAGAAAACTGAGCGCCAAAGAATTGATGCTTTTGAACTGTGGTGTTGAAGAAGACTTGAGTGGCCTTGGACTGCAAGGAGATCCAACCAGTCCATCCTAAAGGAGATCAGTCCTGGGTGTTCATTGGAAGGACTGATGCTGAAGCTGAAACTCCAATACTTTGGCACCTGATGTGAAGAACTGACTCATTGGAAAAGACCCTGATGCTGGGAGGGATTGAGGGCAGGAGGAGAAAGGGACAGCAGAGGATGAGATGGCTGGATGGCATCTCCAACTCGATGGACATGAGTTTGAGTAGACTCCGGGGGTTGGTGATAGACAGGGAGGTCTGGCATGCTGCGATTCATGGGGTCGCAGAGCCAGACATGACTGAGCCACTGAACTGAACTGATGGGACCAGATGCCATGATCTTAGTTTTCTGAATGTTGAGCTTTAAACCAACCTTTTCACTCTCCTCTTTCACTATCATCAAGAGGCTCTTTAGTTCTTCTTCACTTTCTGCCATAAGGGTGGTGTCATCTGAATACCTGAGGTTATTCATATTTCTCCCGGGAATCTTGATTCCAGCTTATCCTTCCTCCAGCCCAACGTTTCTCATGATGTACTCTGCATAGAAGCTAAACAAGCAGGGTGACAATATATAGCCTTGACCTACGCCTTTTCCTATTTGGAACCAGTTTGTTGTTCCATGTCCAGTTCTAACTGTTGCTTCCTGACCTGCATACAGATTTCTCAAGAGGCAGGTCAGGTGGTGACGTCCCATCTCCTTCAGAATTTTCCAGTTTATTGTGATCCATACAGTCGAAGGCTTTGACGTAGTCAATAAAGCAGAAATGTATGTTTTTCTGGAATGCTTTTGCCTTTTCGATGATCCAGTGGCTGTTGGCTATTTGATCTCTGGCTCCTCTGCCTTTTCTAACACGAGCTTGAACATCTGGAAGGTCATGGTTTACGTATTTCAGGTTTCCAAGCCTGAAGCCTGGCTTGGAGAACTTTGAGCATTACATTAGTAATGTGTGAGATGAGTGCAATTGTGCAGTAGTTTGAGTGTTCTTTAGCATTGCCTTTCTTTGGGATTGGAATGAAAACTGACCTTTTCCAGTCCTGTGGCCACTGATGTGTTTTCCACATTTGCTGACATATTGAGTGCAGCACGTACACAGCATTGTCTTTCAGGATTTGAAAGAGCTCAGCTGGAATTCCATCACCTCCACTAGCTTTGTTTGGAAGGGTAGATGTCATTTAGAGCCCAGCCACCTTATGAATAGTCAGCCCAAGATTTAAGATTGCTGTTCCCAAAAGTGGCCAGAAGGTGGCAGCATTTCTTGGGTGGCGGGGGAGGGTCTCCTCCTGTTACTATGGTAACTGCATCTTTAGAGGTATATGCCATTTCCACTTGTAAATGAGAGGAGAATGAGCTAGAGGAAGCACCCCCTCCCCCCCCGAAAGCTTGTCTCTCCTTTTTCGATTTTATTGTAGTTCACGTTGCTTGTGTGAGGAAGCTTATGTACAGTTGCCTTTGTTGTAGCTGTACTGATTCTTGCTCCCTTACACTGAAACACAGAAACAATCAGCAGCAGTTATTTCCTCCAACCTGCTCTCAGAAAGTGTGTAATACATCACTCTTGTTAAGTTGGCCCCTGTGGATTATGTATTTGACAGGTATTGTGGGAATCCCTGAATTTCAGCCTTTGAAACGCCCATCGTCTTTGCTAAGCATCAGGGAGTTCCCAGCACTAGGTGTCAAAAGAGATAAAAATCTCGCTCGGGGCACTCAATGCCAGCAATAATGTCTGTCCTGTTTGAGAGGTAAATGATATGGTCTGTCTTTAATCTGCCCTTCTTCACTGACTCTGATTATCACTACATGTATCTGTGCCATTGACAATGATAGTATTTTCTTGTTTCAATGCCTGAGTCATATCCCTTCATGAACCCATATCCCATTCCTTGATGCACTCATCTCTCCATCCTGCGTACTTTCTTTACTTTCATCTCTGGGCATTGGGGATCCTGCTGCAGTGCATGCTCTCTTGCATGTGGTTTTCAAATTTTGTGTGTTTCTGAAGTGTCCTAGGAGTGGAGAGGCCATGGCATACTTTCTGCCTCTTTTTTTCTATAAAGGCAGGTGTACAGTGATTCTTATACTGGCTCCTAGAACTGATATGCCCGAAGTACTATAAAAGGATCCCCCTGAATAATGTTAGTATACTATTTCTGGCCTGGACCGTTTTCCATGGTCGCCTTTTCCAGTACTCAGAGTTAATGTCTCATGGCAGTTTATATTTGTATCTCTGATAAGAAACCCTATGGAGCACTATTCACGGGCCTTTTGCTTTTTGAAAGCACTTTGAGTTGTATTTAGCTGTTGATGTTGTCTCCCTGAGAGTATCCTGATTTTGTTTTGTGTGTGATTTGTTTTTATTTTTATTTTTTTTTTCTTCATTTTTGGGTGTGTCAACCGTGATCTGTCCAAGGGTAGGTGTCATGTCAAGTCCAGTGGCCTTGTGGATATCGGCTATCCATCAGCAATAGTTTTAAGGCTGCAGTTACAGAGAAAACCCTCCACACTGGAGGGTTTCTTTATTCCCTCCTCTTTTTGGATGGCCTCCACCTGAGATTTTTTTTTTTTTTTTGGTCAGGCCTGGGTGTGAAATAGAGCAGAATGAGCCAGAGGATGCCACCCAACCTGGTGTTGCCTCATACTTAGATTTTAAGTGAAAGTTCCTCTTCTTTTTAAGGATTGACAAGGATATATTTGTTTAACATGTAAAGATTCCTGTTCAGTGGCACTGACAGTACTAGATGGATTCGGCTGTGCTTGTTTTCAGCTACGTGTTATTCGATGTGTTTTGTCTACCACTCTTGCTGAGGTAGGTTTGCATGTATTCTGTATTTTATTTGTGTCTGTGGGGAGAAATTAATGTCAAGCTCCAGCTGCGTCCCTTCCATCCACCAGGCTCCTTTGCTACCCATAAGTTTCTTGCTAGGTTGGATGACCATGTCACCTTTGTGTGTGTGCTCACCGCTGTGCCTTTTTGTACCCAACCTCTCCGTTTCATCCCATGATGTTTCTTGAATTGACCCTCTTTCACTCAGTGTAATGACCCCTGGATTTATCTTTAATCAAAGTGAAATGGATACCCAGTTCTGGGAATAAACTGTTGCTTAGCAAAGGAGATGGGTGAGAGGGAGGCTTATATTGGAAGGCTGATATTCACGGATTCCCACAAATGTCTGTCAAATGCATAATCCACAGGGACCGATTTGGCAAGAGTGATATACTACCCACTGTCTGAGAGCAGATTGAAGGAAATAACCACTGCTGAATGCCAATGAGTATCAGTGTAAGGGAGCAAGAATCAGTACAGCTACAACAAAGGCAACTCTATACATCAGCTTCTTCAAAGAAGAAATATGAACTACAGTAAAACCGAGAAGGGAGGAGAGACAAGCTTTCGGGGGTTTCCTCTAGTTCATTCTACTCTCATTTACAAGCAGAAGTTGCACATACCTCTAAAGATGCAGTTACCATATAGCAAGAGGAGAATCTGAAGAAATGCTGTCTCCTTGTGGCCCCTTTTGGGAATAGCAACCTGAAACCTTGGGCTAAATGGACAGTCACAAGGCGGCAGAGCTCTAAATGACACCTAGCTTTACAAAATGGCCAGGGGTCGCACACCAAAATTAAAACAAGGATAAACCACACGATCAGGAAGGAAACTTGCACAGGTAAATGCAATTCAGTGAAGAAAGATGCCTCAAGAAATATGCCTGTTTGCTTTGTTATGAGGGATATGAAAAGTTAAACTGCAACATGATGTAACAACTGAGAAAGCAAAAAAAAGCCACTAGTAATATCTTCTGCTCTGTTAGGTCTGTACCATTTCTGTCCTCTGTTGTGTGCATCTTTGCATGAAATCATCCCTTGGTACTTCTCATTTCCTTGAAGAGGTCTTTAGTCTTTCTCATTCTATTGTTTTCCTCATTGATCAGTGAAGAAGGCTTTCTTATCTCTCCTTGGTATTCTTTGGAACTCTGAATTTAAATGTGTGTATCTTTCCTTCTCTCATTTGCTTTTCACTACTCTTCTTTTCACAGCTATTTATAAGACCTCCTCAGACAACCATTTTGCCTTTTGGCTCTCCACCACAGCCCTTGGGGATGGTCTTGATCCCTGCCTCTTGTACACTGGCAGGAGCCTCTGTCCATAACTCATCAGGCGCTCTGCTATCAGATCTAGTTCCCTGAACCTATTTCTCAGTTCCACAGTATAATCATTAGGTATATGATTTAGGTCATACCTGAGTGGTCTAGTGGTTTTTCCTACTTTTCTTCAATTTAAGTCTAAGTTTGGCAATAAGGAGCTCATGATCTGAACCACAGTCCGCTCCAGGTCCTGTTTTGGTGACTGTATAGAGCTTCCCCATCTTTGGCTGTAAAGAATATAATTGATCTGATTTTTGTATTGACCATCCAGTGATGTCCATGTGTAGAGTCTTCTCTTGAGCTGTTGGGAAAAGGTGTTTACTATGACCTGTGCATTCTCTTGGCAAAACTCAATGAGGTTTTGCCGTGCTTCATTCTGTACTCTAAGGCCAGATTCACCTGTTAATTCAGGTATTTCTTGATTTCCTACTTTTGCATTCCAGTCCCCTACAATGGAAATGAGAGAGTCAATTCCTAGGCAGGTTGATAAGACGTCTAGGGGTCCCCATGGAGAGAGGAGTCTGGAATTCTCAAGGAGGAAGGAAGGGCAGACTCTTTTTTCTTTTTTTTCCCCTTTACATTCCTTAGGATTCTTTTTTCTTTTCACTTTATTTTTTGTTTGTTTGTTTACATTTATTTATTTATTTATTTTTATTAGTTGGAGGCTAATTACTTTACAATATTGTAGTGGTTTTTGTCATACATTGACATGAATCAGACATGGGTTTACACGTATTCCCCATCCCGATCCCCCCCTCCCACCTCCCTCTCCACCCGATCCCTCTGGGTCTTCCCAGTGCACCGGGCCCGAGCACTTGTCTCATGCATCCAGCCTGGGCTGGTTATCTGTTTCACCATAGATAGTATACATATTTTGATGCTGTTCTCTTGAGACATCCCACCCTCACCTTCTCCCACAGAGTCCAAAAGTCTGTTCTGTACATCTGTGTCTCTTTTTCTGTTTTGCATATAGGGTTATGATATATAACAATAATGTATCCTGTTTGAGGACAGGCTCTGGAAAAAAACCTTTGGGCTAATTCTGTTATCTCAAAATGTAAATTATGGGAGTAGGTCTGGTGAGGTCTTTACAACCTCCAGACATTCTTTTGATTCACTGTAACAACTAATTTGCGAGTATATAACTCCATTGCTAATGCTAGCAAGGGGATACTCTTTCTGCCCCCTTCTGATGTTTATATCAGAAACTTTCTCTATCCCTTTGATACTTTAATAAACTCTGTTGCACAAAAGCTCTGAGTGATCAAGCCTCGTCTCTGGCCCCGAGTTGAAATCTTTTCCTCAAGAGGCCAGGAATCCTGGCGTCTTTACGTGGGTTCAGGGACAACCTTTCAGAAAGGACATCTTTTGGAGATGTTAGTTCTAGAAGTTCTTGCAGGTCTTCATAGAACCATACAGCTTCAACTTCTTCAGCATTACTAGTCACGGCATCGACTTGGATTACTGTGATATTGAATTGTTTGCCTTGGAAACAAACAGAGATCATTCTTTCATTTTTGAGACTGCTTCCAAGTACTGCATTTCAGACTCTTGCTGACTTTGATGGCTACTCCATTTCTTCTCAGGGACTCTTGCACACAGTAATGGATATAATGGCCATCTGAATTAAATTCACGCATTCCAGTCCATTTTACCTCGCTGATTCCTAAAATGTCAATGTTCACTCTTGCCATCTCCCTTTTGACCACTTCCAGTCTGCCTTGATTCATGGGCCTAACATCCCAGGGTCCTATGCATATTGCTGTTAACAGCATCTGACTTTACTGCCATCACCAGTCACACCCACACCTGGTCATGTTTTTGCTTTGGCTCATCTCTTCACTGTTTATGGGGCTAGTTCGCCACTGCTCCTCACCTACTGGGCACCTGCTGACCTGGTGAGTTCATCTTTCAGTGTCCTATCTTTCTGCCTTTTCATACTCTCCATGGGGTACTCACGGCAAGAATCCTGAAATTGTCTGCCGTTCCCTTCTCCAGTGGACCACATTTTGTCAGAAATCTCCACCATGACCCATCTGTCTTGGGTGGCCCTGCATGGCATGGTTTATTGTTAAATTGAGTTGGTCAAGGCCATGGTCCAGGTTTTCAGATTGGTTAGTTTTCTGTGACTGTGGCTTTCAATGTGTCTGTCCTCTGATGGAGAATGATAAGAGGTTTATGGAAGATTCCTGATAGGAGAGAATGACTGAGGGGGAAACTGGGTCTTGTTCTGATGGGCAGGGCCGTGCCAAGTAAATATTTAATCCAATTTTCTGTTGATGGATGGGGCTGTGTTCCCCCCCTGTCATTTGACCTGAGTCCAAACTATGGTGGAGGTATAATAAAGAAAATGGTGACCTCATTCAAAGTTCCCATGTACACAATGGTACATTCAGTGCCCCCAACCCTGCAGCAGGCCATCACTGACCCAGAGTATCCGGGACACTCATGGGGAAATCTGGGTCAGTCTTTTTGGGGGTCACTGCTTCTTTCTTTTCAGTCCTGGCATGCACAATATTCTGTATGTGCCCTCCAACAGTCTGTTTCACAGTCCTCTGTAAGCTTTGGCAGCAGCTCTATCATGGGGTTAATGGCACCCTCCTACAAGAAGTCTTATGCCATACCCAGGTCTGCTGCATCCAGAGCCCCTGGCCCCACAGCAGTCCACTGCTGACCCTTGCCTCCAGAGGAGACACTCAAACACAGTTCTGTCTTAACCTCGACAGGGGTGCCTGGGTCTTGATGCACCCAAGGTTTGTCTGAGCCCTCTGAGCATCTGTGGCAGTTATGGAGTTTGATTTTAAATGTGATTTTGCCCCTCCTACTATCCTGGTGGAGCTTCTCTGCCCTTGGACTTGGAATTTTCAGGAATATTCAGGACTGATTTCCTTTAGGATTGACTGGTTTCATGTCCTTGCAGTCCAAGTGTCCCTCCAGAGTGTATGTGGGTAGGGTTAAATATGTATTGTCCTTATGCTGCCCTTTCAGAGAGAAATAGAAGAATCTTATGAACGTAATTTATAAAATCCAGATATATTCTCTCAGGTGCATATGTGTGTATCAATAGATATCTTATTTACTATTATTGCTCTTATTATTGTAGCTGTGCAGATTCTTGAATCCTTTTAACCATACGTAGAGGTATTCATCTGTGTTTATTTTCACAGATACGTTATGAAAACATGTATATTTTGTTGCACACCACTCTTGGCATAATACACACATTTTGAGGCTCTATTAGGATTTTATGTGTATATGTCAGTCAGTTCAGTTCAGTCAGTCAGTCATGTATGACTCTGTGATCCCATGGGCTGCAGCATGCCAGGATTTCCTGTCCATCACCAACCCCCAGAGCCTGCTCAAACTCATATCCATTGAGTCGGTGATGCCATCAGCCATCTCATCCTCTGGCATCCCCTTCTCCTCCCACCCTAACTCTATTCCAGCATCAGGGACTTTTCCAACGAGTCGGTTCTTCTCATCAGGTGGCCAAAGTAGTGGAGTTTTGGCTTCAACATCGGTCCTTATGAATATTCATACAGATTTCCTTTCAGATTGACTGGTTTGATCTCCTTGCAGTCCAAGGACTCTTCAAGAGTTTGTGGGTGTGAATAAGTATTTATTGTTCTTATGCTGCCCTCTCGTGGAGAAAGAGAAGAATGTTTATGAATGTAATTTGTAAAATCCAGATGTATTGTCTCATATGTATATGTGGGTATGAGTGAATATTTACCTTGCTTATGCTGTCATCTCATGCAGAAATAGAAGGTTTATGAACGTAGTTTGCAAAATCTAGATGTATTCTTTCCATGTTGAAAAAGATACTGCATAACATTATTAAAAATTAATGCATGCTCATAACAGAAAATGTAAAGTTGCCAGAAAAATACAAAGAAAAAAACAAACAAACAACAACAACAAAAAAAAACCACCCATGATCTCACCTGATCGTTGACTCAGAATTCTGCGTCCTTGGGACAGGGAGATTAAAAAAAAAAAAAAAAAAAAAAAAGGATGAGGATGTGCTAGTTATTTTAGTATAACATCGGTTCAGTTCAGTTCAGTTCAGTCGCTCAGTCAGGTCCGACACTTTGCGACCCCATGAACTGCAACATGCTAGTATAACATCACCTTTTCTGTTATTTGAATGCTAACTTAGAACTGTGTTCTGATATGGGATTCTTGCTTTGTTTTCTTATCTTTAACCCTGTGGTTTTACAAATAACTAGTAACGACCCCTCATTTAGACACTCTTTGCTTCAAGTTTTTTTTTTTTGTTTGTTTGATTTCCATTTTTGCTATGATTTAAAAATCTTGCATGTCTTGGCTATGTAAACAGTACTGCAGTGAACACTGGGGTGCATGCATCTTTTTGAATTAATGTTTTCTCCAGGAAAATGCCCAGGAGTGGGTCATATGGTGATTATATTTTTAGTTTTTTAAGCAGCTGCCATACTGTTCACCATAGTGGCTGTTCCAATTTACATGCCCACTGACAGTAAGCGTGGGTTCCCTTTTCTCCACACCTGCTCCAGGAATTATTGTTTGTAGAATTTTTGATGATAACTTTTCCGACTGGTGTGAAGTGATAGCCCACTGTTGTTTTGAACTCTGCATAAATTAGATAAATCACCCTTTGTCAGCTATCTTCTGAATTTTAATTTTATTTCCCAATTTTAATTTTATTGTTCCTTGTTTATTGTTTATTTACCCATGAGGGAATTTTACTACAAAGTGTAAATTTTCCCTTTTTATCTTCTGGACAGAGATTCTTAAACAATTTAAATAACTGAGAAAAACTACAGGGAGTTTGGAGATTGCAGAGAGAGGGTGCAACTCTCTCTGATTTCACCTGTGTGCCTTTCTGCATGTACTTTTCAATAAGCTTTTTAATATACCCTGATATAGATATAAATATAGATATAAATAGAAAAAAAAAGAAAGAAATGGAGAACGGTAGCATCATGATGGGCCAAAATGAAGCCAAGGCGGATGAGGCTGCGCCTGGGACTCCAAACAGATGAATCAGCTATAGGCCTGGTCAGTGCTGTGAAGCCAACGGGGACACATCTCTAGAGCTGTGACTGGAGGACTCCAGGAGCCCCCATAGGTGCTCAAAACGAAGGACGAGGAGGGGAGCACAGGCAGGGCGATGATACTGCCCAGCAGGCCTGTCTCCTCGGGCCAGAGGGAACGTGATGCTACTTTTACTATGGAAAATATAGTCTGTGGATATTGGGTAAAGAATTTGGTCAGTGCATGGGGTGTGAAAAAGTAAGCAAAAACCATGATTACTTTTGCCACAGTGCATATACTAGCTCATGTCTTTCCCACCATTTTACAGTACTTCTTTTGTCATGCATCTGTCCATTTTTCCATGCCTCTGTCTGTACGTTACTCGATCTTATTCCTTGGTGCATTTTGTGGTAAATTGCAGACATCGCTATGCATCTCTGTGTATATTTGAGCAAGACTACCATTAAGTAGTGAGCTGTATTTGTTTACAGCAGTTTTCTTTGAAATACTTTTATATACACTGAAATAGCCCAACTTTTTCCCCAGTCATGTTATTTTTTTGGTTGAAATATAGTTGATTTACAAAGTTGTGTTAATTTCTGCTTTACATCCAAATGACTCAGTTATACACATATGTGTGTAATATACATATTCTGTGTGTGTTTGTACATATACAGATTCATTTATTTAACCCTTCTTATATTTGTACATATATAATATATATTTATTTATATACAAATATTCAAATATAATATATATTATATATATCCATATATATTACATAACTTATATATATATACAGTGAAAAATGAAGTATATACATTATATATTATATAATTATATATAAATTATATATATATAAATAAGCATTTTTATGTATGTTTTTTATACATACTTATATATATAAGTATGTATAAATATATAATATATAAATTATGTATAATTTATAAATAAAGTATATATAAATTATAATGTCTTGTATATTTCATATGTATATATATAAAGATAAAAAAATGAAGTGCAGTGGGTAGCACCATGATGGGCCAAGATGAAACCAGGAAGGGTGGAGCTGCACCTGGGATTCCAAACAGATGAGTCAAGCCATAGGCTTGGTCAGCCCTGTGAAACCAATGGGGTCACATCTCTAGACCTGTGATTGGAGAACTCTGGGAGCCCCAGCAGGTGCTCAAAATCAAGATCACAAGGAGGGTATCACACTTGAGGCGATGATGCTGCCCAGCAGGCCTGACTCCCCTGGGCCACAAGGAAGGTGATGCTACTTTTATTATGGAAAATATAGTCTCTGAATATTGGGAAAAGAACTTGGTCAGTGAGCAGATATGAAAAAAGTAAATTAAACAAACAAACAAACAAAAACACATTTAATTTCACTACAGTTCATATTTTGGGGCTTCCTTCATGGCTCGGTGGTAAATAACCTGCCTGCCAATGAAAGAGTCAGAAGTTAGATCCCTGGGTCTGGAAGATTCCATGGAGAAGGGATTGGTAACCACTCTAGTATACTTACCTGGAGTATTCCATGGACAAAGGAGCCTGGTGGGCTACAGTCTATGTGGTTGCAAAAGAATCAGATATGTCTAATGGGCTGAGCACACAATATTTTAGTTTATCTCCTCTGCATATTTTTCAGCTCATATTTTTAAATTTGAAATTATACTTCATGTGCATTTTGATTTTCATTTCTTTTTTCTCTGTACTTTCCCAAACAACTTATTATAAAAATTTCCAAGCATTCAAGGAGGTTGAACATGTTTTCTAGTTAAAACACAAGGACTCCCCACCTGGATTCTACTGTAACCATTTTACAATATTTCATTTCACATGTTTCTATCCATTTGTCCATTCCTCTGTCCATCCATCAATGCATCTAATTACTTGATGTGTTTTGTGATAAATTGCAGACATCAGTATACCTCTCTGTAAGTATTTCAGCAAGCCTGCCATGAAGTGATGAACTGTATTTTTTTTTAATAGTCTTTTCCTTTGGATATAAGCTGTACATACAATGAAATACACCAATCTATTTCCCCCCACTCATTTTCTATTGAAGTATACAGTATTATGTTAATTTCAGCTTACAACAAAATGATTGTTATACTCATATGTGCCTGTCTATACATTGTGTGTGTATATATGCATTTATATATATTCAGTCTCTCTCTTCTCCTTTTTTTTCCTCCCTTTGGCTACGATGCAGGGTATGTGGGATTTATTCCCTGACCAAGGATTGAACCCATATGCTCTGAAGTGGAAGTTTGGAGTTTTAACCACTGGACCAGCAGGGAAGTCCCATATATGTTATTTTTTATATTCTTTTCCAGTATGCTTTTTCATAGGACACTGAATGTACTTATCTGTGCTCTACAGTAGGATCTTGTTGCTTAAATATTCCATATGTAATAGTTTACATCTGCTAACCCCAACCTTCTATTCTTCCCTCTTCCAACACCCTCCTTCCTAGAAATCATAGGTCTCTTCTCTGTTTCCATGAGTCTGTTTCTGTTTCATAGACATTTCATTTGTGTCATCCTTAGATTCAAAATATAAGTGATATCATTTGATATCTGTGTAGACTCTGCCAAGTCCATGCCCCGACCTGTAATGCTAAAGAAGCCGAGGTTGAATGGTTCTATGAAAACCTATAGGACCTTTCAGAACTAACACCCCAAAAGGTTGTCCTTGTCATTATAGGGGACTGGAATGCAAAAGTAGGAAGTGAAGAAACACTTGGAGTAAGAGCACATTTAGCCTTGGAGTACAGAATGAAGCAGGGCAAAGCCTAACAGAGTTGTGCCAAGAGAACACACTGGTCAGAGCAAACACCCTTTTCCACCAACACAGGAGAAGACCCTATACATGGACATCACCAGATGGTCAACACCAAAGTCAGATTGATTATATTCTTTGCAGCCAAAGATGAAGCAGCTCTATACAATCAGCAAAAACAAGACAAGGAGCTGACTGTGGTCAAATCATGAACCCCTCATTGCCAAATTCAGACTTAAAATGGAGAAAGTAGGGAAAACCACTAGACCATTCAAGTATGAACTAAAGAAAATTCCTAACAATTATATGGTGGGAGTGAAAAATAGATTCAAGGGAATAGATATGAATAAATATGATAGACAGAGCACCTGATGAACTAGGGATAGAGGTTCATGACATTGTACAGGAGACAGGGATCAACACCACCACGAAGGGAAAGATGCCAAAAGGCAAAAGGCTTCTGAGGAAGCCTGACAAATAGCTGTGAAAGGAAGAGAAAGGAAAAGCAAAGGAGAAAAGGAAAGATATATCCATCTGAATGCAGAGTTGCAAAGAATAAGAAGGAAAGATTAGAAAGACTTCCTTAGTGATCAGTGCAAAGACATAGAGGAAAACAATAGAATGAGAAGGACTAGAGATCTCTTCAAGAAAACTAGAGACACCAAGGGACTATTTCATGCAAAGGTGGGCTCAATCAAGGACAGAAATGGTATGGATCTAACAGAAGCAGAAGATATTACGAAGAGGTGGCAAGCATACACATAAGAGATGTATAAAAGAGATCTTCATGACCCAGATAATCAGGGTGTTGTGATCACTCACCTAGAGCCAGAAATCCTGGAATGTGAAGTCAAGTGGGCTTTAGGAAGTGTTGCTATGAACAAAGTTAGTTGAGGTGATGGAATTCCAGTTGAGCTCTTTCAAATCCTAAAAGATGATGCTGTGAAAGTGCTGCACTCAATATGCCAGCAAGTTTGGAAAACTCAGCAGTGGCCACAGGACTGGAAAAGGTCAGTTTTTTCATTCCAATCCCAAAGAAAGGCAATGCCAAAATGCTCAAACTACAACACAATTGCACTCATCTCACACACTAGTAAAGTAATGCTCAAAGTTCTCCAAGCCAGCCTCCAATAATATGTGAACCATGAAATCCCAGATGTTCAAGCTGGTTTTAATAAAAGCAGAGGATCCAGAGATTAAATAGCCAAATCCTCTGGATCATCAAAAAAGCAAGAGAGTTCTGACAAACATCTTTCTGCGTTATTAACTATGTCAAAGCCTTTGACTGTATCAATCACAATAAACTGTGGAAAATTCCAAAACAGATGGGAACACCAGACCACCTGACCTGTCTCTTATGAAATCTGTATTCAGGTCAGGAAGCAACAATTAGAATTGGACATGGAACAGACTGGTTCCAAATAGGAAAATGAGTCAGTCAAAGCTGTATATTGTCATCCTGCCTCTTTAACTTATATTCAGACTACATCGTGAGAAACCCTGGGTTGGATGAAGCACAAGGTGAAATCAAGATTGCTGGGAGAAATATCAGTAACATCAGAAGATATGCAGATGGCACCACCCTTGTGGCAAAAAGTGAAGAAGAACTAAAGAGCCTCTTGATGAACGTGAAAGAGGAGAGTGAAAAAGTTGGCTTAAAGCTCAACATTCAGAAAACTAAGATCATGGCATCCGGCCCCATCACTTCATGGCAAAAAGATGGAGAAGCAGTGAAAACAGTGTCTGATTTTATTTTTCTGGGCTCCAAAATCACTGCAGATGGTGACTGCAGCCATGAAATTAAAAGACGCTTACTCCTTGGAAGGAAACAACCTTCCACAGCGTATTAAAAAGCAGAGACATTACTTTGCCAACAAAGGTCCGTCTAGTCAAGGCTGTGGTTTTTCCAGTGGTTGTGTATGGACGTGAGAGTTGGATTATAAAGAAAGCTGAGTGCTGAATAATTGATGCTTTTGAACTGTGGTGTTGGAGAAGACTCTTGAGAATCCGTTACACTACAAGGAGATCCAACCAGTCAATCCTAAAGGAGATCAGTCCTGGGTGTTCACTGGAAGGACTGATGTTGAAGCTGAAACTCCAACACGTCGGCCCACCTTATGAGGAGAGCTGACCCATTTGAAAAAACCCTAATGCTGGGAAAGATCGAGAGCAGGAGGAGAAGGGGATGACAGAGGATGAGATGGCTGGAGGCATCACCAACACAATGGACATGGGCTTGGTTGGAATCCAGGAGTTTGTGATGGACAGGGAGGCCTGGCGTGCTGCAGTTCATGGGGTCGCAAAGAGTCGGACACAACTGCGCGACTGATCTGAACTGAACTGAATTCAGAAAAATGACTAATGGTATGGGCTTTTTGACATGCATAATTAACAGTGGGACTACAGGCCTCTTTCATGAAGGTCCAGAGTTATTACTGAATAAGATACATTGTAATTAATAATAATAATAATAATAATAACGTGCTATTTTTCTATAACTTAAAAAAATATCCTGTAAGAAATGTACAATAGACACAAGACAACATGCATCTCTGGAAAGTCTTTGTTTCTAATCTCAAACTTACTAAGATTCCACCAAGCAAAAGCCATTAGGTCAAAAAAAAAAAAAAATCTGTCTTCAATAACACAGTTAAGATTAGATATAAGGAGCTGTGCATATACCAAGAATGTGAGAAATATTGAATACCTTAAAGCTCTATCATTTTGCAAAACAAATTTTTAAAATATTTTAGTTAAGATATTCAGTTTTGAAAATCTAGGGTCTCACTACTTAAAGGGTAATAAACCTATACAGATAGCTGGTCAAGAGTTCCAGACATCCATTTGCAAGGTCCAATTCTATGTAGATTTCGTGCCACATGGTTGGCATAGCCAGTTTATTGGCACGATTATACTGGTAGGGACTTCTAAATTTATGGCGGTGAGTCCTTAAATAACTGACCAGAAGAGATTGTTACACATGTTCTGAACAGGGAACTGAGATACTAGGGCTCGAAGACACATTCAACCTCCTAGGAGGGATTGCCTAACATTTCCCTGTCTATATGGAAGTCTCTGCATTCTTATTTTCTTATTTGATTTTGTTGAAAATTTACCCTTCTGAAATTTTCGTTATAACAAAGTGGCAAAATATTAACAGAATGATTAGACAAACACAGGATTTGTATCTCTAAACTCTCAATAAGTCACACCTTTATATCAGACAATGAAGAAGTGAGTGAAAGCTGTTCTTTAATAACTGTCTTAGTGAAAATAATGGAGCTAGACTTTAACAGCCATGTCTTTAAAGTTGTCTCACATTCTGGAGACTGAAGATATGAAGTTTTCCTTACCTTCATTTGTGTGTGTGTGTGTGTGTGTGTTCCTTTGTTTTAGGGATGAAATTTTAATGAGTCTTCTGCATAGCAATGTCTTCCTGGTGGCTCAGTTGGTAAAGTGTCTGCCTGGAATGTAGAAGACCCAGGCTCAATCCCTGTGTCAGGAAAATACCCCGGAGAAGGAAATGGCAGCCCACTCCAGTATTCTTATCTGGAGAATTCCCTGGACAGAGGAATTTGGTGGACTGTAATCCAAATGGTCACAAAGAGTCAGACACAACTGCGGAGGTGACTAAGACTTTCACTTTCACTGCCTAGCAAGGCATAAACAATCAATGGACAAGTTTAAAAAGAACACAAGCCTTTTCTTTCTAAAGTGTGTATTTCATACTGGTATTTGATACACTATGAAAAAATTTGAATCCTAGGTCTAAACCTAAGCTCGAAATTCTCTCAATCCCCCTATTTGTCTTGGTGTCTTATTCCCACTGTATCTTACTTTGTTCTAAAAAATTACCAAATGCATAGACTAAGTTAAGTTAAGTTCTAAAGGATATGATCCAGAGAAAAGTCTAATGATAAGAACTTTCTGACATACAAAATTAACAGTGGGAAAGTAGACTTCTGTCCTAAAGTTCCGGAGCTATTATTGAATAAGACACCAAATAAGATACTACAGAAACTACTAAGATACACAGTCATTAAAAAAAAAAAAAAAAAGCACGCTGTTTTTCTATAAATTAAAATATCCAATAAGAAAAGTGCAAAAGACCTAAGACCATTTATATCTCAGGAAAGTCTTTGTTGCTAATCTCAAACTTATGAAGGTGCTTCTGAGTGACAGCCATCAGGGCAGTAAAAGAAAAGAAATCTGTCTTCATTAATGTGGTTAAGAATTCATACAGAAAGCTAAAAAAACAAAACAAAACAAAGAAATCGACTTTGTAAACCAAATATGTGCTGTTGCTAGTCACTCAGACATGCCCAACTCTTTCAACCCCGTGAAATGTACTTCAACTTTAAAAAAGAATATTCTATGTAAAATGCATAAAATAATGTACATGTTGAGGATGTGGCTAAAATCTCACCATATCTACTTTACACAATGCCTTGACTAATTACAAGACATAATTCAGGGCATAACTTTCTCAACATTAGTTCCTTGGTGTCTCAGATTTCCTACGTAAGTGACAAAAAATTAAAACATAGAATAAATGTGTTCTTTCTGATTCCATGTATCTTTAGTTAATTAAGTTTCCTTGTCTCTGACAGGATTTTTTCCTTAGCCTTTACTGATTATAAGATATACTAGGCTTATTTTCTTTTCTATCTCTACACAGCTTGGGAGCAAAACATAAATTCAATGAGGACAAGGATTTTTTTTTTTTTCTATTTCTTTTTTAATTCTGTGATTCCAGTGTGAAACACTCTGACAAATAGTAGGTGTTTAACAAATATCTGGTGTAAGAAAGAGAATGACTCCAGTATAGCAATAGATACCAAGCACAGATCCTATTATAATAGAACAACCTAAAAGGAGACGAATCGCTGATGAAAGTCAAATACATATCTCTATCTGCGTATGTACTTATGTGCCTTTATGTTAAAGAGCAGTAGTGAGTGAATTTTCCTCAATATCAAATAATGACTAATATTTACATTCATAAAGCTATTATACTGTGAAGTACAACAATGTTTTACTCATGGGTAATTTTTAGCTTGCTGCTCTTTCTGTCTTCTATGAAATTTGTTTTGTTGTTTTTTCTTTTGTATTTGAGCACTGTTGGAGAGCAGTGTTGTGCTATTTTCAGGTGTACAGCAAATTAATTCCTTATAAATTCAGCTAGTGTTTTAAAATTCCATTCCCATTTAGGTTATTACGGAGTATTCAGCAGAGTTCACTGTGGTATACAGTAGTCCTTGTTGGTTATCCATTTTAAATATTGCAGTTTATACATTTCAATCCAAAACATTTATTTTAATATGGTTTTTAGCTTGAGTCACTTTAAATCAGTGTTGAAAGTAAATAGAATGCACATTTTAATACTGATAACTTATTTAGAAAAATAATAATCTGGCACACTACCAGACACTTGAAATTAAGTGCCTAGCTTAATATTTATTTGCTCTTGAAAAGCAAAAACACTGGAATATGTTGATCAAAATAGTGTTCCTCCCAAAGAACTAGCACATTCTCTTTCAGTTCAGTTCAGTTCAGTTGCTCAGTCATGCCTGACTCTTTGCGACCCCATGAATCACAGCACGCCAGGCCTCCCTGTTCATCACCAACTCCCGGGGTTTACTCAAACTCATGTCCATCGAGTCGGTGATGCCATTCAGACATCTCATCCTCTGTCGACCCCTTCTCCTCCTGCCCCCAATCCCTCCCAGAATCAGGGTATTTTCCAATGAGTCAACTCTTCGCATGAGGTGGCCAAAGTACTGGAGTTTCAGCTTCAGCATCAGTCCTTCCAATGAACACCCAGGACTGATCTTTAGGATGGACTGGTTGGATCTCCTTGTAGTCCAACAGACTCTCAAGAGTCTTCTCCAACACCACAGTTCAAAAGCATCAATTTTTCAGTGCTCAGCTTTCTTCACAGTCCAACTCTCACATCCATACATGGCCACTGGAAATACCATAACCTTGACCAGATGGACCTTTGTTGGCAAAGTAATGTCTCTGCTTCTTAATATGCTGTCTAGTTTGGTCATAACTTTCCTTCCAAGGAGTAAGTGTCTTTTAATTTCATGGCTGCACTCACCATCCGCAGTGATTTTGGAGCCCTGACACTGTTTCCACTGTCTCCCCATCTATTTTCCATGAGTTGATGGGACCAGATGTCATGATCTTAGTTTTCTGAATGTTAAGCTTTAAGCCAACTTTTTCACTCTCCTCTTTCAATTTCATCAAGAGGCTTTTTAGTTCCTCTTCACTCTCTGCCATAAGCGTGGTGCCATCTGCATATCTGAGGTTATTGATATTTGTCCTGGCAATCTTGATTCCATTCTCTTTACTGACAGCTAAACAAGAATGTTGATAACTGAACTGTAAGAAGACTGAGTTAAACTAGTTATAACACTGCATTAAATATTCTATAAATCTCTCTTTGATGGCAGTACTTGCTAATTTATCTTCTCTGTTTATAGGCTATATGCTGGAGCCTTTTTACATTCATAATTACAAAATACGCTGGGAGAAAATTAATTTTTTCTGACAAAGAGCAAATAGTTTAGTTACTGTTCTTTTAGAAATATATTTCCTTCAGAAACTGTATCAGCTTACTTTATGCTTGCTCCCACTTTCTAACATAAGTGGATTGATATTTATTTCAAAAGAGAGGAGGCACAGATTAGAAAAATACTTCTTAAATGAGCATTTAGTTTTTGAAAAGCATATAAAGGAGTAACATAATAAACTCAAGATTCTGATAAAATGGCTATATGCTTGTTAGTAAAACTTCAGAGTGAAAGTACAAGTACAACTGGTACTAATACCAGTTTGATTAACTCCTATGCATGCATTGGAGAAGGAAATGCAACCCATTCCAGTATTCTTGCCTGGAGAATCCCAGGGGCGGAGGAGCCTGGTGGGCTGCCGTCTGTGGGGTCACACAGAGTTGGACACGACTGAAGCAACTTAGCAGCAGCAGCAGCAGCAACAGCAGTATGTATATAAGAAAATAAAAACAAACCAACCGAAAAAAGGGGGCATTCGTGCTGAACCTAAATTTTAGTGTGGAGACACTAAATATTATTGGGCAAACAGGA
Source organism: Cervus canadensis (assembly GCF_019320065.1). NCBI lineage: Eukaryota > Metazoa > Chordata > Mammalia > Artiodactyla > Cervidae > Cervus > Cervus canadensis. The sequence continues at coordinate 2,709,665 of NC_057420.1, forward strand.
AAACAAAATGTGGTCAGTTGTTGTTCAACAGAAAATAAATCTTTTCCAATATACATGATTTAAAGTTATGAGTCCTTCAAGGAAAAAAAAAAAAAAGAAATAGAGGACAAATATATCACAGTGATAACTGATGATATTCCTGTACTCTCTCTCTCACACACACACACCCCACACAAATTGGAAGCCACCAAAATACTATTTGATAGCTGAATGGATAAGCAAACAAGAGTACATCCATATATCAGAAAATTATTTAAGAATAAAAAGAAATGAGCTATCAGATCACGCATGAAACCTGAATGTATGTTGTTAAGTAAAAGAAACTAGTCTGGAAAGGGATATACACTTCATGATACCAGTCATAAGACATTCTGGAAAAGGTAAAACTGTAGAGTCAATAAAGCATATTAGAGCTTCCCCTCACCCCCACTTTTGCTCCAGAATAGTTTTATTAGTTTGACTACCATTTGTCAACACTCAACTCTTCATCTCCTAGTTAGACACACAGATCTACTCAGAGTCTTTGTCATCCCATAGCTCATATATTGTAATGTTATTGTGTGCATCTGCACACACCTTGAAATTAGAAAGACTTGGGAGTGATTAGAATGGGACTGATTATTCCATAATAATTTTGAATTCTGCAACATATTGAATTGTTATATTTGCTGATACATTTTTGGCCTAAGTCTTCAAGGGTTTCTATATAGATTCTTATGTCATGTACAAACAGGAAATCTTATTTCTTCCTTGCCAATTTATTTCTTTTTCTTGTCTAACTGCTCTGACTGGCACTTTGGATACGATATTGAATTGAAGTGGTGAGGAGGAAAATCTTTCTTTTTCTGATCTTAGAGGAAAAGCTTTTAGATTTGCATCACTGAGTATGGTGTTGGATGAGTATGTCACATATGGCCTTTTCCACATCTAGGTTCATTCCTTCTATACTTAATTGGTTGAGCATTATTACTGTGAAAGCGTGTAGAAATCTGCCAGATGATTTTTCTGCATCTGCTGAGGTAATACTATGATTTCTATTCTTCATTCTATAAATGCAGTGTATAGCAATCATTGAAATTTTTTTGATGAACCATCCTTTCACCCTAGGGTGCAATCTCTTATGATCTCGATGTAGATTCCTTGATAGTGTTGTTGAATCTCGTTTGCCAATAGATTTGTGAACACTGAAGTGTTCACAATAGCAGCTTCAGTAGCAGCAGCAGCAGCACCTGCATGTATATTTATTAGGGGTGTTGTTGTGTATTTTTTAATTATTTTTTCTTTCTTGTATCATCCTCATCAGCTATTGTGTCTGAGTGTGGTTGGCCTCATCATGATTTTGGCAGAATTCTCATCTTTAATTTTCAAGAAGGTTATCGTTAATTTTGTTGAGTAGAACTCACTAATTCTGCTAAATGTTTAGTAAAATTCACTAATGAAGTCACCTAGTCCTGGGCCTTCCTGTGTGTGTGTAAGGGTGACTGTGGAATTTTCATTATGAACTCAATCTCCTTACTAAATTTAATTATATTTCTTCATGATTCCAGTCTTGGTAGATTTTATGCTTTAACACTGTATCATTTTCTTTAGGTTATTAAATTTGATCACTTTTTTTTTCATATTAGACTTCTCTGGCAGCTCAGCTGGTAAAAACAAGCAAACAAACAAACAACGACAACAAAAACAACAACAACAACAAACTGCATGCAATGTAGGAGAGCCCAATTTGCTCTATTCAAGGGTTCACAAGGTCCCATAGTGACGTGCTAGGCTACCCAGTCCAATATTCTCTGGCTTCCCTCGTGGATCAGATGGTTGAGTTCACCATCAATGTGGGACACCTGGGTTCAATGTCTTGTTTGGCCAGATTCCTCATAGGAAGGCATGGAGACGCCACCAGTGTTTGTGTCTGGAGACTCACCATGGACAGAGGAGTCTGGGGGTCTGCAGTCCATGGCATTGCAAAGAGTTGGACACAATTGAACTACTAAGCATGCATGCATGGTTCATCTGAGTTTATTATGGTCCATTATATGTATTACCAATACAGATGCATTATCAATTATCATTATTAATGTAATAGATAATTATCATTATTAATTGTATTGTTTCTTCTTTCACTTCAGATTCATTTATTTGCATCATCTCTCTTCTTTTACTAATCAGTCTTCTTGAGCTTGTCAAATTTGTTTATTTTCTTGAGAAACAAAATATTTTATTTCACTGATTTTTCTATTTTTTCCCCAGTCTATATTTCATTTATTTTTGTCCCAGATGTGAACATGAATGCATACTCAATCATATTTGACTCTTTGTGAACCTGTGTATTACAGCCCACCAGGTTTGTTTGTCCTTGGAATTTTCCAGGTGAAATACTGGAGAGGACTGTCATTCCCATTCCAGGGGATCTTCCCAACCCTGGGATTGAATCTGCATCTCTTGCATCTTCTGAACTAGCAGGTGGATTCTTTACCATGGAGCCACCTGAGAAACCCTGGAACAAAGTATACCATGAAGAAAATGTACATGGTACATGAAGACAGAACAACAGTGGAATAAACCTACCTAAATGGGGAAATAAGTGAAAACAGAAAAAAAAAAAAAAAATCTGAGAGGTAATATTTAAGCCATGACCTGAAGGCTGAGGAGCTATCCACTAGCAGAGAAGTCACAGTAGCTGGTCATTCAGTTAGTCTGAAGATTTGGGACCCTGTGGGCTGTATCCTATCAGACTCCATTGTCCATGGAATTCCTCAGGCAAGAATAGTGGGTAGTGGGATGGGTTGCATGCCCTCCTCCGTGGGGTTACTGCTATATCTTCTTTGAGACACACTTGTCCCACTAATCTAAAATACAGCCCAAAGAAGACCATCTGGAATATCCTGGGAAATTTTAAGCCACCTAATGGAGCATTCAGGAACTGAAAATAGAATTCTTTACCACTTTCTCCACATGGTGGACATATTTTAGTCATGGTCTGTATGTTTTCACATGGGGCTGATGCCTTCCCTTGCAGACAGGCTACTGCCTCTTCTGTGACTAAAAAAAAAAAAAAAATTAATCACTATCTGGGGAACTCCTCTCAAACTTCATAATGATTGAGGCACCCATTTTACTTGTCAGTTATTTTGGCTAGTTTTACAACCATTTCACTGTGCTTGCCACCCTCAGTCCTCTGGTTTAGTCAAATGCACTAATGATATTTCAGTTCAGTTGAGTTCCTTATTGGGCCAACTCTTTGTGACCCCATGGACTGCTGCATGCCAGGATTCCCTGTCCATCATGAGTTCCTGGAGCCTGCTCAAACTCACTTTTGAGTCAGTGATCCTGTCCAACCATCTCATGTCTGTTGTCCCCTTCTCGTCCTGCCTTCAATTTTTTCCAGCACCAGGATCTTTTCCAATGAGTCAGTTCTTTGCATCAGGTGTCCAAAATATTGGAGCTTTAACTTCAGCATCAATCCTCCCAATGAATATTCATGATTAATTTATTTAGATTGATTGGTTCCTCTACTCTCCGTCCAAGGGACTCTCAAGAGTCTTTTCAAATACCACAGTTCAAGAGCATCAGTTCTGTGCTGTTCAGCTTTTTTTGTGGTCCAACTCTCACATTTACACATGACTACAGAAAAAAACAGCTTTGACTAGATGGACCTTTGTAAACAGAGTAATGTCTCTTTTTTTTTTAATATGCTGTCTAGATTTGTCATAACTTTCCTTCCAAGGAGGAAGCATCTTTTAATTTCTTGGCTGCAGTCACCATCTGTAGTGATTTTGTAGCCCAAGACTGTTTCCACTGCTTCCCCATCTACTTGCCATGGAGTGATGGGACTGTATGCCATGATCTTCATTTTATGAATGTTGAGAGGTAAGCCAGCTCTTTCACTCTCCTCTTTCACTTTCCTCAAGAGGCTCTTCAGTGCCTCTTCACTTTCTGCCATAGGGTGGTGTCATATCTGTATCTGAGGTTGTTGATAATTCTCCCAGCAATCTTGGTTCCAGCTTGTGTTTCATCCTGCCCAGTATTTTGCATGATGTACCCCGCATATAAACTAATTAAACAGGGAGACAATATACAGCCTTGACTTATTCCTTTCCCAATTTGGAACCAGTCCATTGTTCCATGTCAAAATCTAAATGTTGCCTCTTGAGCTGGCTCCATACAGATTTCTTTGGTGCCAGGTAAGGTGGTCTGGTATGCCCACCTCTAAGAATTTTCCATTTTGCTGTGATCCACACTGTCAAAAAATTTGGCATAGTCAATGAAGCAGAAGTAGATGTTTTGTTTTGTTTTGTTTTCCTGGAATTCACTTGCTTTTTCTATGATCCAATGGATGTTGGCAATTTGATTGGCAGGAGTGCTCCACTGCCTTTTGTGATCCAGCTTGAGGACCTGCAAGTTCTCATTTGTTAAGACATTTATATTATGACTTTAAATGACATTTATTAAGACTAAGTTGTAAAAATTTGTTGAGGCCCTCCAATTACCTTTGCTGAAAGCTTTGCCATTGATGTTGTTGAAACACAGATCCATCCCTTTGGAAACACATTTTCTCTTGCCCTTTGAGAAAGTCAAATCATAGCTACTTGTATGTTCCTCTTTTGACCCACAATTGATCAAAGAAAAGGTGCTCTCATATTTCAACACATATTGCAAACTGGAGATTTCATCTATTGGAAGAAATACCTCCAGAAGGACTGTCTTCAACAATGCTGGAAAGGCCTCTATCAGATACTGCTAGGCAACTCTTGTGCCACCAAGCTCTGGGAAGAGTCTCTTGGACTCAGAAGACACACCTCATGAAAGAACCAAATCTTACTGGACCTACAGTTCACCTGGTGATCTGAAACTAAATATTTTCTGAAACTGAAGTAGATGGTATCTGATAAGACAGATTTCCCAAGATATAGGTGTATTGAAATCTTGTCTACCAAACTTCTGATGGTGGCACAGTGCTTCAGGTGATGTCCAATGACTGATCTTGACGACATGAACTTTAAACAAAAAGTATCTGAGAGTTCTCCCTCTTACCCTTACTTGTTACTCTAATATGACTTCAGCATGCTAGAACACTGCAGTTTCACTCTAACATGGGATAATACACCCAGGAAAAGTTCTTTACTCCACTGGGGGTGGGGGCAAAAAGCTGTTGAAATTCGGAACATCTGACCCTTGATCAGCGACATTTTCAGAGAAAGATCTTGATCAAAGAGGTGAAAAGTAAAAATTGATAAAGAGAAGCTTCTATTAAAACAGATTTAGTAGGTCAAAAGGAGAGCTCTCAGAGATGACAGGAGAGCCCAACAGGAGGAAGAAGGACTTCTTCTTCTTGCCTGGCAAGAACTCAAGCAATCAAAGACTGTCAGGGTTTAGTCAATGAAAAGCCACCACACTTCAAACCCTAAGCCACCCACAGATACAGTGCTTAGTGTAGCCTTCTGAATTTGTTTTCTTTTTCTAAAAGAGTTCTCTTCTCCCTGTTAGGGAGACTTGCATGTGGATCACCATGGCTTAACACCCTGAGTTGCAATTCTTTGTTGATCTTTGTTGGAGTAATACCTGGCAGCCTGCTTTTGGTCAACACAATCTTAACACTAGTCTGGATAAACCTGTGCTAGTTTAGTGTCCTCTCAGTACTATCCTTGGCATCCAGCCTTCCTTTGTCTCTCTGAAAGAAAATAAAAACAAAGCAAACAAATACCCAGTAGGTTTCATACAGCGGATCTTGAAATCACGCAGTTGTCACATTGCTCAAGTCACACAAAATGCGTGATACACAAAAATGGCACACCAGGAGCGGGAAAGGACCATGGGTTTGTGAGAGAACATTGAGAGAATGCCCTTCAAAGACTGTGAATCTCCCATACCAAAGAAGAGGGCTGGGGAATGGGTCCTCTCCTCATATCCACTCAAGCAACCAAGAGGGTGATCAAGACACTTCACTGGAGCTTCTATTGTGCCTCCTCTCTATGAACCAGTTGGTACTGTGATGCAAGGGCAGGAGGCCATGGCAGAGTGATTTTTGCCCTGCCCTCCAGCTTAAGCTGCACCTAGGACACACCCCTACCTCTTGAGACATCACCATCACCATGGTAGCCATTGGTGGACCCTTGTCCCATTGACCCAGGAAAAGCCTGAGGCCTCTCCATGAGTCTCAGACTAATGCCAGAGATCCATTGGACCTAACCCACAAACCTCTGAGGGAGAGACTTCGGCCTGAGCCCCACTCCCATCTTCTACACTCAGAGGGACAAGTTTCCTCCAGATTCTCTGAGAAAGGAGATAAAGAATGGCCTCATGAGAAACACCCTCATGGAGGTGGCCACTTTTTTGTCCCCTGAAGCTGCATGGAATCATTGGAAGGCAGAGATCCACCACTAGCCCTAGATGCTGCCAAACCCCAACGGTTATGTGATCTCCAAGGTGACTGCCACAAGCACTAATGTAAAGGTGCCCAAGAATGTCATCGTTAAGAGGGTGCAAGGCTTGACAAGAGGTTGAATATGAATAGGCACAACTTCTTCAGCAGGCATGATAGCCAGGAGGCGATTTGTATGTTCCACAAATGGCCATAATTCAAATCAACCTCTGCAAGTACCAACACAGCATGGATGACAAGGACACGGTGGAGTTAGATGTGGTGCAGGGCGTGTGTGGCCACTACCATGGCCACTAACTGAGGCCACTAACGTGACTGGGCGAGCATGTTAGCCACAATGAAGGGAAGCCGCTATGCTGCCAACTGCCCGAACTTCTGCCGGGACTTATAATTTCACTTCTTTGTGCCACCACCATGCAGTCTCAAGGGTACCAAGGACAACATTGATGAACATGATGGTAGCAGCAAAGACTTCACTATGGCCCAGGGCCTCAGATCCCATCTAACTGGCCACCCCAAAGATCAACAACTGAGGCACTTTCCACCCTTCCAGAATGCCCCAGCTGTGACCCACAGCCCACGGATCCTGGCTACAACTAGCTGCCCCTGGTCCTAGCACCTGCCTGGGTCTGCCCCCACTATAAGGCCAGAGGGACATCCTTGGGGTTGTCTGGGCCCAACTATCTGCTGAGTTGCCCTAGGGGCCGAGACACAATTTCTGGCCCAAAATGATCACCAGTCATCTCTGAGGAGCCTGAGGCAGAGCACAGGGAAAGTGGGCACAACACAAGCAGCCATCCACAACAGATGCCCCTCTCCACACTCTGGAGCCTGCTGCCTGAATAACCCATGTTGATGCCTGCAGGAAGCACCAGGAGCCTGGGGCCAGGATTTGGAGGGAGGGGAGGGCGAAATCAAGAAGAGCCCACTGAAGCATCTGCTTCTTCGTTGTGGCCAAGAAGAAACAAGCCGCTGAGGAGGAGAACCCCTTGGTCATGGATGCCTCATGGGCTGAGAAACAGATTGGCTCCCTCCCCAGGGACTCCCAAGGCTGGGCTACAGGTGATGTCCCCTTTAGGAGATGATGCCCTTAGCTGCAGCTCAGCTGAAACATCCACACTGACATTAGAACTTGGCTCTGAAAGTAATACATGACCTTTACCCAAGGTGTGTGAATTTATTACAAAGTCTATGTACTTCTAAACTCTCTCATGCCATATGCCTTGGCAATTTGTGTACACACACACACACACACGCACATTCATGCATGCACAGACACACTGACACACACCTCTGATTCTATTACTTTTAAAGATCTGACCAGGACCACAGTTATCATTCTGCATCCCAAGGTGAACTAGGTGAAGCATTTTTATTTAACACAAAAATGAAGATTACCTCATACTGAAGACAACCTGACATTGCTGTTGTGATATTACTCATGCGATTATTCATTTTCAAATAAAACATTTCATGTCGTTTTCATCTATTATCACTTATGTCTGAAATTTTATTATACCTACTAGCCCATAATTGTATTCAGGCTTTCTTGTCAATACTTCTTAGAATGAATTTTAGCAAAGGTCATGCATATTGATCTCATTATAATCCATGAATTTCATACTAATTCTGGACTTACAGGTTGATGGTTTCAGGGCATTCTAAAGGTTAAGAACACATAAAAAGGGGAGTACCCTAATCTGTTTTATTTTCATTCTCTTCCCCTGCCATAGAAATGTAGCAAGAAATTCTCAGGGTAGGCACAATGACCCACCCCTGCTGATTAGGTAGTACACTATGAGACAAAAAGAAGAAAAACTGAGCAAAACATCAAAAAAAAAAAAAAAAAAAAAAAAAATGTGGCTCTCTGAAAGGAGAATTCACCTCTCTCTTTTTTTTTTTTTTTCTTTCTTTTCTTTGAATAGATTCAATGTAATACAATATATGTATGTAAAAGAATATGGGCTTGGGGGACTGAGGTGATGCAAAATGGAGAGGTGCTCATCAAAGAGTGCAAACGTTCATTGGTAAGATGAACAAGTTTCAAGGACCTAATAATGTACAGCATGGAGACTATAATTAACAGTACTGTATTGTATGTAAGAAAGTTGCTTTGAGAGGAGAGCATTAATGTTCTCACCATGACCACAAAAACAAAATGCTAAATATCTGAGGTGAAGGATCTGCTAATTAACCTTATTGTGGGTACACTTTTACAAAATATACTTGTATAAAAACTATCACCTTTTACATCTTAAACTTACACTACATCTCAATAAATGTGAGGGGGAACACTGAGAGAAATAAAAGTGAGCATATAAGCAGGTATAATTTTGTTGTTTATAACCCTGGAGCTAAAGACAAAAATCTATTATGTAATCCATGGGCTCTAGGGTGTATGAGCTACTTAAATGTGGTTCCCAGTCTTTAGAGCCCAAATTCACTGGTTGTTTTGAATGGGTTTTCTTGCTGCACAGCATGTAGAAGCTTCCCGGACCAGGGGTTAAATCCACATTTCCTGCATTGACAGGAAGATTCTTTCCCACTGAGCCATCAGGGAAACTATGGATCTATTTTCTTTTTCATACTTTTCCTTCTTAGTATAACCTTTGGTTGCAGGGTGGGGCAGGGGGAAGTTTCTGATTCCACACCCTGGACACCAATTTCACAGGTCCATCTTGAGTTGGATTAAGGTATTAAGCATAGTTTGTGTGTGCGTGTGTGTGTGTGTGTGTTTGTGTTTGGTGGAAGTGTTTATATTTTTCTTTCCCAGAGAGCCAAATGAACAGCCCCAAAGGGCTGGAGGAATTGCCACCTTGTTCTTGTTAATGTCTCCTGGAAAATTCAGTATCAATTACAGCACAATAAGGAGAAAAGGCCCATACCAGTTGCTCCCAAGACAGATTTGGGCATGCTCCAGTAGATTCTGCTGACTTTGAAGAAAGTGCCTTACACTGGGCACCATCCTCTGGAGTTCTTCAGCTTCATCTCTCAGAAAAGAAACATAAAGGCATAATAAGAGGAGACTCACATAGGCAAGAAAAAGAACGAATTCAGGGACCAAATGGAGGACATAGAGGAAGTGGCTCTGGTGATCTCTGCTATGGCTCCTGGAGACCAAGATCAGGCAGGATTCGGCCCTTGGTAATGTAACAGAGGTCCTGTCCCTGGCCAGAACCCATTTTGCCATTGTGATGACTTCAGGGCAGAGGTTAAGTAGGCTTGTAGGGGTTGACTGGGAGTAGGGTTTGGAGGGAAGTGGTAACATTTCCAGCAGGCACTCACAAAAGAGGCATGTTGTGACAGAATGCCATCTCCTTGCCATTGTATTCTTTCTGAACTTGATGCTTTACTGTGAGTGTGGGCTCATCTTCTATTTTCATTTTTCCAATTGATGAAGCCAGACTCTGTGGTGAGCAGAGAAGATCCATAGTCATGTGCCCCTTTGGAGTAGAGAGCCAAGTGAGAAAGAATTACACTAAACAAGATGCCACAAACTAGTAGGCATTGATGATTTTTGTGTGGCCTGTAGAGTTCAAACTCTGTAGAGTTCCTATTAATGACTTTTCCCTGTCCTATGTCCTTTCTGAGTCTCTGTCACCCCATGGTCTGTAGTCTGTCAGGCTCCACTCTCCATGGGATTTCCCAGGCAAGAGTACTGCAGAGAGATAGAGTGCCCTTCTCCAGGTCTAGAGGACTTCTTGGGCAATGGAACTATGCTGTATGATGTTATGGTGAATACATGACACCACATACTTGTCAAAAGGCTTAGAACTTATCACAGGAAAAAGTGAATCAATGTATGCATGTTAAAAACACATTTTAACATCAATAATCAGATGTAACATTTGATCAAACATTCTAATTATATTACAAATGCAAGAAACCATCTCACTAAGAGCCCCTGAATTAAATACCTTTAGAAATGAATAGATTTGCAAAACTGAGAGCAAAAAGGAAAAACACTGTAATCGACTTGATAGTGTTCCTTCTCACAGGGGTACAGGTTAACAATTCTGGTAACTGTTATACATGCATAGTTGAATTGAACAGTGGAATAGATGGCACGTTCATATACATCTGTGCATATATTTCTTTGTTCTGTTAACTGAGAGGGTCTAAAAGAAATGATACACCCGAAATCTGAAAGAAACAATGACAAAGAAGGAAGCATGGATCTTGGTTCCCAATACTGTCTTCCAACAGAAGAAACCAGGCTTCTTGGAGAAATGACTGGATATAGAGCTCAGAGAGGAAATATAGGAGTCTGGAGGATCTTGTGTCAAAAAGGCAGTGCTAAAAGGTAAAAGAGCCCCAAAGTAACGGGGTTATGTCAAAAACGACAGGAATGAGTTTCTAATGACCAAAACTCTAATAAGATGAGCAACCTAATATATTAAATCATTGTCTTAAGGGATTATACCCCACAGTATAAAGTAAATACATATGAGTCCATACTGAAATCAATAAATTATTGAATACATGTGAGAGAAATGAACAATTTGACATGCAGACAAAGTTCAGATAATCACCATAGGTAATTTGGCTCTAAGAGAAGTGGAGTGTGACTCCCTATTCCTTAAAGGTGAGTTACACATAGTCACTTCCTTCCACAAAAAAAAATACAAAACAAGGGATAACTTTACACTTGGACATCACCAAATGGTCAATACAAAAATCAAATTGATTTCATTATTTGTAGCTATAGATGGAGAAGCTGTATATAGTCAGCAGAAACAAGACCTGGAGATGACTCTGGTTCAGATCACCTGCTTGTCATAGAAAACTTCAGACATAAACTAAAGAAACCAGGCAAAACCACTAGGCCAGCCAGATATAACTGAAATCAAATCCTTTATGAATATGCAGTAGAAGTAGCAAATAGATTCCTGGGATTAGATGTGCCTGAAGAACTATGGACGGAGGTCCATAATATTGTACTGGAGGCAGCAAACAAAACCGTCCCAAAGAAAAGGAAAAGTGAGCAGGAAACATGGTTATCTCAGGAGACTTTACACATAGTTGAAGGAAAAAAAGAAGGGAAAAGCAAGCAAGGAAGGGAATGGTACATCCAAATAAATGCAGAGTTCCAAAGTAGGGCACAGAGTGACAAGAAAGCCTTCTTCAATGAAGATTGTATAAAACTAGGAGAACACAGCATAAGGAAAAAGAATACATATCTCTTTGGGAAAATTGGAATTACCAAGGGGTAAATTCACTTAATGGTAAAGGAAGTGGCAACCCACTCCAGTCTTCTTGCCTGGAGAATCCCAGGGACAGGGAAGCCTGGTGGGCTGCCGTCTATGGGGTCACACAGAGTCGGACATGACTGAAGCAACTTAGCAGCAGCAGCAGTAAATTCACTTAAAGATGGGCAAAGGACAGAAATGATAGAGACCTAGTAGATGATGAGGAAATCAAGAATAGATAGATAGGATACATGAAAAACTGTATGAACAGTTCCTTATGAATTGGGTTATTATGATGGTGTGGTCAGTAACCCAGAGCCAGACATGCTGGAGTATGAAGTTGAGAGGGTCTTAGGAATTACTGCTGCTAATAAAGCTAGTGGTTGTAATACAATACGTGTGTGTGTGTGTTTGTGTGTGTGTGTATAGCTGCTTAGTCGTGTCCGACTATTTGCGACCCCGTGGGCTATAGCCTACCAGCCTTCTCCATCCATGGGATTTTCCAGTCAGGAGTACTGGAGTGGGTTGCCATTTCCCTCTTCCACGACACCAGTATAACTAGTCAAAACTGTAGAGGATGATGCAGTCATAGTGTTGTATTCAATATTTCAACAAATCTCCAAGAACCAAGTTGACCACTGGGCTGGAAATGGTCAATCCTCAGCCCAATTCCCAAGAAAGGTAGTACTAATATATGTGCTTACAATCGGACAATTGCATTCATCTCCCATGCTAGTAGTTCCATTCAACCATTCAGTTCTGTTCGACTCTTTGCGACCTCGTGGGCTGCCGCATGCCTGGCCTCCCTGGCCATTACCAACTCCTGGAGCTTGTTCAAACTCATATCCATTGAGTCCATGATGCCATCCAACAATCTCATTCTCTGTCTTCCCCTCCTCCTCCTGCCTTCAATCTTTCCCAACATTTAGGGTCTTTTCCAGAGAGTCAGTTCTTCACATCAGGTGAAGTATTGGAGATTCAGCATCAGCATCAGTCCTTCCAATGAATATTCAGGGCTTATCTTCTTTAGGACTGACTTGTTGGATCTCCTTGCAGTCCAAGGGACTCTCAAGAGTCTACCAACACCAAAATTCAAAATCGTCAATTTTTCGGCACTCAACTTTCTTTACAGCGCAACTCTTTCACATCCACACATGGCTACTGGAAAAACCATAGTTGGACTAGATGGACTTTGATGGGAAAGTAATGCCTCTGGTTTTTAATATGCCGTCTGGTTTGGTCATAGCTTTTCTTTCAGGGAGCAAACATCTTTTAATTTCATGGCTGCAATCACCATCCACAGTGATTTTGGAGCCCTAGAAAATCAAGTGTATCACTGTTTTCATTGTTTCCCTCATCTATTTGCCAGAAAGTGATGGGACCAGATGCCACGGTCTTCATTTTTTTGAATGTTGACTTTTCAGCCAACATTTTCACTCTTCTCTTTTACTTTTGTCAAGAGGCTTGTTAGTTCTTTGCTTTCTGCCGTAAGGGTGGTGTCACCTGCATATCTGAGGTTACCATTATTTCTCCTGACAATCTTGATTCCAGCTCGTGTTTCATCCAGCTCGACATCGCACACAATGTTCTCTGCATGTAATTTCAATAAGCAGGGTGACAATACTGCAACATTGACATACTTCTTTCCCAATTTGGAACCAGTGAGGTGTGCCATGTTCAGTTCTAACTGTTCCTTCTTGATCTGCATTCATATTTCTTAGGAGGCAGCTAAGGTGATTTGGTATTCCCATCTCTTTAATAATTTTCCACAGGTTGTTGTCATCCACACAGTCAAAAGCTTTGGCATCGTCAATAAAGCAGACGGAGATGTTTTTCTGAAACTCTCTTGCTTTCTTCTATTATCCAAAGGAGGTTGCTAATTTGATCTCTGGTTCCTCTGCCTTTTGTAAGTCCATCTTGAACATCGGCAAGTTCATATTTCACATACTGTGGAAGCCTGGCTTGGAGAATTTTGAGCATTGCTTTGCTAGTGTGTGAGAAGAGTGCAATTGTGTGGCAGTTTGAACATTCCTCAGCATTTCCCTTCTTTGGGACTGGAATGAAGTCCAGTGACCTTTTCCACTCCTGTGGCCACTGCTGAATTTTCCAAATTTGCAGGCATATGGAGGGCAGCACGTTCACAGCATCATCTTTTAGGATTTGAAATAGTTCAGCTGAAATTCCATGTGATCAGTTTGATTAGTTTTCTGTGATTGTGGTTTTCATTCTCTTTGCCCTAAGGCTAAGAGGCTTATGGAGGCTTCCTGCTGGGAGAGACTGGCTGTGGGGGGAATCTGGGACTTTTTCTGATATGTGGGGCCATGTTAAGTAAGTATTTAATCCAATTTTCTGTGGGTGGGTGGGACTGTGTTTGCTCCCTGTTGTTTGACCTGAGACCAAACAATGGTAGGGATAATGAAAATAATGGTGACCTCCTTCTAAAGGCCTTGTCCATGCACTGTTGTATTCAGTATCCCTGACCCTGCAGCAGGCCACTGTCAACCCACTCCTCCACCAAAGACTCCTGGACACTCACAGGTGAATCTGGGTCCGTCTCTTGTGGGGTCACTGCTCCTCTCTCCTGGGTACTGGTACAATGAGTCTGTTTTCCCAGTCCTAAGTAAGTTCTGTAATCAAATCCCACTGGCTTCCAAAGTCAAATTTCCTGGGGGTTCTCAGTCCCTGTGCCAGATCTCCAGGTTGGGGAATCTGTTGTGAATCCTAGAACTTTCTTAACAGATTTCCCCATGCTAGCAAGGTCATGGGTAAACACTTGCATGCTAGGTTCAGCATTATGCAAATCAAGAGCTACCAGATGTTCAAGCTGGATTTGCAAAAGAAAGAGGCACTAGAGATCAAATTGACAACTTTTCTGGATCATAGACAAAGCAAGGGCATTCCAAAAACAATCTACCTCCATTTCATTGACTGTGTAAATCATTTGACTGTGGATATTAACAACAATCTCTGGAAAGCTCTTAAAGAGATGCGAATACCAGACCATCCTACCTGTCCCCTGAGAAACGTGTATGTGAGTTGAGACACAACAGTTAGAACACTGTATGGAATAAATGATTGGTTCCAGATGTAGGATAGGACTCTGTGCAGTCACTCTTTGTTTAACCAGTACACTGAGCACATATTGAGGAATGCTGGGCTGGATGATTTACAGGCTGGAACCAAGATTGGCAGGGGAAACCTCAACAACCTTAGGTATGCAGATGATGCCACTCTAATGGTAGAAAGCAAAGAGTAACTAAAGAGCCACTTGATGATGGTGAAGGAGGAGAGTGAAAGAGCCAGCTTAAAACAAAGTATTAAAAAAAGCCAAGCTTATGGAATCTGGCCGCATACTTCATGGCTAACGGAGGAGGGAAAGGTGGAAGCAGTGGCAGTTTTCCCCTTACTGGTCTCTAGAATCACTGCAGATATCGCAGTGACAATGAAATCAGAAGATGGCTTCTTCTTGGTGGGAAAATTATGAATATCCTAGGCAGTGTGTTGAAAAACAGAAACGTTACTCTGTCAAAAAAAAAAAAAAAAAAAAAAAAGTCCATACAGTCAAGGCTACAGCCTTCCCAGTTGTCACAAAAGGTTATGAAAGTTGAACCATGAAATGGAAGAGTGCTGAAGAATTGAAACCTTGATCTGTGGTGCTGGACAAGACTTCGGAAAGTACCTTGGACAGCAAGGGGATCAACCCAGAAAACCATAAGGGAGATGAACCCCACATACTCATTGGTAGGACTAATGTTGCAGCTAAAGCTCCAGTACTATGGTCCCCTGATGCCAACAGACAACTCAGAGGAGAAGTCCCTGATGCTGGGAATGATGGCAGAAGGAGGACATAATGAGGGCAGAAGGAGATGAGGGCATCAGAAGATGAGATGGCTGGATGGGATCAATGATGCAAGGGACATGAACATGGGCAAACTGCAGGGATTCGTGAGGAACAGAGAAACCTGGCATGATGCAGTCCAGGGGGTTGCAAAGAATTGGACATGACTGGGCAAAGCAACAGTGACAGTGAGCTATAGAAATGATAATCCTACACAACTCTATCTCCTCTTCTGATTTTCTGTGTTACCTTTGCTCATCAGCAAAACCTGTACTTCTTTACAGCACCCTTAAACTTGAATTTCCTTAGTCTCTATTCCAGATAAATTTAGTCTCTTCTGAAAGAGCTACACAGTTCTGCTCTGAGGGCTTGACTCTCACCCTGTGCAGAATCTTGGTTTTACTGATGCGAGATGTGACAGGGACTTTTACTCTTGCAGTGCCATTCTCATAACAAGCAAGATTCTAGACAGTGGGACAGGAGGGTTTTGGGCATTTCTGGTCTTCTTGGTTTGTCTCTCCCATTATGGAATCTCTGCCCTAGAGGGAATCTGGTGTGAAATTATTGAAGCCTGGTATGCTCAGCTTAAAATGACTTGGGTAGAATTTCTCTCTCATGGATGTGACCTGGTGGAGAAAGAGAGTCTTGGATCCCGCTGGCTTGGAAAGAGCTTCTGAAATAGACCTGGGTAGACTGGAGTTAACTTCTCTTGGAAATTAACCCTTGACATAGACTGAAATCTGAAAAACAATGCAAGTCCTGTGTAATTAACTAAAACTACCCATGATAGAGCTTTGGTTGCAATTGCCTGGAGAAAGTGGGAGGTGTGGAATAGGTCATGGTTCAAATGTCATTGACTCTAACTTCAATTACCAAGATTTACTAGATTTTATTAAATAAGGGCTTCCCCAGTGGCTTCCCCTGTGGTGTCTTGGATAGGAATTTGCCTACAAATAGAGAGGACACAGGTTTGATCCCTGGTCATGGTCTAGAAAGATCCCACATGTCACAGAACAACTAAAACTGTACACCACAACTACTGAGCACCTGCTCTAGATCCTGTGTACTGCAGAACCTGAAGTCTGCCTACCTAGAGTCTGTGCTCCAGGAATGAGAGAAGCCATCACAATGAAAAGCTTGAGCACCAATAGCTAAGTGCATGCCTTGCAACTGCAATTAGGGAAAGACCCAGCTTAGCAACAAGGACACAACACAACCACACTAAAAAAAATAAATACAGATAGATAATTCATTTTAAGAAACATTTCTGAATTTGGTATAAAATATAGAGCAACTTCTAGATTTATTAAATATTTGTTTTCTTTTAAGAAATTACCATTTACAGTTGTTTTTTTTTTTTTTTGCAGGGGTGGGGGTAGAGGAGGAGCCATGGAGTTCCTCATTATGCCACAATTCCTGAATAGGTTTTTAAATAAATTATTTCTAGAGTGAATGAACTGAGGACCGTTAGGAGCTTTAAACTAATTAGGAGTTCCCATTCTAGTTCTAACTCTTTAACCTAAAATTTTAACCTAAAATTTCCTTCATTTATAACATGGGCTACTTGTATACCTCTCTCTCAGATTGTGGTGAAGATTAAAAGACTATTGCAATAATGTTATATAAAGCACCTAACACAGAATCTATCTTATGGTAGGCAATTAATGTCCCTTTTCTCCCCTTCAAGCAAATGACTGTCTCAGGCTGGAGAGCTATTTTTGTGACTATCAGTGTCTGGAATATGGCTTATGTGTGCCACAAGAGTTGAACTGGATTGAAGGACGGGTAGATGACTGGATGTGTGGTTGGGTGATGAGTGATTTCTAAGGTTCTAACTATTGATTTACCAATATTAGAAGCCTTAGGTGATGGTCAAAATATTTTAATGGTACATTTCGAGCAGAATAATTACAATTGACTGTGGATCTCAGTGGCTACACAATAAAAAGAATACAGCATGGGGCCCCTGCTTCAAAATTTCCAGATGGTGGCAGCAAATCATTAAACCATGTTTTTCGCTATTCCAGACATCCAAGAATAGAACCCTGTGTAATTGTGCAGAATACATCCATATGAAGCCCATCCTCACTCAGTTTAACCAAGAATAGGATCCTAGGGAACTCCTTGTGTTATTTGTTTATCTCCTGAGAGCCTAAGGCTGGAAGTTCAAAGGAAAGGGTTAGGGCAGCCCTAGATGTCAGAAAACAGATACCCAAGAAGGGGACAGTTGTTTAAGGTGCTGTAGATATACCAAGCACTAATGTAAAATAAATCAAAGAAGACCAATTAAAAAATTCAACTTTAGAAAATTTAAGTTCATTTTACTTGAAGATTTATAAACATATCCAGCTAGCAGGTCAGGAGTTCCAAGAGTCCTTTGGCAAGGGCCAATTCGGTGTAGATTTTGTGCCACATGGTTGCCGTAGCTAGTTTATTGGGGGCATTTCCGGTAGGGACTTCTAAGTTTATGTCAGGGAGTCCATGATTCTTTCATCATGAGAGCTTGTTAAGCATGTTCTGAGCTGGGGAATGGGAATACTAGGTCCCGAAGATCCACTCAGCCTCCATGGTGGTGTTGTCTACCGTTTGCCTGTCTGTGGGGAAGTCCCCACATTCATGTTTTCTTACATTATTTTGTTTCAAATGTGCCCCACTGATTTTTTTGTACTAAAAATGTGATAACATTTTTTTTGTGTGTGTGATAACATTTTAACAGGTAAAATTTATGTGTCTCTAAACTCACAATAAGTCAAATGTTTATATCATACAAGGCTGAAGTCAGTGAAAATTGGTCTTCAATAAAAATCTCAGTGCAAATAATGGAGATGGTCTTTAAGGTCATGTATTTAAGGTGTCTCATATTCTAGAGACTGAAGAATTGAGGGTTTCCTTATCATTCTGCACCCTACTGCTCCCCACCCCCACCCCCTGCCCCACATAGGAATGAAGCTTTAATGCTTCTTCTGCATAGAAAAGTTCCCTGATGGCTTGGTCAGTAAAGATTCTGCCTGCAATGCAGGAGATCAACGTTTAATCCCTGGGTCAGAAGATCTCCTGGAGAAGGAAATAGTAACCCACTAAAGTATTCATGTCTGGAGAATTCAATGGACAGAGGAGTCTGCTGGACTATAGTCCATATGGTCACAAAGAGTCAGTCACCAATGACTGAGTGAATAGCACTTTCACTTTCACTGCAAAGCAAGAAATCAGCCATCCCTGAACAGGCTTAAAAAGTACACGTCTTATTCTTCCAAAACTAGTATCTCCCAACTGTTTTCGATATACTACTCTTCAATATCTTGAATCCTAGACCTATACCTATACTCAAAACTGTCTCAATCCCCACCTATTTCTTGGTGCTTTATTTCCTAAGGATCTTATTTTCTATTAAAAAAATCGCCAAATTCCTAGGCTAGGTTCAGCTAAGAATTACAAGGTTATAATCCAAAAATTGACTAATCACATGAGATTTTTGGCATCAAAAATTACCACTGGAAAAATAGCCATCTTTTGTGAAGCTCCATAGATATTCCAGAATAAGGTACTTTGCCATTAAAATAATAATAATAATGTGCTATTTTTTCATAACCTAAATCATTCAATAATAATTGTGCCAACAAGCTAAGATCACTTGCATCTCAGGAAAGTCTTTGTTTCTAACCTCAAACTTACTAAGATTCTACCAAGTGATAGCCATCGGGGCAAAAGAAATCTGTCTTCAACAACATGGTTGAGATTGCACATAAAAATAAAAATAAATAGAAAACAAAGTTGTAAATCAAATATGCACTCTTCTTAGTCACTCAGTCATGTCCTCTTCTTGCAACCCCAAGAACCGTACTTGACCATTCAAGAAAGGATTGCATGTAAAAGACAGAAAAGAATGTACCTTTTGAGGATACAGCTAAAAAGCTCACCATATCTACTTTACACAATGCCTTGACTCATAACAAGATATATATAAATCAGGGCATGACTTTCTCAACATCAGGGCCACAGGGTTTCAGATTTCCTATATTAATGGCAAAAGTGAAAAACACAGAACACATACGTGTTCTTTTTGATTCCATGTATCTTTAGTTAATTGAGTTCATTCTTTCTATGCCTTGTTTTCTCCATAGCCCTTGGTGATGTTAAGATATAGTTGGATTATTTTTTTACTGTAGATCTCAACAAGGACACGTTTTTTTTTTTTTTTTTTGTCACGGTTGTAAATCTAGTGCCTGACACACTCTGACACACAGGTGCTTAACAAATATCTGGTGTATGAAAGACAATGACTACAGTCGAGTAATAGAGAGATAACAAGCAGAGGTTCTATTATAATGAGACAACATAAATGGAGATGAATGATTGCTGGAAATGCCATGATATGTTTCTATCTAAATCTATATATGCATTTATAGGCCTTTATGTGAGGGAGTAATGATGAGTTAATTTCCTTCAATTTCAAATAATGACTAATTTCTTCATTAATAAAGCAATTTGAAGTGCAATCATGTTTTACCACATTATAAATGTTTTCAGTTTATTATTATTTTTGCCTTCTGTGAAAATTTATTTTATTTTATACATTTTCTTTTACATTGGCGTATAATTGGTTGAAACTATTGTATTACCTTCAGGCATATAGCAAAGTTACTCATTTATACATTTACCTCTTCTTATTCAAATCCCATTCCCATTTAAATTATGACAGGATATTCAGCAGAATTCTCTGTGGTATGCAGTTGGTCTTTGCTGGTCATTCATTTTCAATATAGCAGTGTGTACATTTCAGTCTCAAACACATTTAATTTAGTATGTCTTTACACAGAAGTCACTTTAAATCATTGTTGGATGTAAACAGAATATGCATGTTACTAATGATAACATATTAAATAGAAAGATATTCATTAGGCACAGTACCAGACCACCAAAAACAAGGGTCTAGTTTAAGATTTATTTTCTCTTGAAAATCAAAAGCACTGGACAATTTTGATTAAAATAGTGTACCCCCCGAGAGAACTAGTACGTCCTCTTTGCTGAAACAAAAACAAGAATGTTGATAGCTGAAGTATAACAAATGCTGAGCTAGAAATACTTAAAACCTAACATTAGATTTCTATAAAACTCTGTTTGGCTGAGGTGCTTAATAGTTTATATCCTATGCTTATAGACTATATGCAAGAACACGTGGACTTTCATAATTACAAAATAAAATGAGAAAAATTAATTTTGCTAGACTTCCCTGGTGGTTCAGATGATAAAGTGACTGCCTACAGTGCAGGAGACTTGGGTTCAATCCCTGGGACGGTAAGATCTCCTGGAGAAGGAAATGGCAACCCATTCCAATATTCTTGCCTGGAAAATTCTGTGGACAGAGGAACCTGGTAGGCTACAGTCCATGGGGTCGCAAAGACTCAAACATGACTGAGCGGCTTCACTTCACTAGCAAATTTAAAATTATTAATTACCCTTCTTTTAAAAATTTAGTTAATTTATTTTAATTGGAGGCTAGTTACTTTACAACATTGCGGTGGTGTTTGTCATACATTGACATGAATCAGCTATGGGTATACATGCGCCCGCCCCCCACAATCCCGAACCCGCCCCACCCCCTACCCCCCACCTCTCCATTCCATCCCTCTGGGTTGTCCCAGTGCACAAGCTTTGAGTGGGAAAGTGAAAGGCTGCCCCGTCATGTCTGACTCTTTGTGACTGCATTGACTATACAGTCCATTGCATTCTCTAGGTCAGAATGCCGAGTGGGCAGCCTTTCCCTTTTCCAGATCTTCCCAACCCAGGGATTCAGTTAAGGTTTTCCGCATTGAGGATGGATTCTTTAATGCTGAGCCACAAGGGGGCCCAAAATCAAATAAAGCAAACACATAATAAAATCAACATTCTGATAAAATAACTATGCTTCTAGGTAAAAGGTCACTGTAAATGTACAACTGCAAATGGTGCTAATACAGCCCAGATTGGCATATATTAGGTTTATAAGAAAATCAAAACAAACAAACAAAATGAGATGCTCATGCTTAACTTAAGCTTTTGTGTGGGGACACTAGACGGTGGGCAAGGCAGTACCCAGGAACACAAAATGTGGTAAGTGTCATTCATTAAGAATAAATATTTTCCAATACACATGATCTAAAGTTATGAGTCCCTCCTGAAAAAAAAAAAAAAATATTAAACGAGTAATTTAGCAAAGTAATACCTGATGGTATAAGGAGCAGCAGAAATTTTGCTGAGCAGAACATCTATTTGAACCTTAGATTAAAGATACAACACCTAAGGAATGTACGGTTCTAAAACACAATGGAAATGCTGCAATGGCAATATAGAAATAAGATAAATTTACAAAGTAGACTGGTGAAATCAATGAGACACCACTGTTGCAGGAACGGGGACCCCTTCCAGGGCTCTTGTTTAACACTCAGAAGTGAATTGTCCAAGGAGTCACATGTGCTGACACATCAAGAGATTTTACTGGGAAAGGGCATGCGGGTGGAGAGCAGAAGGGGAAGGGAACCAGGAGAACAGCTCTGTCACATGGCTTGCAGTCTTGGGTTTTATGGTGATGGGATTAGTTTCCGGGTTGTCCTTAGCCAATCATTCTGACTCAGAGTCCTTCCTGGTGGTGCACACCTTGTTCAGCCAAGATGGATGCCAGAGAGGATTCTGGAAGGTGGTCGGACAGGTGGTGTCTCCTTTTGACCTTTCCCGAACTCTTCTGGTTGGTGGAAGCTTATTAAAGTTCCCTGTTCCTTACCAGGACCTCCTGTCGTAAAACAATTCAGGCAAATGGTTACTATGGTGCCTGGCCAGGGTGGGCAGGTTCAATCAGTGTGCTTCCCCTAACAATTCCCCCTGAGAGACTTCATACTCAAGAATACTTCTTGAGGATTGGGGCAGAGGTCTCTTTCTTCAGTAACTTCTTCCTGCTGTCCATGGACATAGGGCTGCCTGGCAGAGCAGAAGTCTCTCTCTACCTGATCTAAGTCAAGGTATTTTTTGTTTGTTTGTTTGTTTGCATTGACTGAAACCAGGATTCACACTTATAATAACATCACTTTAGTTTGAAACTGTTGGCTCCTCTCAGAGATGAAATAGACAGGGGCCAAACAGGAGAACTAACATGATAGTCATCACTGGTCCCCAGAAACAGGAGGCAACATTTGGGGTGAGGGCTGAAGGATTTGTGACCTTTTTTTTTTTTTTTTGGACTGGTTGTTGGTGAAGCAACAGAGTTGTGCTCCAGGAATCTCGTGTTTAGTCTGAAGTTATCATCCTTCACCTGGGTGAGGGCTCCAGTTCTGTAGAAGAACTCAAAGACATCGTTATGCATATTTCTTTGGGTAGGAAGGAAGACCCTGTCTCAAGGCTGTACCACCATTTGATTGTTTCTCCTCTCTTTCTGTAGCCCGTCCCTTCCCTGATTAACAACTGTTTGAATCTACCCTTTGGAACTCATGGAAGGTCAAGGAGGTTGAATGAAGCCTATATCCTACAGACAAGAAATGGAGAATGCACAATAGGTCTGTACTCCAGAGCCCCAAAGAGTCTTGCTCAGTTTTCATTTAGGCAACTATGGCAACTTAGGCAACTATGACTGTGATAATTTCCTGTCAAAATGAGGCATAGGACTGCCTCAGCTTGGAGAATAGACACTGAATTAGAAGTATTCCTCAGTTTCAAGTCCTAGATCTGATCCTTGTATGATTAAAATCTCAATTCCTTGGCCTGCCATCTTGTTGTAACAGACCCATTTAGAAGTAGTTGGAGGAGGGATAAATGGAATTTATCTTCTTTTTAGAAGAATAAGCGTGAAACCCAGTCTGGACATGGCACTTCGGGGAGACTTGTAGCCAGGTAGCCAGTAGCCTAGTTTTACAAAAATTAAGGTTGCAGTTACTAGCTTCCAGCAGACATTGTTTTGAGAATGGTGGCATCTAAGCCTGAGACGACTCAGAAAACTCAAGTGTTCAGTAATACAACATCTAATCTGTTTCTGTTTCCCAGTACGTCTGAACCATAGCTACTCTATTTTGACTTTTAACTGTAAAATTTTCCTTAATAGCCAAAGCAGATGCCACCACTAATGACGTAAGTGTTTCTCTAGGTATGAGAAGATCCAAGAATTGGAACTCATAAAATCTTCTCCTGAAAAGATCTAACTATCTGAAGGCCTGTTCTGGCAGTTTTCCCCCAGAGCACAGAATGTCTCATTCCTGATTGCCACCCTGAACTCCTTTCAGGGACATTGAAAAGTCAGCAGGTGCAGTAGCCATGATTTAGTCTTTGTAGACGTAGATGGCAAGTGTCAGATTTCAGTTGGCAGAGTCCCTTTGTGCTCATAAACTTGATCATGATTTTGAGGGGGGCATTTCATAACCATTTTATCCCATGCTGTTGAGAATGTCCATTCTCAGGTTTGGCAAAGATTTTGTTGACAGGCCACTCAATGTGCTGTCACTAGAACTAGGCCGTAAAACAGTATCCAAAATCCTCTGGACTACCTGTCTTACCAGCCTCTTGGTCCAGGAAAAATATTCCCTCTTGTTGCTTCTTCCCATATCTAGAGATACACTGTTACAATCATAGATCTTTTAGGGAACCATATATTATTCTATTAGAGGTCTCAGACACACATTTGGCAGTGTAAGAAGCAGCAGTTTTGTAAAACAGGTGAAATACAAATAACATAGCCAGCAGTATTAGTAAAGTCAAGAGTAAGACTTAAGAGCTTCCATTAGATGTTACCCCATATATCTCAGGTCACCTGACTTAGTCTACTCTGTAGAATCTTTATCTTCCAGGGAAATTACATATTGGCACCACCATCTATAAGGCACATAGCCCAGTTGTCTAGTGTTACTAGACATATTATCCTTAGTATGATTTGTTTCCAACACAGGGGAGACATTAAACCTAAATTACCATAGCCTGGTGTTATCTATATTAATCCAACCGATAATTTGGGGGGACTTTTTCTTCCTTTGCTGAAACTTTGCTTGTTGCTCTGATTGAGTGTGAGTAATAGAAGAAATCTCAAATTTATGGCTAGAGTCAGAGCAGGAATTATTAACTGGCCCCTATGATAATGAGGGGATCCCATCTAGTAATATCACAGTGACCTGAAAATGACTATATATTTTAAGTAAATTTTCTCAGGGCCAACCAATTAGAGTCTTGGAGTCGAGAAATTTACCAAGGTAACCCAGAACTAGATACAGGTAATTGGCCACAAACCCACAAATTGGATTGATTTCTAAAACTAGCATAGTATCAGGCCTGTGATAGAAAAGTGTTTGATTTATATACAAAGGTCTAAGAAGTCAAGGAAACATTATAAACAATCATACAAATCAGGTCCAGCATCTTGGGCAAGCTGTCTACCTCTGATGTCATCATCTTCTCATCCTGCTGTAGTGTAGTTTCTCTTCTGCTTGAGCATCATTTTAAGGCGAAATCAGGTCGGCTCTCTTCTCTATAGACCAATCCAGTGCAGGGGTCTTTGGAAGTGGGAATTAATCTGAGAATTAACTTCCCTTCAGTTTTATTGTGCATGAACTAGTTAAGAGTACCTAATAAAAAGTCATTCCATCCAGGTTGGAGAGAGTCCCTTAGATTATGTCTTTTTCCAGTCCTAGTTGCAAGTCATAAGGCATCTGATCTTCATCCAAAGATAGATTGCTGAGATAAGCTTCAGCAACAAACTTAGAGTATTCTTTAAGAATTCAAATAAATTTTACATTAATATCACATAAAAACAAAGAACTATCCAAGAAATGAGTCTTACTACACACAGACCTCCATTAACAAACTGGGATTTAACATTTATTGAAACATATTTTCCCCCCTAAAATTACCCTCATTTTTATCAAATATAACCAAATTAAGGCTAGCTTGTTTGCAAAATAGGTCTGTTCTCACTAATTTTGGTCTGATGATTTATATAACCATAATTGATCATAGACTTTTTATTTTACTGAAACATTTCTAGAGTCTCAGACTGAACTTTCAAACTAAAACAGGGCTGGGAAACTCACACCAAAGGGTTATCACAGATTTTGCCTAACAAATATAGGTGAATTGTTCCTTTTTTTTTTTTTTTCATCTATTTTTATTAGTTGGAGGCTAATTACTTTACAATATTGTAGTGGGTTTTGTCATACACTGACATGAATCAACCCTGGATTTACAGGTATTCCCCATCCCGATCCCCCCTCCCACTGAGATGGATGAAACTGGAGCCTATTATACAGAGTGAAGTAAGCCAGAAAGATAAAGAACATTACAGCATGCTAAGACATATATATGGAATTTAGAAAGATGGTAATGATAATCCTATATGCAAAACAGAAAAAGAGACACAGATGTACAGAACAGACTTTTGGACTCTGTGGGAGAAGGCAAGGGCGGGATGTTTTGAGAGAACAGCATCGAAACATGTATATTATCTATAGTGAATTCTTCCCTTTTTAAGTCTCAAAAATTCCTTGAGATTTTTGTACCTGTCAGTGCGATAACCTTCCTAACACATTTGATAAAGTTACTGGAAACCTAAGAGTTTCAAATTTCTGGAGGAGTCAGATAGAGTGAAAATGCAATTGTTTTGCTTATAGAGTATAATTTTACCAAATTATTGTCATAATTAGTTTGAGAGAAAGGTTTTCCCCACTCCCAGAAAACACAGGATTCAAACCTGTAACTTTTCAGATAGAAACCATAAAAGTTATAAGCATATTCACTGGTTCATTCAGTCCTTTGTTAATTTTTGTGAAGTCATCCAGTTTTCATTAGAATACCAAGACATATCAGAGTGTTTAGAGCTCCATATAATTTCTAGGATATTTATATATCCTATATGATATATCCTTTAGATTATATATCCTCTATATTTATGTGAGAGGATTTATTACTCATTTGATAACATTTTTCATGTAATTTAACCAACCAAATAAACACAGTTTAATATATCTCTCTTTGGGATGTTTCAGGGGCCCTTTGAAACACCCCAAAGTTAGCTTGGGGTCAAAGGAACTTCAGAAGAATTTGATTTAGGAAGTTTTCTCAAAAAATGTCAAATAAAAGGGTTTAGAACATTTGGCTAGATTTAGTCAATGTTGGTGGGTGTATCATTTAGCTTGTTGATATGTCACGACGGGAGTATGTACCGAAGCTCAAGGTCTACTGAAAGTTGACTCTGCCATCTTGGGCCTAACCAGCTTTGGCTCTAACCAGTTTCCCTATGACTGTGTCATTCCTAAAAAAAATCCATTTATCTAACTCATTGTAATCCAATTTTTTTAAAAAAAAATCCTGATCATGCATAACTCTTTAGTTTTTTATTTTATTTATTTATTTATTTATTTTTTTTTACCTGAAAGCACAATTCTTGCTTTCATTTAGCAACCAAGAGCTAACTTTTTTATTAGCATTTTATAGATTGGTGAGCATAAATACCAGTGATATTTTCTAAAACCCTTGTTTTCTTAAAACATTTTAGGATGGCACCAAACATTATTCATCTATAGTCCCAAATCTCTTTAGTTTTTCTGTAAAACAAAATCAGTATTTAGTAGTAAACATTTCAAAACCTTATTTTATTTGGATATGACCTAATTATTCAATAGACTTCAAATGCTTAGTTTAGCACAGTCCTTAGAAATTCAAATTATGGCAATCTGGAGAGACTATTTTAGGCAGATATTCCTAAAGCATAATTATTCATAATAGAGCTTATCTAAAAGCTCATATCTCATTTATTTTTTGTTTTATTTTGTTTTGTTTTAGAAGTCTCTTCACTCGAGATCATGTCCTTGTCAAACTTGTAACACATATGATAATATCTAATTTATTTTAAACCTAAGTACGATGAAAATATTCTACTTAATTACTCGTGAGACATGTCTAGATTAGGTCAACAAATAAACATTGATATCAGATATTTAATACTGAATATTTACCAGTTTACATGATCCTGGAATTTATTGTTTAATTTAGAATTATTAGATTTGTAAGTGCTTACCTTTCTTTAAGCCAATTAAATAGAGCTCATTTACATATTAACCTCAAAAATATTACCCAGGGACAAAGACATACCAAGACATGTTTAGACAGACACAGTGCAAGATCTAGCTTCATATTCTAAGTTTAGTCGTGAATTAGATATTACAAAATAAAATTTACTCATTTATAAAAAAAAAAAAATTGGAATAAATAAAAACATTTAAAGGCTTTCCCCCATTTTCGCTCAGTCTCAGGAGTTAGACATGATCTAGGTAAGTGTTTCTGAGAGCCCTGGTCTCAAGGCGCAGGGGGAAAAAAAAAAAAAAAATCAAGTTCTAACAAAATGGCGGCAGGTCTAAACCAAACGGTGGCCAGACAAAGCAAAAATGTCCATCAAAAATCACAACACAGAACACAGAGTTAAAACACACACATATAAACCTGGCAGTCCTCATCAGACACGCTTTAAATACAAGAATACAGTCTCTCAGAAAACCTCCTATAGAGACAGAACTTGAGATCCAAGTACTAACAGAGTAAGGGAAAATCTCTCAGATCTTCAAACAGTTCAAAGGAAGGAAAGGAAGCCAGGTCAAAAGAAGACATGGGAGTAGGTGGGAGAGGGGGGCAAAAGGGGTGGCCTTACAGACGTCTCCTGCCACCTGCAGATACCCAGGTGTTAAGGTGGCTTTACTCTGGGCCTCCAGAGAAGGGAGGACTGGAACTCGGCCCTACCAGAAATCAGTGCAGAACAGGCCCAAAATCAGAGTTTTCCGCCAAGAGGTGATCAGTCTCCAATCCTTAGCTTAGGCCGAGGCTCTTTGACCAGATTCCTGTGTCCAGGACTGAGGGACTAGAAAGATGGGGAAGGATAGGAAGGGTTAAGGAGAGGAAAGAGAGAGGGAAGGGGAGAGAGGTTAATAAAGTCTCTTGTTCCTTACCAATCGGGGCACTCTGGCCAGTTGTCTGCGTCAGGACGAGACCAGGGAAAAAGGGTCCCAGTTGCGGCCGCTGGGTTTGGTCCATTGGCAGGCAAGCTGGCCCCTGAGTACCCTGAGTGGTCAAGGATGTCAGTCTCAGCAAAGAAGAATTGCCGCCAGAGTCGCCACTTGCTGCAGGAAGGGAGACCCCTTCCAGGGCCCCAGATTGGGCTCTTGTCTAACACTCGGAAATGAATTGTCCAAGGAGTCATGTGTGCTGACAATGTAAGAGATTTTATTGGGAAAGGGCACACGGGTGGAGAGCAGTAGGGTAAGGGAACCCAGGAGAACAGCTCTGTCGCACTTGCAGACTTGCTTGTCAGATTTGCTTGCAGTCTCGGGTTTTATGGTGATGGGATTAGTTTCCGGGTTGTCCTTAGACAGTCATTCTGACTCAGAGTCCTTGCTGGTGGTGCACGCCTTGTTCAGCCAAGATGGATGCGAGAGAAGGATTCTGGGGGGTGGTCGGAGAGATGGTGTCTCCTTTTGACCTTTCCCTAACTCTTCTGGTTGGTGGAGGCTTATTAGTTCCCTGTTCCTTACCAGGACCTCCTGTTGTACAACAACTCATGCAAATGGTTACTATGGTGCCTGGCAAGGGTGGGTGCTTCCCCACCCACCCATTCAATCAATGTGCTTCCCCTAACACCATTACACAGTTACCGGAATGACCAAAAACAAAAATGTGACAATACCAATTACTGGCAAAGAACAGGAGCAACAGAAACTCTTCTTCATTGTTGTGAGGAATACAAAACGATACAGCCACTTTGGAAGCAATTTCTTACATAGCTAAATATTTTCATACCACATGACCCAGCAGTTATGCCCCTAGATAGTTCACCAAATGGTTGAAAGCTAAGGCCCACACACACAAAAAAAATGCACATGTATAATATAGCAGCTTAATTCCTACCCTCTATCTCTCACACACACACACAAACACACAAATTGGAAGTCAACAAAATGTCCTTTAATAGCTGAATGGATAAACAAACCACAGCATACCGATTTAACAGAATATTGTTCAAGAACAAAAAGATATGAGTTATCAAATCACCAAAAGACATGGATGAAAACTGAATGTCATTAAGTAGAATAACCTAGCCTGGAAAGGGTTATACACTACATGATGTCAATTATACTACATTCTGGAAAAAATAAAACTGTAGATTCAATAGAAAATATCAGAGGTTTTTTTTGTTGTTGATGATGATGTTTTGTTTTGTTTTGTTTGTTTGTTTTTTAGAATAGTATTATACAGTTTGTCAAAACTCAACTTTTCCTCTCATACTTTGACACACAAATTCACTCAATTGATGTCTTGATTGCCCCATATTTCATGTGTTGTGATGTAATTGTGTGCATCTGTAGACACCTTGAAACTGGAAAGGCTGAGGTTTCTGTCGATTGCTGGGCTCAGTTTCCGATGCTGCTCTCTGAACACAAACTTCACAAGGTCTATCTCAGGCTGGGTAAATGTACTGAATATAGAGTTTTTGTTGGGGGAAACACTCTTATTTTTCTTTCCTCGAGAGTCCCAAAGAGCAGGCAAAGCCTGCACCTTACTCTATTAACTGTCTCAGGGAAATTTCAACATCGTGTACAGCAAAAAGATGAGGAAAAAAAAAAAATTGCGACTTGCTCACAAGCCATTCTTGGTCATGGTTCTTTTAGACTCTGCCAAATTCCAAAGTGCCTTCTGCAAGGCAACTTCCCCAGGAGTTCCTTGCCTTCACATCTGAGACAAGAAAAGAGAAAGGCGTAGAAAGAGGAGACACATATTGGCAAGAAAGAGAAGCGCATCGGGGACCAAATGGTGAGCATAGAGGAAGTGGCTCATTTACTGCTCCAGGCATGGAGGACTATTTAGGGCAGTGAAACTATGTTGTATGATGTTATGGTAAATATACAATACTGCATATTTGCCAAACCTGTAGAATCATACAGGAAAAAGAGTTAATCAATATTTGCATATTAAACACACACACACATTTTGACATAAAGAGTGGAATGTAGAATTTGACCAAATAATTATATTACCATGAACTTAGAAGATGCTTACTCCTTGGAAGGAAATGTATGACCAATGTAGAGAGCTCATTAAAAAGCAAAGACATTACTTTGTCAACAAAGGTCCGTCTGGTCAAGGCTATGGTTTTTCCAGTGGTCATGTATGGATATGAGAGTTGGACTAAAAGAAAGCTGAGAGCCTAAGAAATGATGCTTTTGAACTGTGGTGTTGGACAAGACTCTTGAGAGTCCCTTGGACTGCAAGGAGATCCAACCACTCCATCCTAAAGGAGATCAGTCCTGGGTGTTCATTGGAAAGACTGATTTTGAAGGTGAAGCTCCAATACTTTGGCCACCTGATGAGAAGAGCTGACTCATTTGAAAAGACCCTGATGCTGGGAAAGATTGAGGGCAGGAGGAGAAGGGGATGACAGAGGATGAGATGGTTGGGTGACATCACCAACTCAATGGACATGGGTTTGGGTGGACTCTGGGAGCTGGTCAAGGAGCTCTGGGAGATGGTCAGGGAGGCCTGGAGTGCTATGCTTCATGGGGTCTCAAAGAGTTGGACATGACTGAGTGACTGAACAGAACTGAATTATATTGCAAATTTAGGAAAGCTCCTCACTAGCAGTCCCAGACTCAAATACCTTTGGAAATTAGTGGATTTTGCAAGACTTAAAGAAAAAGAGAGAAATGCTTTACTCAAGTTGATAGTGTTCTTTCTCAGAGGGGTACAGGTTAACAATCCTGATACTGCTATTCTTTTATGCTTGAATTGAACAATTGGCTGAAAGTGTCTAAAAGAATTGATACTCCTGAAATCTGAAAGAAACAAGGATGTAGAAGGAAACACAGATCTTGGTTCTCAGTATTGTTTTCCAATAAAAGAAACCAGGCTTCTTGGAGAAATGACTGAATATAGGGCTCATAGAAGAAATATAGAAGAGGAGCCTGGAGGATCTTTTAGCATCAAAAATGAAGTGCTAAAAAAAAAAAAAAAAAAGGTGCCACACTATAGAGGTTATGTCCAAGAAGACAGGGATGGGCTTCCTATGGCCAAAACTGCAATATGATAATCAAAATAATAAATTAAGTAAGTCATCTTGGGGATTATACCCCAAAGAATAAAATAAATATCTGAGCCCATACTGAGATAAATAAATGACTGAACACATGTGAAAGAATAGACCTATGCCTCATGCAGATGAATTTCATATAATTTATATAGGTAATTTTGCTCTCAGGGAGGTGGAGTGTAACTCCTTGCTCCTCAGGAGCGAGTCACACATGGTGGTTTCCTTCCAAAATATACAACAATTTGGAGACACAGAAAAAGAGTAACTTGACAGTGTAAGAATCTGACAAACAATATTTCAGCACAGTAGTCAAGTTCTACATTAACAGTGATACCGCATGCTGATAGTATCCATACCATAAAAGAGCACTTCACCTCTGAAGTTATCCTCCCCCAAAATCCATAGTCCCAGGCTAACAGGAAAAATATCAGAAATCTACTTTGAGGAACATTTTATATAGCACATGACTAGAACACTTAAAAACTATCAAGATCATAAACATAAAGAAAGTCTGAGAAATTGTCACATCCAAGAAGAGTCTCAAGAGACTTGGCTACTAAATGCAATGTATGATCTGGGATGAGTTCCTGAGACAGAAAAAGGATGTTAGGTAAAAGCTAAGATCTTAGTGGCAAAAGGAAATCTTGTAAATGAAGTAGTGCTATAGCAAATAGCAATAAATGTGATTTGAGGGAAGTTTCTGATACATGGAACTATCTTTGCTTCTGTGTAAATTTACTTTTTTTTTTCTAAGATCAAAGTTTTTTTTTTTTTTTTTTTTTCCACGTGTCTGGTGGGTGTTGTTACATAACAAGCATCCCCCACAAGTGATTGTGCTTTCATATACTTTCCTGCACAATACTCTATAGAGTCCATTAGTACAGAACCTTTATTTTAAGACCAGGGTGTCTGGAAGCACGTGTAAAAGTAGCAGGATATTGCTGAATCTGTCAGATGGGTACTAAGGCTTAGTTTGTTGGACCAACCAGAAAGCTGGTCTTACAAGCATACTGTCAGAATGGAATTTGTTCATATGCAGGAGACATCCTATACCAGACAAACTTCAACTCATGAAAGGACCTTCCTCTGGCCATTCTCTTCCCTTTATCTTGTAGCTCTAGCCTCCAGAACTGTGCAAAATACATTTCTGTTCTTCAGATGCCCCTCCAAGCATGTACTGGCCCAAATGCACTAAGATATATACATACACATGCACATTATGAATAAGATAAAGGTAGAAGGTCATTTTACACTGGGAGAAGAAAGTTTGTTCAATAAATTGTGATGCAACTATTAAGTAACCTTCCGGAAATAAATGCAAGCTTGAAGAATTCTTTTTCCATACCCAATAATCCCTATATAAGTTCCCTTCCTGAAATGTGATTTATCTACCTTTGATTGTCCATGACCACTTATCCGTCAAAATTTAGTTCAAGACTGCTGCTTCTTTCCCCTCCTCTCTCTTGATAAGCAACTCATTGTGGAGCGATTGGATGAGATCAACCAAGGCAGGCGTCCATGATAGGGTACACGAAGACATCGTGGGCAAGAATGAGATGGCAAGGTGAAGAAGTGATGAAGAAGATATCGATGCAGAGTAGCCTAGTATGGACAGTGAGAAATCAAATAGAAGTGATGTGATAAGACCCACAAAAGCAAGGAAGGGAAGTGTGTCACATGAGATATCAGTATTTAAGCAGGGAAAACAGGATATCCATGCTAGGGCTTGTCATGGGCCGTCAGTGCCAAAGTGGGATTAAGACGCATTCACAGAGAAGAGCAGCTTGCCTTGAGAATTCCATTTAGTCTGGAGGATATTAAATAGGACGCTGCCCTGACATGCAGGTTACAAGCCTAAATCCAGAGAAGAGGAAATTCACAAGGAACAAGCATTAATGGGTAGAAAGTCAGAGGTAAAGGAAGTAGGGGGAGGGCATCCATGCGTGGAGGTGGCGCAGCCTTGTCTGAGCAGTTAGAGGCTGAGTAGACCAAGGAGAGCAATTGCACATGGGGGTGTCGCCAATGAAGACTATCAAAGTCCAAGCGAGGTAAATGGGGGGCGTGTTTATAAAGGGTATGCCTGGAGTGAGTGTCAGAGTCTGAACATATTTAGAAAAGCGTTCTCATGTTTTGGGGACTATACAGCATTTTGTGATGTCAGAGCCTGAGTTATAAATGGAGAATGCACCCACACACACAGTCGGGCACTTGCATAGGTACACTTTCCACACGCTGTCTAATGAGAGTAGGTGGGAAATAATGAGTATATATACTCCTCAATACTGGATTCAAAATTCCACCTTCCACAAAAAATAATTGGGCATTCTTGGAGAAATTGTCAATTCCATGGCTAGGGCAGGGTGAGCCTGGAGTATCTTTCACCAAAAGCATCAGATTGTTCAAAGAATGTTGGGGAGTCATCAACAGGACAGAGAAGCCAGCTTAAATAAATTCCCCCTGTCCAAGGCTGGAACAACGTGGACATCAAAATAAATAATGATAGTGAGGGATAATGATTCATTTAGTAAGCTAAGAGACTATTAATCAAATAGATAAAAGTCAGTAAATATAAAACGATGAGAAGTAAAATATTTACATGCTGTAAAATAAAAAAAAAAAAAAAAGTAATAATTGCCAGATAGGATACTGTAACAACAGTAGAGAAGATTGACTGCAACCTCTTCAATCAAACGATCCAAGTGAACATCATCAACAATGGGACACACTGAAATCATGAATCGCCTGATAGAGTGAGATGATATGAACACAGTATCATTTCTGTCATTTTTCTGTCAAAGGTGCAAAACATCAAATTCATCATGAGGAAATACTGAATAAAGCAAAACTGAGAACTGTGTAAAATAACTGCCCTTTAGCTTTGGCATCCAAGTAATACTGGCCTCATAGAAAGAGTTGGAAAATGTTCCTTTCCAATTGTATTTATACATTTAGAATGCAAGTATGCACCATTGGCAGGAATCTTTAAGTATTTGGTAGAATTCACCAACTAAGCTATCCGGGTCTAGGTGTGGTAGGGGGTGCGTTTGTGATGTGGGTTTGGGGAGAAGTTTAGAAATTAGAATTATAATACTTTGCTATTCAGATTTTTATTTTTCTTGAGTCCATTTCAGTCGTTTATGTATTTCTAGAAGTTTTTCAGTTTCATCCAAATTTTCTAATTCTTGTCATGGTATTCCATGGTATATAATATATATATATATATATATATATATATTATAGATAGATGATAGATATCGATATAGATATTGATATGTTGATATATTGCTCAGAGGTTGTAAGAATTTTTTCCTTTTTATTCCTAATTTTAATAATTTATGTCACCGTTTTTCTTCCTTTTGTCCATACAACGATTTTGTGTCCATTTATTGATCATTCTGAGCAGCCAACTTTTAAAACATACTTTTTTATTTATTATTTAATTTTTAATTGAAGGATAAAGGCTTTACAAAAATTTCATGTTTTCTGTCAAACCTCAACATGAATCAGGCATAGGCATACATATATCCCCTTCCTTTTGAACCTCCCTCCCATTTCCCACCCCATCCCTCCCCTCTAGATTGATATCGAGTCCATGTTTTGAGTTTCCTGAGCCATACAGCAAATTCCTGTTGGCTACCTATTTTGCATATGGCAATGTAAGCTTCCATGTTACTCTTTCCATACATTTCACCCTCTCCTACCCTCTCTCCATGTCCATAAATCTATTCTCTATGTCTCTTTCTCCATTGCTTCCCTGTAAATAAATTCTTCACTAACATTTTTTTCTAGATTCTGTATATATGTTAGAATATGATACTTATCTTTCTCTTTCTGCCTTACTTCACTCTGTATAATAGGTTCTAGCTTCATTAACCTCATTAGAATGCCTTTCTTTTTATGGCTGAGTGATATTCCATTGTGTATATGGAATACTATACTTCTTCCTTATCCATTCACCCCTCGAGGGACATCTAGGTTGCTTCCATGATCTAGCTAATGTAAACAGTGCTGCAATGAACAATGGGATATGTGCATGTTTTTCAATTCTGGTTTCCTCAGGGTATATGCCTAGAAGAGGGAGTGCTGGGTCATATGGTGGCTTTATTCTTAGTTTTTAAAGGAATCTCCATACCGTCTTTCATAGAGGCTGTATCAATTTACATTCCCACCAATAGTACAAGAGCATTCCCTTTTCTCCACACCCTCCCCAGTAGTTATTGTTTGTAGATTTTTTGATGAGGGCCATTCTGACCAGTGTGAGGTGATTGTAGTTTAGTTTTGTATCTCTCTAATAATGAGTGATGTTGAGCATGTTTTCATGTATTTGTAAGCAATCTGTATGGCTTCTTTGGGGAAATGTCTATTTAGATCTTTTTCCTACTTTTTGATTGGGTTGTTCTTCTGGTATTGAGTGGCATGAGCTGCCTTTATATTTTGGAAATCTACCTTTTGTCAGTTGTTTCATTTACTATTATTTTCTCCCATTCTGAGGGTTGCCTTCTCACCTTGCTTATAGTTTCCTTTGCTGTGCAAAAGATTTTAATTTTAATCAGATCCCACTTAGTTATTTTGTTTTTATTTCCATTACTGTAGGAAGTGAGTCACAGAGGGCCTTTCTTTGATGTATATCATTGAGTGTTCTGCCTATGTTTTCCTCTAACTTCATAGTTTCTGGTCTTACATTTAGGTCTTTAATCCATTTTGTGTTTATCTTTGTGCATGGTGTTAGGAAGTTTTCTAATTTCATTCTTTTACATGTAGGTGTCCAGTTTTCCCAGCACCATTTATTGAAGAGGATGCCTTTCCCCTTTGTATATTCTTTCCTCTTTTGTCAAAAATAAAGTACCCATAGGTGCATGTTGTTTTATTTTGTTTGTTTGTTTTTCCTGAGCTCTCTATCTTGTTCCTGTGGTCTACATTTCTACTTTTGTGCCAGTACCATACTGTGTTGATGACTATAGCTTTGTAGTATCATATGAAGTCGGGACGGTTGATTCCTCCAGTTCCATTCTTCTTTCTCAATAGCTTTGGCTATTTGGGGTCTTTTGTGTTTCAATATGAATTGCAATTTGTTGTTGTTGTTGTTGTTCTAGCTCTGTGAAAATGGTAAATTGAGTAAATTTACCACTGGTAAATTGAGAGGGATCACATTGAATCTGTAGATCACATTTGGTCATATAGTTATTTTCACAATATTGATTCTTCCTACCCACGGACATGGAATATTTCCCCATCTGTTTATGCTGTCTTTGGTTTCTTTCATTATCTCTGATTTTTCATTGTTCATATATAGAAATGCAAGTGATTTCTGTGTATTGATTTTGTATCCTGAAACTTTGCTAAATTCACTGATTAGTTCCAGTAATTTTCTGATACGATCTTTGGGGTTTTCTATGTAAGGTATCATGTCATCTGCAAACAGTGAGAACTTTGCTCTTCTTTTCCAACCTGGATTCCTTTTATTTGTTTTTCTTCTCTGATTGCTATAGCTAGGAGTTCCAGAACTGTGTTGAATAATAGCGGTGAAAGTGGGCACCCTTGCCTTGTTCCTGATCTTAGGGGAATGGCTTCAGTTTTTCAACATTGAGAATAATTGTGCTGTAGGTTTATCATATATGGCCATTACTATGTTGAGGTAGGTTCCTTCTATGCCCATCTTTTGAAGATTTTTTATCATAAATGGATGTTGAATTTTGCCAAAAGCTTTTTCTGCACCTGTTGAGATTATCATACGGTTTTTAATTTTCGATTTGTTAGTATGGTGCATCCCATTGCTTTTTGTATTATTGAAGGATCCTTGCACTTCTAGAATAAACCCAATTTGATCATGGTGTATGAGCTTTTTGATGTGTTGCTGAATTGTGTTTGCTAAAATATAGTTGAGGGTTTTTGCATCTATGTTCATCAGTGATATTGGCCTGTAGTGTGTGTGTGTGTGTGTGTGTGTGTGTGTGTGTGTGGTGTTGTCTTTGTCTGGTTTAGGGTGGTGGTGGTATCATAGAATGAATTTGGAAGTGGTCCTTCCTCTGAAATTTTTTGAAAGAGATTTAGAAGGATAGGCATTAGCTCTTCTCTAAATGTTTGATAGAATTCTCTGTGAAGCCGTCTGATCCTGGGCTTTTGTTTTAGGGGAGATATTTTATCACAGCTTCAATTTTATTGCTTGTAGTAGGTTGTTCATCATTTCTACTTCTTCCTGGTTCAGTCTTGCAAGATTGAACTTTTCTAAGAATCTGTCCATTTCTTCCAGGCTATCCATTTTATTGCCATATGGTTATTAATGACAACTTCTTACAATGTTTTGTATTTTTGCATTGTCTGTTGTAACCTCTCCTTTTCCATTTCTAACTTTGTTGATTTGTTTCATTTCTCTTTTTTTTTTTTTCTTTCTGAGTCTGGCAAAAGGCTTGTCAATTTTGTCTATCTTTCCCAAGAACCAGCTTTTAGTTTTAGGTTTTTTGGTTTTTTTTTTAATCATTACTATTATCTCTTTCATTTCTTTTTCATTTATTTCTGCTCAGATCTTTAGATTTATTTTATTCTGCTAATTTGTTGTTGTGTTTCCCTTTGTTTTAAGTGCAATGTAAAGTGGTCTATTCAATGTTTTTCTTGTTTCTTGAGATAGGATTGTATTGCTATAACTACCCTCTAAGAACAGCTTTTGCTGCATACCATAGGTTATGCATTATCATGTTTTCACTGTCATTTGTTTCTAGAATTATTATTATTTTTTTAATTTCCCTTCTATACTTCAGTCACCTGTTGGCTATTTGGAATGTGTTATTTAATCACCATGTGTTTGTGTTTCTTACAGTTATTTTCGTGTACTTAATACCTAGTCTTATAGTGTTATGACCAGAGAAGATGCTTGATATGATTTCATTTTCTAAAGTTTACTGAGGTTTGATTTGTGAACCAAGATGTGGTCTATCCTGGAAAATGTTCCCTGCGCACTTGGTGAGAAGGTGCGTTCTTCTGCATTTGGATGGAATGTCCTGGAAATATCACCTAAATAACCAACTTTTGATTTGCTGATTCTCTCTGTGTTTTGTTTTCTCAATTTCATGTATTTTGCTCATACATTTTTTGCATGCTATGTATGCTTAATGTGAGCTAACTTGTTATGTGTTTTCTATTTTCATTCCTCACAAGGTACAGTTTAGCCTTGAACAACAGGAATGTGAACCTTGCATGTCCATTTACACAAAGATTTTTTTTTTTTTTTTGTAGTAAACACTAGAGCTATTTGAATCTGCAGAAAATTAACCATCAATGTGGGAGAACCACATAGGCAGAGTGACGACTATAATTTATGCATGAATTGTCAACGACAGAAACAGTTGGTGTCCTAGTGTCATATTGTTCAAGGGTCAACTGTATTGTCTTGTATTTCTTGTGATTCTTTATTTACTCATTTAGGAGTATGTTGAATAATTTTCACATATTTTCTGTTTCTCAAATTTTTTTCTAACTTAATTGTATTCAAAGCATATACTTTATATGATTTCAATCCTTTAACATTTGTTTTAAGGATACCCATCTCCACAGGCAGAGAAGTTCCAGCAAGACAGTAGGTGCTGGCGTGGCAGCTAAATGACGCTGGGACGACTGTGAGCAGATACCCCATGAAAAGGGCAGAGAAGCCCTAGAAAGATGGTAAGCACTGGACCAGTGGCTGAATGGTGCAGAAGCGACTTTGAGGCCATATCCCACGTCAAAGGGCAAAGGAGAAGCCCCAGCAAGATGGTAGGAGGGGCAAAATTGTGTTTAGAATCAGACCCATACCCACAAGAGACACTCATAGGGTTCAAACAAGCCTTGGGCACATGAGGACCCAGAGACCCCACAGAGACTGAGACAGAACTGTGTTTGGTCCTGGTGGAAGTACTGGTGGAAGTGGAGGTACTGGTCAGCAGTGGACTGCCACAGGAGCAGGGGCTCTGGGTGCAGCAGATGTGTGTATGGCACAAGCCCTCTTGGAGGAGGTTGCCATTAACCCCACCATAGAGCTGTCAGACCTTACACAGGACAAGGACATAGACTCTTGGAGGGCTCAAACAGAACCTTGTGCTCACCAGGGCCCAGAAGAAAGGAGCAGTGACTCCCTGGCCCTCACCCCCACCCTCTCCCATGCCCCCACCCTCCCCCACCCCGCCAAGAGACTTACCACAACTTTGCTGTGAGTCTCCAGGAGTCTCTGGTGGAGGCGTGGGTTGGTGGTGGCCCGCTGCATGGTTGGGGGAACTGGGTGTAGCAGTGCATGCATAGGACCTTTTGAAGGTGGTAGCCATTGTCTTCATTACCTCCACCATAGTTTGGCCCCAGGTAAATAACAGGGAGGGATCACAGCCCCACCCATCAAAAGAAAGTTGGAATAAATATTTACTGAGCATAGCCCTGCCCTTCAGAACAAGACCCAGTTTCCCCTTCAGTCAGTCTCTCCAATCAGGAAGCTTCCAAAAGCCTCTTGTCCTTTTCCATCAGAGGGAAGACAGACTGAAAACCACAATCACAGAAAAGTAACTGTCCTGATCACAAAGACCACAGCCTGGTCTAACTCATTGAAACTATGAGTTTCAGGCCACGAAGGTCCACCAAAGAAGGGAGGGTCATGATGGAGTGTTCTGACAAAATGTAGTCCAATGGAAAAGGGAATGGCAAATCACTTCAGTATTCTTACCTCAAGAATCTCATGAACACTATGAAAATGAAAAAAAGATAGGACACTGAAAGATGAACTCTCCAGATCAGTAGGTGCCCAGTGTGTTATTGCAGATCAGTGGAGAAATATCTCCAGAAAGAATGAAGAGATGGAACCGAAGCAAAAACAGCACCCAGTTGTGGATATGACTGGTGGTGGAAGTACAGTCCGATGCTGTAAAGAGCAATGTTGCATAGGAACCTGGAATTTTAGGTCCATGAATCAAGGCAAATTCGAAGTGGTCAAACAGGAGATGGAAATAGTGAACATCGACATTCTAGGAATCGGTGAGTTAAAATGGACTGGAATGGTTGAATTTAACTCAGATGATCATTATAACTGCTACAGTGGGCAACAATCCCTTGGAAGAAATCGAGTCAACCATCATAGTCAGCCATCATAGTCAACCCGAAAGCCTGAAATGCAGTACTTGGATGCAATCTCAAGAACAACAGAATGGTCTCTGTTCATTTCCAAGGCAATCCATTCAATATAACGGTAATCCAAGTCTATGCCCCAACCAGCATTGCTGAAGAAGCTGAAGCTGAATCGTTCTATGAAGCCCTGCAAGACCTAAAACTAACACCCCCCAAAAGATGTCATTTTCGCTATAGGGGACTGGAATGCAAAAGTAGGAAGTCAAGAAACGCCTGGAGTAACAGGCAAATTTTGCCTTGGAGTACAGAATGAAGCAGGGCAAAGACTAGTGAAGTTTCGCCAAGGGGACACACTGGTCATAGCAAACACCCTCTTCCATCAATGCAGGGGAAGACTCTGCACATGGACATCTCCAGATAGTCAATACCAAAATCAGATCGATTATATTCTTTACAGCCAAAGATGGAGAAGCTCTGTACAGTCAGCAAAAAACAAGACCAGCGGCTGACTGTGGCTCAGAACATGAACTCCTTATTGCCAGATTCAGACTTAAGTTGAGGAAAGTAGGGAAAACCACTAGACCATTCAGGCATGACCTGAATCAAATTCCTTAACGTTTATACAGTGGAAGTGAGAAACAGATTCAAGGGATAAGATCTGACAGACAGATTCAAGGGATAAGATCCTGAAGAACTATGGACGGGCATTCATGACCTTGTAAAGGAGGAAGGGATCAAGACCATCCCCAAGAATGAGAAATGCAGGAAGGCAAAATGGCTGTCTGAGGATGCCTTACAGATAGCTTTGAAAAGAAGAGAAGCAAAAGGCAGAGGAGAATAGGAAAGATATATCCATTTGAATTCAGAGTTCTAAAGAATCACAAGGAGAGATAAGAAAGCCTTCCTCAGTGATCAATGCAAGGGTATAGGGGCAAACAATAGGGTGGAAAAGACTAGACATCTCTTCAAGAAAATTAGAGACACCAAGGGAAAATTTCATGAAAAAAAATGGGTACGATAAAGGACAGAAATGCTATGGAGCAAACAGAAGCAGACATTATTAAGAAGATAGAAGCAAGGTCCGATGCTGTAAAGAGCAATATTGCATAGGAACCTGGAATGTTAGGTCCATGAATCAAGGGGAATTGGAAATGATCAAACAGGAGATGGCAAGAGTGAACATGGACATGCTAGGAATCAGTGAGCTAAAATGGACTGGAATGGGTGAATTTAACTCAGATGACCATTATACCCACTACTGTGGGCAGAAATCCCTTGGAAGAAATGGAGCAGACATCATAGTCAACAAAAGAGTCCGAAATGCTGTTCTTGGATGCAGTCTCAGAAACGACAGAATGATCTCTGTTCATTTCCAAGGAAAACCATTCAATATCATGGTAATCCAAGTCTATGCCCCAAGCAGTAATGCTGAAGAAGCTGAAGTTCAACGGTTCTGTGAAGACCTGCAAGACCTTTTAGAACTAACACCCAAAAAAGATGTCCTTGCCATTATAGGGGACTGGAATGCAAAAGTAGGAAGTCAAAAAACACCTGGAGTAACAGACAAACTTGGCCTTGGGGTATGGAATGAAGCAGGCAAAGGCTAATAGAGTTTTCCCAAGAGAACACACTGGTCATAGCAAACACTCTTCCAACAACACAAGAGAAGACTCTACACATAGACACCAGATGGTCAACACTGAAATCAGAGTAATTGTATCCTTTGCAGCCAAAGATGGAGAAGCTCTATACAGTCAGTAAAAACAAGACCAGGAGCTGACTGTGGCTCAGATCGTGAGCTCCTTATTCTCAAATTCAGACTTAAATTGAAGAAAGTGGGGAGAACCACTAGACCATTCAGTTATGACCTAAATAAAATCCCTTATGATTATACAGTGGAAGGGAGAAATCAATTTAAGGGACTAGATCGATAGAGTGCCTCCTGAACTACGGACAGAGGTTCAACAGACGGAGGTTCATGACATTGTACAGGAGACAAGGATCAAGACCATTGCAAGAAAAAGAAAGGCAAAATGGTTGTCTGAGGAGGCCTTACAAACAGCTGTGAAAGAAGAGAAGCAAAAAGCAACGGAGAAAAGGAAAGATACAAGCATCTGAATGCAGAGTGCCAAAGAGTCACAAGGAGAGATAAGAAAGCCTTCCTCAGCGATAAATGCAAAGAAATAGAGGCAAAAA
Organism: Cervus canadensis; assembly: GCF_019320065.1. NCBI lineage: Eukaryota > Metazoa > Chordata > Mammalia > Artiodactyla > Cervidae > Cervus > Cervus canadensis. Next base: position 2,752,417 of record NC_057420.1, read on the forward strand.
GATGGGCTCAATAAAGGACAGAAATGGTATGCACCTAACAGAAGCAGAAGATATTAAGATGACGTGGCAAGAATACATAGAAGAACTGTACAAAAAAATAGATCTTCACAACCCAGATAATCATGAAAGTACGATCACTCACCTAGAGCCAGACATCCTGGAATGCCAAGTCAATTGGGCCTTAGGAAGCATCACTGTGGACAAAGTTAGTGGAGGTGATGGAATTGTAGCTAAGCTATTTCAAATCCTAAAAGGTGATACTGTGAAGTGCTGCACTCAATATGGCTACAAATATGGAAAGCTCAGCAGTGGTCACAGGACTGGAAGAGGTCAGTTTTCATTCCAATCCCTAAGAAATTCAATGCCAAGGAATGTTCAAACTACCACACAATTGCACTTATCTCACAACCTAGTAGAGTAACACTCAAAATTCCCCAAACCAGGCTTCAGCGGTACCTGAACTGTGAACTTCCAGAAGTGCAAGGTGGATTTAGAAAAGGCAGAGGAGCCAGAAGTCAAATTGCCAACATCCACTGGATCATCAAAAAAGCAAGAGAGTTCCGGAAAATAAATCTACTTCTGCTTTATTGACTATGCCAAAACCTTTGACTGTGTGGATCACAACAAGCTGTGGAAAATTCTGAAAAGATGGGGCACCAGTCCACCTGACCTGCCTCTTCAGAAATCTGTATGCAGGTCAGGAAGCAACAGTTAGAACTGTACATGGAAAAACAAACTGGTTCCAAATTGGAAAAGGAGTACATCAAGGCTGTATATTGTCACCCTACTTATTTAACTTATATGTAGAGTACATCAAGAGAAACAACGGGCTGGAAGAAGCACAAGTTGGAATCAAGGATGCCGGGAGAAATATCTGTAGCGTCAGAGATGCAGAGTATACCACCCTTATGACAGAAAGCAAAGAAGAACTGAAGAGGCCCTTTATGAAATTGAAAGAGGACAGTGTAAAATTTGGTTTAAAACTCAGCATTCAGAAAACTAAGATCACGGCAGCTGGTCCCACATCAGTTCATGGTACATAGAAGGAGAACCAGTGGAAACAGTGGCAGACTTGACTTTTGGGGGCTTCAAAATCATTGCAGATGGTGACTGCCACCATGAAATTAAAGGACGCTTGCTCCTTGGAAGAAACGTGATGAACAACCTAGACAGCTAATTAAGAAGTAGAGACATTGCTCTGCCAACAAAGGCCTGTCTAGTCGAAGCTTTGGTTTTTCTAGTAGTCATGTACAGATGTGAGATTTGGGCTATAAAGAAAACTGAGCAGTGAAGAATTGGTGCTTTTGAATTTGGGTATTGCATAAGACTATAGGACTGCAAGGAGATCCAACCAGCCAATCCAAAAGGAAGCCAATCCTGAATATTCGTTGGAAGGACTTATATTGAAGCTGAACCTCCAATAATTTGGCCATCTGATGTGAAGAACTGAGCCAATTGAAAAGAAATCTGTACACACATTTTCCTATGTGGACTTTGGAATTCTACGTATTTCACTCATGAAAACCTGGGTGCTGACTTTCCCACATGAAATCTGGAATTTTGTATATTTCACTTATGAACGTCTGGTCATTGATGTTAGTACATAAAAAGTGGAATTTGATGATCTCATATATGTAAATTGGGGCACTGGTTTTCCTCTGTTGAGTATGGATTTTCCTATATTTCACATAAGAAAATCTTGGCAGAGATTGAATCCATGAAATAATGAATTTTCTATATTACATTTAGGAAAATCTGGGTCATGAATTTCCGACACAAAATATTCAACTCTCTGTATTTCACAAATGAAAATCTGGGCACTGGTTTTTCTACACGAAATATGGATTTTTCTGCTTTGGCATTTGAAACGCTAGGCACAGAGCTTTTCTCCAAGAAATATGAAATTCTTGTATCTCACATCGAATTGGGAATAAACACGGTCACATTTTGTAACATGAAATAAGTATGGAATTTTTCATGTTTCTCATTTGAAAACCTGTGTGGCAACTTTCCTTCATGAAATACAGAATGCTGTATTATTTAACATTAGATTTTGTGTGTGTGTGTGTGTGTGTGTGTGTGCCGTAAAGATTTTTTAAAGTATAAGGAGACAGAGAAAGCTTCTGACATAGACATCAGAAGGTGGCACATTTGAAAGACTTGGCATCAAGTTTGCAACAAGAAATGTGGAATTTTCTACTTCATTTATGCAAGTGATTTTCACGCGTGAGGTATGAAAATCTCTATATTTCACACAAGAAAATTTGCATGAATCTTTCCCAATGTGAAATATGGAATCCTGTATATTTCACATTGGAAAACCTGGGGACAGATTTTCTCATATGAAATACAAAATCTCAAGTATTCACGTGTGAGCATTTGTGTCAAATTGTCACACATAAAATACGGAATTTTCCGTGATTCAGAAATTAAGATCTGGGTCAAGCAGTCAAATATAGAATCAACTATATTTCGTGTATAAATCTCTGGTCACAGATTTCCCTACTTGGAATTCTCTGGATTTCACCTATGAAAGTCTGGGTAAAGGTTACCCCACACGATATATGGAATAATTTGTATTTCACACATGAAAATCTGGATGCCAATATTTCTACATGAAATGCCTAAGTCTCTAGAGTAACATTTGTATTTCTAGGTTTTGATTTTTGCACATGATATATGCAAACTTGTATGTTTCACATATGAAAATGGGGATGCTGTTCTTTTCTTTTCTTTCTTTCTTTTTTTTTTTTCTGCATGAATTACGGGATTTTCTGTGCAGGTTTTACTACATGAAGTTTTGAAATTCTGTATATTTATTGCCAAAATCTGGGCATCCAATTTCCTATATTAACTATGAAAGTATCAAAATCTCCAAGATTTACATGAGAGCAGATTTCATCACATAAAATATGGAGTTATTTATATTTCACATCTGAAAACCAGGGTGCAGATTTTCCTGAGTGAATTATGGCATTATCTCTATTTCTCAATTGAAAATCTGGGCACCATTTCTCCCACATGAAATATGGAATCTCTGTGATTCCTTCCCCAAACTGTGGGTGGAGATATTCTTACATGAATTTTGGAATCCTCTATATTTCCCATATAAGAATCAAGGCACATATTTTCTAGCATGAAATATGCTATTCTTTCTATTTCATATTTCACCTTCTAGGTATAGCTGTCTCTAACTGAAATATGGAAACCTTTGTATCTCACATATTTAAGTCTGCAAGCAGATTTCCCTGCATGCAACATGGAATTCTCTATATTTCACATAAGAAAACCTGATGAGGAATTTTGACATGGAAATATGCATTTTTGTTGTTGTTCTTATTGTTCACTTGACTTGGGAAAACCAGGGTACGGATTTCCCTAGAAGACATACGAACTGTATGTATTTCAGATATGAAATGTTGAGTGCAGCTTTTGTACAAGAAACACGGAATTTTCAGTGTTTCAAATATGGAAATCTTACTTCAGATATTCTCATATGAAATACAGACTCCTTATATTGAATGTACAAAATCTGGATGCTGAGTTTTCTCATAATGTGTGCAATTTGCTACATGTCACATATGGGTTCCTGGGTGTAGATTTTCCTACACAAAGTATGGATTTTTCTGTATTTCCCTTATCAAAATATGAGCATGGGGTTACTTTCTGAAACATGGAATTCTTCATATTTCACATTTGAAAATATGTGTGTTTTTTAAAAAATATTATTTCTACATTAAATATGTAATGGGAAGGATTTCTCTGTATTTCACATTTGAAAGTCTGGGCACAGATTTTCCTGCATGAAATAGGGAATTTGGTCTATAGTGGAATGAAATATTGAACTGCAGACCCCAGTTCAATTCTTGGCCCAGAAATATCCACTGGAGAAGGGATAGGCTACCCACTCCAGTATTCTTGGGCTTTTCTGGTGGCTCACCTGCTAAAGAATCTGCCTGCAATGCGGGAGACCTGTGTTCGATCCCTGGATGTGAAAATCCCCTAGAGAAGGGAGAGGCTACCCAATCCAGTGGGGTCGCAAAGAGTCAGACATGACTGAGTGACTCTCACGTTCATTTTACTTTGAAATCAGGGCTTTGCTCCATGGCTCAGTGGGTGAATAATTGGCCTGCAATGCTGGAGACATGGGAGATACATGTTCGATTCCTGGGTCAGGAAGATCCCCTGCAGGAGGGGTAAATCACTGCAGTAGTCCTGCCTGAAAAATCCCAAGGACAGAGGAGCCTGGCGGGCTACTGCCCATGGGGTCACAAAGAGTCTGACACAACTGAATGACTGAGCACTAATTGAAATCATCCTGCATGCGGAGCAAGAAGAAAATGAAAAAAAAAAAAAAGTAACAGAGACTATAGGATTAGCCAGCAAAATGTGAAATATGTGGCTCCCCCCGCCCCCTGGAGGAACTCAAGTTCCCAGGGCATACACATTGGCAGGCCCAGGTGAAGAGGACAGAAAGAATGGGGCAGAATAAGTACTTCTGGAAAGCATGCTCCTAAGACTCTTCAAATATGGCAAAACATGCGAATCTACACGTCAGCTTAACCTGCAATCACACTTCTCCCTTCCTGAAGCCCTTGTGTTCCTTCAACACCACCACTTGGTGTCTGGGATAGCGAAAATTCTGCCTTTCCATGCAGGTAGCCTGAGTTTGATCCCTAGGTCAGGAAGATTCCCCTGGAGGAGAAATTGGCAACCCACTCCACTTTTCTTCCCTGGGAGACCCCATGGATAGAGGAGCCCAATGGGCTACAGTCCATGGGATCCCAAAGAGTCAATACATGACCGAGTGACTGTCATGTGACTTACTTAATCCTCTGAGTAAGGTGCCTGGCCCATGATTTGCTATGCAGTATGCTGTTATTTACTGATCATGCACCCCCTTTCACTGGGCTATAGAAGGTCGCTGAGGACAAGAATTCTTTAACAGCGTTCTCTTGTCTTTCTGTGAGTGATGCTTTATTTAAATTCATGAAAAAATTCTGCATGGGTAGCATCACTTTAATGACCAATGCAAGGATTCATGGGGAGAGGTAAAACTCACTTTCCTTCATTCCTGCAGCAGTGTTTAAAGAACACTTAACAAGTCAACCCCAAATCTTTCCTGCCAGATGAAAAATTTCCTGACAGATGCCATTCCCACAACATCTTGGCCCTCTGTGGTCCTAATTAATATTCTCAATTCAACCAGTGAGCTTCCTGCCCCTTGATAAATTCTCTAAGTGTGCGGGTATTCTTGCTTCCAAACGTGTATCGCTGTTAACTATACCTGCAATAAAGCATTTCTTGCTGGATAGGCAAGAAATAGGTTCCAAAGACCATGGAACTCACTAAAAAAGTCACAATTCAAAATGGGGGAAGTATCTGATCCAGGAATGAAAGGGTCAAATCCACAGGCAATCTCACAAAAAGATACACAAACTTAAAAACAAAAAAAAAAAAAAAAAAAAAAGAAAAGAAAAAAAAAGAGAGAGAGAGAGAGCAAATACAAGCAACATGAGGCATGTATGTTGAACAGGGATATGCAAATACTGAGACAGCTATGGCAACAGAGCTGTGCATATTGGCACAGGCATGGGTGCAACATCAAAGAGAGGAAGGCATAGGCAGACCCACAGGAAGAAACATCACCTCACATTGACAGAGTGTAAGTTCACGAGGAAACACAATGGAGACATCCAAGCTTCTTTCTAAAGAAAGGAAAACATGAACATATCCAGAGACCAGGAAACAAATGCAGCTCAGGGTGACTGAGCCAGATACTCATGGGTTGATCAGTAATCCTAAGAGTTTCACACGCATTGATATCCAGTGGAAGAAAACCTTACACAACATGGCCAAGTGTGCCATCAACTCTAACAGCACATAGTCTTTAGGGCCCAGCTGAAAGTCCTAAAGAGACTGGAACACAAGTCATGGCAAGTTTCCAGAGAATGACAATCAAGTCAACCAACCATGATTCAGTTTTACTAACCGATCCATGACCAGCTTTGCACTCTTCACTCTGGGACAGGTTAGAGCTAAAGCTACCCCTGGTACTGAAGCATTGGCAGAAAATGTTAGGTTTTGGGGGACCCTGTCCCAAACTTTACTGGTCTTTTAAGTTCTTTATAAAACCTTACTAAAACTTCTGAATGTGGATAAACATCGTGGAGTCCCTAGAATGAGTCCAGTCTAAGGTCCCAAAAACCATGCACTGATATGCCATCTGACACCGACTGCAGAGTTATTAGAGCATAGTTCGTGTTCTGTTTTGTTTTTTAACTAGGACTGAGAAAGACAGGAAGCAGCCTGCGCGCGCCCCAAGTGTTCTTTGAAGTTTACAGATTAAGAAAGTAAGAAGACACATTTCCATAGCGTTTCCTGGGCTGGTTGTTTGGACAGCACCCAGAGAAGGCCAAGCCTTGACTTCTAGAGCTTTAGATGCTCCTCTGTAGAAGGGCAAAGCTAGGCTATAGATATTCAAATGCAAAAGCTGGCCCTGAGCAGGAGATCTAATTCAATGCACCTTGAAGGGAACATCCATAAACCCATGAATTTGAAGTTCAATCCTGACCCTTTGCCCTGGAAAGAGATGTTGCTTTAGGGAGAAAAGCTGTGGAGTGAGAACTCCATGTGGGACAGAAATATCACCCTCAGGCATGCCCATGTTGGAGCCATTGTATCTGGGACGAGAGGAGAACACAATGGGACAAATGTTGAACTCTCCCTAATGGAGAGTTGGCTTTGTGCCAGTCTGTCCTTTGCCCTGACCAGATGTGGCCCTGTTTCCAGGAAGCAGTCATCTACTTGGCAAGGACCACCCTAAGCTCACCCTCACCAGTCCCTGGGTGAGTTCCATATGCCCCAGGTGCTCCCATCAGCCCTTGGCCCACAGAGTAGTGACAAAGACCCAGAAGAAGGACAGGTCCCTTGTGGTTGAAAACAGTCTGTGCCGCACCATTCAGTAAGGATGAGACACTGTCACCAGAGGGTTCATGAGACAAATGTTGAGATTTCTGCAACTTAGCTTGATAGAGAAGGCAGTGGCACCCCACTCCAGTACTCTTGCCTGGAAAATCCCATGGACGGAGGAGCCTGCGAGGCTGTGGTCCATGGGGTCGCTAAGAGTCGGACACGACTGAGCGACTTCACTTTCACTTTTCATTTTCATGCATTGGCGAAGGAAATGACAACCCACTCCAGTGTTCTCGCCTGGAGAATCCCAGGAACGGGGAGCCTGGTGGGCTGCCATCTATGGGGTCGCACAAAGTCAGACACGACTGAAGTGACTTGGCAGCAGCAGCAGCTTGATAGAGGGCCAGGGGCAAAGAGCTCACACCTTTCTGGAAAATGGGATATTAACCACTGAGCCATCATGGAACACAGAGCGCACGGCTGGGTAGGCTGGCCCTTGCCTCTTTAACATGCCCATTCCCCTCTCTTCTGCCCCTGTACACTTTGTACCTAATCTGAGTTCCTGGAAAAAAGAAGAGTTCACATGAGCTCAAACATATATTATGGGATCTGTTTTTGCTTGCTTCTCTGTTTCCTGGCAGATTTTACCTTTTCACCTGGTCACTATTGCCAGAAACTAACATCCTCACTGTCTTCCCACCCATCTCTCTCTCTCCCTGGGCCACAGGCCCTCCATCTATCTTATACTCCCATTCCCTAAGATGTTGCCTGGAACCCTCGCTCTGGCAAAGTGACTGTCTCAGCAAAAGACCACATGCTCATGTACACAAGGAGGCTATCTGGTTCACAGTGAGTTGAATGTTAAGGCTTTTTTCCTTGTTCTGTACTCTTAAACTGTATGATGATATTCAACAGAGAGGATACTTGGGGTGCCACCATCCAACAACATTGAGTTCCACTATTTCAATCGCTGGCCCTTGTTCACCACGCCCTTCCCATGAATGTGCAAAATGGCCAGGCCCACAGTTAATGGCCCCTCGTCTTCTTTCCCCTTCATCCCCAACCCCCACCCCACAGGAAGAACTGCGTCCTCTGACACACACCCAAAGTATGACTCAACCCCCTCTGCAACTCTCCATGGACTGGTAATTCCCACACAGTAAACTGAGAAGCCTACATGGAGCTGAAGTATTTTTCCTGAGGACCTGCCCAAACAACACACAGACACATACAGTCAAGGCTGTTTATTTATCTTTCAGAATTATTTCAGACACCTGAATTATTCCAGGTCTACTGGTGTCTCCCGCTCCATCCGTTTCACCACCAGACCAGTCTTCATTACTTTCCTGTGCATGAGAACTATACCGGCCATTGATCTTCATGTGAAGCAGCTTCTTAGGTTTTCTATTTTAGGTAAAGAGGGACGCTTCATCATAAGTTTCTCAAAATCAGGGGTTTCCTTTCAAAACAGACACAGAGACAGATATATAAACCTATCCTCTCTGAACAATCCTAAAGAGAGTTTCACTCTTCCAAGTTGGTTCCCAGGAGAGAGTCTGCAATCTTTCACATTTCCTAGAAGCAAATACTAAAACAACATGCACCCCAGTCTTCCCTGTAGAACTATTTACTATATCTAGGACATGGAAGCAACCTAGACGTCCATCGGCAGATGAAGGAATAAGGAAATCATGGTACCTGTACACAATGGCATGCTGCTCAGTTCTAAAGAGGAACACATCAACGTCAGTTTTAGTGAGGTGGAGTGAACATGGAGCCTATAACACAGAGTGAAGGAAGTCAGAAAGAGGAAAAGAAATACTGCATGCTAACACAAATATATAGAGTTTAGGACCACGTGGGAGGTACTGACCATCTGACATGCAGGGCAACAGATAAGACAGAGACATAGAGAACAGCCTTTTAGATTCAGTGGGAGAATGTGAGGGTGGGATGATTGAAGAAAATAGCCCTGAAACACATATATTACCAGTGTAACAGAGACGATCAGTGCGAGTTTGATGCGTGAAGCAAGGCACCCAAAGTTGAGCTGTGGGACAACCCAGAGGGATGGGGTGGGGAGGGTGGTGGGTGGGCAGGGTTCAGGAACTGGGGGAACACGTGTACACCTATGGCTGATTCATGTTGGCTGACGTATGGCAAAAACCGTCACAATACTGCAACTACCCTCCAGTTAAAATAAAGAAATCTCTGTAATCCTGCACAATGGCCAGTATTTTCAGAATGATTGTGGCGGGCAAAAGAGATGCAAATGAAAATTAGCAGAGAAGTGTGATGATCAAAATGGAAGCAAATGATGGTCAGTGGGGTATAGCCTTGCACAAAGAAGACTCACAGACCTTTATGGAAAGGGGACTTCGTGAGGAACAGTAGGTGGGACCCAATTTAAGAGGAACCTGAGGGCAGAATTGTTGGCCATGGAACGACAGCTCAGAGATGTGCAGCTGAGTCAGATTTAAATCGGGGTGACTTTGGACTGACCAGGCTGCTTCATCTACCTCAAGCTTCCCTAGTTAGAAACACTTGCTGTCTCAGGCTGATGCCCTCGTGCACTGGTGTCACTCTGTACTCCAGGGAGTCTCAATCTCTCCACAAGTGGAATAAGTGACCAAGGCTCCTGGAAAACACTTATGTCAGTGCCCAGTCCCTGGTCTCCTCATCTCTTGTCCTCCCAGTACCTCTCGTGGTGGAGCCTTCCTCCTCATGTAGTACTGCAAAGGATTGGGCCACAGATCCTTAATGATGATCTGCCAGGGAATGAGCAAGGTCAGCACAGGGCTGGCCAGACCCCGGGCCCTCCGGTGTGCTGCCAAGAACTCCAACATCCACTGCCAATTCTGGCCCAGAGACCCAGTGGGACCCCACCTCAGCAATCATGCCAGATCCTGTGAAGTTATGGTCAAAGAACCAGTTGAAGAAGTTAACACTGCTGTGGTGGTGCCTGTGGCTGTATGCCTTACGTTCAAATCCCTGGTACCACTGAATTGGTGAGGAATGAGATGATCGGTATCCTGCAAGAAAAGGAGTATGGGAGAAAGACCTAAATCACTTTCCAAGTTCAACCTACCCCTTTCTGCCCCCACACCCCAAGTCCAGCGAGCTGCCTCTTACCAGCTGCTGTGATCTTGCAGCAAACAGTGGGATGTCTGAGATCCTCCACCTGCCAGGACAAACTGTGCAGGGTGGCGTGAGTGTGAAACCTCTTTATACAAGAGCTGTCCTTTTCTGTTTTCAGGGATATATCATCTCCCCTCCCCTCCCCATGCACCTCCCTTCCTCAATTATCAGTATCTGCTGCCTGACCTTTTAAGTTGGTCGTGTAGTTAAGTATGTCTTTATCTCGAACACTCATCATGACTGACATTTCGGGGTGGTTCATAAACTGCTTTTAGGTCAAGGAGCCTCTAGATGTGCTGGAAGAACAAAGCTAGCCTAAACAACAGTAGCCTGGCATTGTCTGACTTCAACTTGCTACCAGTTAACTCCTCACATCTCTGTCCACACAGACTGTGTGAAGGCCCAACAAGCCCCAAGGCTATGCCTATCAACCCAAGGAGGTCCTGTGCCTAACAGAAAGGTCCTAAGCTCCATCTCAGCCTCCTAAAAGTTAGCTTATTTCTGGAAAACAAGCACTCCTAGCTGCAACTAGCATGAGCACTTACACACTGCAACATCACCCCCAAATTCATTCAGCTTTTTGGAGAAGACCTGTATTCCGGACAAGCCTTTTCTCTGAAGAGTCCCTGGTACTAATGACAATTCTTATTGGGACCTCTGCAAGTAAAGCCCAAGTATCAATTATTCCTCCTAACTAAAACAGCAGGACATCACCCATCATATCTGGACAGCAGTCAATACCCATCATCCAATAAACACATTTTGTACCCAAACTGCCAGATCTGTAAACTGCTTTTGCAACAGCCCAGGTAAAACAAATTCCACAAGCACCACACCAAGGATACAACTTTGACCCAGAAGCCACGGATTCCCTGGATGATGGCGCTTCTGTGTTCTAGATGCAGCTTCCGCCTCTGACAGTTCTTGTCTTTCAGCCGAGGGTGGGCCCTTTGGGCTTTCTTATTCACAGGATCCAGCTCCACCTGCAGGGCTGCCAGCGCCTCCATTGGCGGCCGGTCACTCAGGGCTCCAGGTCTTGGATGTTCCTGGCCCTGCTCCTCCAGCTTTCTCTCCCGCTCTTCTGAGGACACCTGCTCCGGCTCCTCGTTCGCCGCCACCACCTCCACCTCCTCCATGATGTCTTCCACCAGCAGCTGGAACTCCTGCTCGATGCCCGCCACCTCTCCCTCCTCCAGGGCCGCGCCTTTCTCTACTGCTTCCACCCTGAACAGGGCGACCTCTTCGCCTGGTGTGCCACTTGGGACCTGCATCGCCTCTGCCTCCCCGACCCGGCAGGCAGGGCCCAGGGCACCTGCCGCGTAAAGATCCAGGCTCACAACTAAAATCCAGGTTCGGGGGAGCTCCCGCCTTCCTCTGGCCCCATCTCACTCTCCATGTGGCCCTGGCGGTGACCCTGAGCTGCGAAGTAGCTGGACACGAGAGCACAGCAAGTGGCCAGCACAGCCCACCCACCCGCTGAGGTCTACTCCACACCAGCAACTGTTTGCTTGCCAACAGCCTACAGGCAGGGAAGGGGAAACACCCGTGCGCAGAGCTTTGTGACGCCATGCACGCACGGACTATGTCGGCAGGAAGCGGCCAAACTCTACATCCTGACCACCAGACCTCATCACGAGCCAATCAGACGGAGTCTAAAGGTATTTGATCACTGGGACACGCCCCTTGGAATTCTGGGCACTCTGGCAGTGGGTGACCCAGCGGCCAAACCCTGCTCAATGCAAAGGACGCCTGTCCACTCAAGCCGTTTGCTTGACCAGCAGTGCAGAAGTGCCTGACGAGAGACTGGGAGAGTCAGGCCAGTTGGGAGGCAAAGGAAATGAACCTGAACTTGACACTGCAACCATCCTCAAGGTTGAAATTGCCTCTGGAGCAGCGGATGACTATGTGTGTTCATGGATCCTCACAGGTGAGACAAGCTTCCTGGATACATCAGGGACATAGTTGCTCACCTTAGATCCAAACTGCAAGCCATGGGCAGGGCATGGGGGTGGATGTGGGGGCATACACTGACCTCACCCTGGCGCAACTGATGCAGAGTCCATCTCTACACTTGGGCCTTAGGCTAGAGCAGTGGCAGGAGAGCAGCCTTCCTCTGAGGAAGGAGCACACCACTTCCCTCAGCTCGCTGTCCGGGCCCCATGCGGCAGGCCCAAGGCAAACCACCCTGAAAGACCCTGGCCCAAGGTCTGTCAGCTCTCGGGCTCCGCCCTCCCCCCACCCCACCCCACCACCGCCCTGCCTCCCCCCACCACCCTGGCTGGCGGCTTAGAACAGGCACCTGGGTGCCTAAGGATATGCGGCATGTGCACAGATGCACTCCTCACTTGGGTGAGGAGTGTCTCAGGGGGACCAAAGTGTTCCTCCTGGGCATTAGTTACTATCTACCTCCTGGCCACATAGCTAACATGGACACACTCATGTTATGTGCACAGAGATGCCATGCTCACACTCTGTTTCCTGGGATGCCTGGAGTTTCACACTGAGCACCTATCTTAGACCGGAGAACATGCACACACACAGAAATACACACAAACAGAAGTGACGCAAGCACACACCTGTCCACACACACATGCAAGACACAGGGACACAAATGCAAACAGGGAACACTGATGTTTCAGAGGCTGAAGAACCACTGGTTCATATGAAATGCAGAGATTTCCTAATTTCTTATAGGAAAATCTCCATTCTTATCTTCAGATGTGAAATATAGAGAAGTTCGACTTTCATGAAGGATAATTAATGCGTAGATTTTGATACAGGTAATACAGAGAATTCCATATTTCATGGTTAACAGTCATTCTGTCATATATATATATGTGTGTGTGTGTGTGTGTGTATATATATGTAATATATATAACATCTATATATATATTCTACACATATATAATATCTATATATAAAAATACAAAGAATATGATAGGTCACGAAGAAACAGTGGTGCCCAGAATTTCATTTGTGAAATAGAGCCAATTCCAATTCCATATTTGTTCCCCATATCTTAATTATATACTTCATTGAGATTTCATACAGGAAATGTATACAATTTCACAATTGAAGCAGGAAAATGTATGCTCAACTTTTCATAGGTGAAATATAAAGAATTCCCTGTTCATGTAGGGAAAAGTGTGCACAGATATCCATATGTGAAACAGACAAGATTCTGTATTTGATGAAGACAGTTATACGAGTAGATTTTCAAATATGAACTGCACATTTCCTTTTTCATGTAGAAAAATCTGCACCCACATATGAAATGTGGAAAATTATGTATTTCATGAAGGAAAATCATCTTTCAGGTTTTCACATGCATGCAGCAGGGCACCCAAAGCCAGTGATCTGGAACAACCCAGAAAACGTAGGTAGGAAGGGAGGAAGGGAGGTCGAGGGGCTTGAGGATGGGTGGGGCCCATGTATACCTATGGCTCATTAGTATTGATGTATGGCAGAAACCATCACAATATTGTATAGTTAGTAATTAACCTCCAGTTAAAGTTAAAAAAAAATTCATCTTGAGAACAACAAAAGAATAAGGGACTCTACTCAGTGTTCTGTGGTGATCTAAATGGGAAAGAAATCCAAAAATAATGGGATATATGCACAGATGAAACTGATTCACTTTGACGTACATACAACAGAAACAAAAACAAACGTTATAAAGTGACTATAGTCCAATAATAATTGTTTGAAATAGATTACATGTCAGCTATACCTCCAACAGTGAATAAATCAAGGGTTCCCCCATTTGCAGTATATATGTTCTTGAAGACATTATGCTAAGTAAAATGGTTCAGTTACAGGAAGACATAATTTTTTTCATCACATGACATTGTTAAGTTGAAATCCCTGTGTTAATGAACAGACTGTGGTCATTGGGCTAGTGCAAATGGCCCATGATGGTCCAAGTTACCAACTTTTAGTCACAGGTTGAATAAACTCATCAGGACAGATACTGTAATAGAGGCAGGATGGACAATGGAGCTGCAGGCATTAGCTCAAGATGATTAGTGAAGTAAGAAGACCAACTCCACCAACAGAAAGCCTCTCAGCAGAGTGTAGTGAAAGACCTCTTACAGCTTTCCCCCAGGGCCCTCCAGTCTCTCTGGCGTTGGGCTGGGTAATGAACTGAGGAGTTTGGGGACAGGCTTGCAGAATCCAAGAGCCCTTGCTGGAGCCACTCACTGGCCTGGCCCAGGTTTCCAAGCAATGGCCAACATACCCCATCCCCGCCTGAATCTGCCTGGGTCACAGTCTATGGGACCCAGCCACCCATTTGGGTAGACTGAGGAGGTTGAGGGCCAGTTGCATGCTGGGCACCTAGCTCCCTCATTGGAGATGGCTGGGCAGGGTATGGGGGCCTTGGGTGGGGGCACAGAAAACTGAGAACTGCCTCTTCGAGCTGGGACTGGGCACTGGTGGGAGGACTGAGACTGAGTGCTAGATGAATGCTCCCAGACAGGATAGCCGCCTGCACAGAGACCCCCTCCTCCTTACCAGGAACTTGGAGGGTGAAAGTCCAGCTTGGAACCTTTCCTTTCAGAATACAGAATACTATTTGTTCCCCTCAAGGATTACAGGAACACAGTTACCTGACCACGACCTTATCTCAAGAACACAGGATCTGGCAGCAGGAAGTTTGCAATAGCTAAGGACACTCCTCCCTCACTTTTCTTGTAAGTGGCTTTGCAGAAAGTTTTGGGGGCGTTCGCGATTTTTAAAGGCATAAGCCACCCATCTCTTTGTATGACTCAAACTCCACTGTTTCCATATTGCTTGGCCTAATGATGTTGGGTACACAGATATTTGGCAAAAGTAGCACCTTATCTCTCAAGTCTATGGAGGGTAACAGACTCTCTGAGAGAATGCCTCATTCCAAGACCACATACACTCATAAAACTGTGAGCTGTTTATCCTTCTTCTATGTAAAGCAAATTAGCTGACCCTGATAGCTCCCCTAATTACCAGGTGAATTTAGGACCGAGTGTGACAAAGGTTGTCATCAGGTCTTACTTGATGACTACTTACTATTTTGAAAATGCTTGTAATGAACTGATTTGCTCGGATACACATATAGAGTATTGGAGAAGGAAATGGCAACCCACTCCAGTGTTCTTGCCTGGAGAATCCCAGGGATGGGGGAGCCTGGTGGGCTGCTGTCTATGGGGTCCTGCGGAGAGTCGGACATGACTGAAGCGACTAAGCAGCAGCGTCAGCAGCAGCATATATAGAGTATATCTTTTGTCTTTGCAGTCTTTTAGTAGTTTGCTTATCATGTGCCTTCCATTATGGTTTACTACTTATTAAAAAATAGAAAAGTCTTCCTTCCTTTATGTCTCTGTGGAGAGGATTTCTAGATTGGTAAGAAATTCTGAATTTTGTTTTCATCTGTATTAACCCGGGAAAACCCATTTTTCTTAACCAGTTGCTTTCTGTGTTTCAGAGGCCCACTTCGTGGAGTGAACTCTGGAAGACAGCTGACTATACAGCAGTGCCAAGTGGAAAGAAGGGCATCAAAATTATAGAATAAATCATATTCTCTCAAAATGTGTATGCTGAAGTTCTAAGTCTCTGCACTTTATATGTAGTCAAACTGTGCATAAATTATAATTTATTTCTGACCCTGTTTGGAAATAGGGCCTTTATATAGGTAGTTGTGTTAATACAACTGGCACTTTGTAAGAAGAGGAGATCAGTCACAGACAACACAGAGATGTTACCATGTGAAGACAAAGCCAGATAATGGCCAGTCACAGTCCAAAAGAGGCCTCAGAAGACCAAATCTGCTGACCCTTTGAGTGATGGCTTGTCCCCAGAAGTTTGAGAAATCATTTATTGAAGCTACCTGGTATGTAGCACTTTGTTCTGACAACCCTGGCAAACTAATATACACACTTCCTCTTGAGAAGAAGCTGTCAATTTCAAAAGAGGCCTTCTTTACTTACATAGGTTTTCAGCGAATGGAAACTGGCAAAGGACTCGCTTTCCCATCAACTGATTATCCTCACAGATTCCAAATGCTCCCTAAGAGCTTTCACTGTCTCTTCAGAGATTCAGCCAGGCTAGAACTTACTCCTATTTCATGGGTCAAGTTGACCTAGGAAATATTAGAATGAGCATAATTCACAAAAAGTGGTAGAACAAAACAGGCCCATAAGGAAGGCAGCCTGACCGCGTGAAAAGCATACAGCCCTCTCCTTTTATCCTTCTCATACATCTCTTTTTAAATCCATAGGAGGTAAACGGTAGTGACCAAGTTATTGCTGCCTACTGCTTTAGTGAAATTACAAAGCTGTGATGTCGCGGTAACCATACCTCCCTAAACCTCCCCTGACCAAGACACTAGGCTGCGGAAGAAGCCACAGGGCAGCTGAAAGGATCACAAGCCCTCCCAAACTGTTGGAGCTGCCTGGGCCTGTCCACCCACACAGTTGATCAAGTGTGTTGGTGTCACCTTCTCCATGGCAGAGTTTGTCGACTATGGCCACCACTCTTCTCTCCAGTCCTCTGGATTCCTGAGACCACACGCCACACTCGCCTCCCCTCCACCCTCCTCCAAGAGGTCACCCTTCTACCTTGCAATCTACATATCTGGAAAAAGGCAAAGAAAAAAAGACTACAATCCAGTCCAAACTAAAGGGGCCTAACCCATGGAGATGTACGTGGTCCTCAACCCCAAAAAGGGCTGTTACGAGCAGCAAAACCACAGCTCCAGGCAACCTCACCATTAACACCTGCACCCATGCCAGGAACATGAAGAGTGCAGACTTTGAGTCCTCTACCAACTCGAGAAACTTCCTCTCTACCTTCCACCTTAGCCAAGCCTAAAAGACAGACTGTACTTCAGCACATCAGGCCCAAGGCATGCTCAACTGAGAACATGTTGAGGTAACAGTGCAGGTACAGTGTGCTTTGGAGATGACATACACCCAAAGTGAAGCCATATAAAAGCCTTTTAGTGCCAGTTTCTTTTCATCTCTCGGATGATCAGGTCAATAGGATTCAAATCACTGATACCATTCAGCTTAGCTTAAAGGCAGTGCAGGTTGCCTCTGTGGAACTTAATCAAGAAGTTTCAGTCCAGGCCTGCCTGCAGCCTCTAATTCCCATTCCTCAAATGTTTTCATTCAATCAGCAGGCAGCTCAAGATATGGACAATGGGCGGGCACTCGTAGAGGACCATGAAGACTGCAAGAGCAGAGAATCTTTCCCAGGCCAGGGACAGTGAATGTTACAGGTTGGTGATAAGATGGAGGGAGTTGGAAAGGAGGTTGATGGGGAGGTTTCAGAGCTGGAATCTGGCAGGAGCTGCTCCAGACCTGCCTGCACGCCTGGGGGACATATTTCCAAATTTAATAAAGAAATGTGGTCACTGGCCTCAATGACCTTTTACAACCTTACAATCTTAATGCCTCAGCATACTAGACTAGACCAAATGCAGTGCCACCGCCTTTCCCTCACTGATTGTGTATTCTAGTTATTCATGTTTCAAATGCTGTTAAATTAGTTCTCTATTTCATTTGTTGCTTGCTCATGGTTTTGCTTTTTCCTTATTCTTTCATCTGAAACAAAAACACTTCAATTCTCATATTGCTTATCTTTCTCAATGTCTATGAAATAAGGTTAAAGGGGTTGTCATGCTTAAAGGGGTTGTCCTCATGAGGGAACACTCCTGTGCAGTCTACATTTGTCCAGTGGCTATGGTTGGAGAGCTGGACCTGAGGTGAGTGTGGGTCATGTGACATTCCACTGTGTGCCGGGAGTGCTGACATTGCTAGAAGTGAGGCTGGCGATGGAGGGATTAATGCCACTGACAAGTATAGGGCTTCTTTCTGCACAGTGGCCAAAAACACCACTTGACTTTGGGATTTAGCCCCAGGGTTTTAGAACAGAACTCTTGACGGTTGGGTCTAAACTGATTCTGTTTCTCTTGAGTGCATGCTTTCCCCTGGAGAGCTTCATCACATGGAATGGAAAACCTCACCACACAGGAGAGCAGCAGTGGAGTGAGAGGAATTACAAATATGTATTCACCATGCGTTGGTGGACACTATGGTGGTCCTGGAAAGCTGGCCAGGTTTCAGGGCAGATGCAGTCCAATTATCCTGCCTTGTTCAGAACTAAACAAGTGTGTGCATTCTCTTCACTAGTGGAGTTCAGGTTTCTTACATCCTTCCTGTTAATTACACTGGCTTTCAAACCAGCTGAGCAGACTCATCTTTCTGGTGTCAGACCCCAGGGATAGGGCCCCATTACACAGTCTGAATCCATCACACCCTGGAGGATCTCTGAGCCCGTGATAGTCTTCTCTTCTGTGACCTTTCCTTGTGGCCCACGTCCCATCCCAGTTGCTCCTCCTCCCTTCCTACCTGACTGAATGCATATCTTTATCACACCATTGGTTGTATGGGGTCTTTCTGCCAGACTCCTATTAGTTTTCAGGGAGTTGCTCCACAGGTACATGTACATAGTTACTGAGGTGGTTGGGGTATTCTCCTATCCAACTACCATCTACTTTCCCAAGAATTTGGTTGTTTTAGCCAGCACTTCTAATGATTGCTTTCAGGAAGAGTGGTCACTGTGGAGGTTGCTGCATTTATAATGTCTCAGTTTCTTAGGGTTTCCAAAGGATGATGTCACACTACCTTGTGTTGTTTTGGGTCAGGGGTTTCTGTGGGGCACTCTGTGGGGATGCCTCACCAAATGGCTTACTGAGGGGATCGTATTGGACCATCATTCCTTGATGAGGTCAGCAGGTGGAGCATATAGTGAAATGAGTCTAAAATTTTAGCAGGGAGGGGAAGTAGATCCATAGGAGAAAATAGAAAGAACATTGTCTTAGAGTGTAAAAGTTTGAGGACTTCCAAAGAGACCCCACATGTAATTTGGGGAGTGTACAACGATTTCTATGTGAGGATGAAGATTCAGTGGATAAGAGTTAAGCAAGATGAGGGCATGGAGCTAGTTTACCATGCATTTGGGGGACTCCTTGCCTGGAAGCACTTTAAAGAGTGTCTCTGTAAGAAGGTTGTTATGACACTCAAGTGAGCCAGCTTTTTGGGGTTGAAAGTGCCAAAGGATATTCTGTGGAAGAGTCCACTGTTGAGTTTTCTGACAGTTAAAGTGGTTTCACTGAGCAGAGTCACAGGTATCTACTGATCCCAAGGAAACACGAATGATGTTAGTAAGGAAAGTGACTACCTGTCTTAAAGAGAAATCTTGTGTCAAAGTCATTGATTATGGCAGCAGAGCTGGAATCCTCAGCAGAAGGGAGCAGTAGGTAGGTGAAATCAATCTACAGAGGGGACTGTTAGCAACAGCCTAGCAATCTGTGAAAGTGCAACTGTTTGGAAGACCCATATTTGTGGCCTCCTTAGGGACTAGGTGGACAGCTATAAGTTGAACCTGGAGTGCTGTCCTTAAGTAGAACAATGCCTGAGGCCAGGTAGAATGCCACAAACTTCCAGTGAGGCTGCCTTGCTTATAATGATGGTGTTGCAACTGGTAAATGACATTGAGACTAAAACTGTTGGTCTCAGATGGCTCGACAAATCTCCAAAAGAGGGGGAAGCGAGAATACTGGTGCCACTGCCTGAAGGCTCTCATGCGAGGGTCTGAGCCTGCGGCAAAGCACATCGTCCTGAAATTCAGAAAGATCTTAAACGCCAGGTGGTTTTTGTGGTTCAGTTGCCAAGTCATGTCCTAGTCATGACTCTTTGTGACCCCAAGGACTGGACGCTAGACGTCCCTGTCCTTCAGTATCTCCTGGGGTTTGCCCAAAACATCAGGTTAGGCCTCTGCTAAAGCTACCATTTCCATTTTATCAACAAGGTATTCCATTTGTGCTGAGCTGTTCCTGGTAGGCATCTCTAACACTTGGCATTGTAGGAACTGTGTACAGAGAGTAGTACTGGGTGTAGGCTGGTTAGGGACTTGATGTCTGGGTGAAAAAGGAAAGCAAACAGAATGCCTCCATTGCCTTTCCCTTTTCATGGCTCCATTGAACTCCTATGGCAATGCTATTTCACTTGCTTTCAGTTTAAGAAGGATAGTCTTGGTACTACACATTGAGTCTGTGGTTACCAGTAGAGGTCTCTGTCTTCCTTACCACGGGAATATCTTCTCCTCATACTTTTAGCTGCAAAAGGCAATGACACCCCACTTCAGTACTCTTGCCTGGAAAATCCAATGGACGGAGGAGCCTGGTGGGCTGCAGTCCATGGGGTAGCAAAGAGTCGGACATGACTGAGCGACTTCACTTTCATTTTTCTCCTTCATGCCTTGGAGAAGGAAATGGTAACCCACTTCAGTGTTCTTGCCTGGAGAATCCCAGGGATGGGGAAGCCTGGTGGGCTGCCATCTATGGGGTCGCACAGAGTCAGACAGGACTGAAACGACTTAGCAGCAGCAGCAGCATACTTTTAGCCAATAGCATTTTCTTAGGCAGTGACAATGGCCTTGGGACCTGGTCCACCCTCCTTATGGCTCCTTGGTGTAGAGGTGTATGTCTCCTCGAGGTGTAGAGGGACATCACTCACACTGATAGCCAAATAAGGCCTTTATAATTAGTTACCCAATCATCTGACCAGACCATATGGCCTCAATCCTGCTACCCTGTAGAAAACATTGAATTGTTATTGCCCTTGAGGCACCCACAGCAGTGACACCAGACCTCTAGAAGAAGTGCTCCCTTCCTAGATGGTGTTACCCACCTGTGTTTGCTAGCTAGTAAGCCAATTGCACTTAAAGACGCTCCACTGTGTTAATTGCAAGGGCAATGCAGTCATCCTGACTATGTCAATTGCCCATTGTTTGGATCAGTTGTTGCCCATCCATAGTGGTACTACTGGCTCAAATCCTGAGGTATTTACCTGGGCTTCTACTCCTTGCCCTAAGTTTCCACAGACATTCTCCCAACCAGAGACAGTGGGCCAGCCCTTGTAACTATTATAAAGCCTGCAGGGCATACACTGAAACAAACACCAGAGAACTCTGGACAAACAGGCTTTCTTACTCACAGGTCCTAGAGAGCACCACAGCACATCTAGGACCACAGGCAAGGTTGAAGGAAAATGAACAACATGGGCCTGGTGTTCTGCATTTATTGTGACCTGTGGTGGTGTGTCTCTGCTTGTGATGGTTCACATTCTGATGCTGATGTAAAATAAATAAATAAATAAAAGCAGGAACTAAAGTGAGGAGAGGAAAGAGCAGGGTCATTCAAGATATTACTTATCTGAGTCAGCCAGGAATGTCTAAAACAGGCATTTCAGGGGTAGGGTGACATGGTTTTTTACCAAGTTGTACATTTGATTTCAGAAGGAGACCTTTGAAGTGGATGCCTTAATATGTACACACACACACACACACACACATGATTTTCAAGTACCTACAGCAATCGTGGGAAGACAATTCAACATATAGATATAACTGGTTAAACTTTTGGAAAGATAAATTTCTTGTGAATGAAAAACTAAAATTTTTTAAATGAATGAGTGAAGGAGGTTTAAAAGAGCACACTGATTAACAATCATCCATAATAGGTTAGTACAAGGCTTTGTGTGACAAAGCAATTGAATAGAATTAAATACATAAAAATTTAAAACACTACAATATAACAAATACACAAGCACAACATGTCAGCTAAACCCAACTGACTGATGATGGTTCTGTTGCCACATTTTTTTAAGTAATTTTTATTTGGGGGGACAACTTTCAGTCTTTTGACACACACATATACACTGGTACATGTACATTGGCAGTTTCATTCTTACTCTTTTCTTCACAAGTGCATTATACATTTTTCAGGGCTTTATATTGAATTTGTCATTAGAGTATTCACATTGAGAATTCCTCTTTTGACTTCCTAATTGATGTGAGAATCATGTAGAGTTAAGTTGTGTATATACCTTTAAAAGTTAATTTTATTGGAGTACAATTGCTTCACAAGATTTTGTCTACAGCAAATTGCTGCCGTGTTGCACTCCTTGGGCTCTCACTTGGACATGACTTAGTGACTGTAAAGGGAGTGAATGTAAAGGGAGATAAAACGCAAAAGTACAGAGAAGCTAAGCTTCTGAGGAGTGTTCGGAATAAAGAAAAGCCATGGGAAAGTGGACTGTGAGATGGCTAATTGACATAATAGTGTGTGGGAAGCTCTGAGGAGAAATCAGCAGCCCTTATAAATAGTCCATTTGTCATAGACATCAGTAAGTCCCTATGTCTCTGAGCTATTTCTCATTAAGTCTTCCCCCCTCCCCCCCCCACTGCATACACTGCCTACATACAATGATCCTGCTTGATCTCAAATGTAAATCACGCATCTCAACTTCTTCTCTAGTCTCATGACAGGATTACTTATGACCTTACTGGCCATCCCCTTTTGTTTCACTATAGCAGTCAGTCTAGACCATTGTTTCTGACATCTTCAAATATGTCACTGTGAAGGCCATCCTTTCATCTTCCTAACATCATCTTCCCATGAGCATCCAGATACCCCCATTGCCACTTCATATGTGCTTTTCATGGAGACAATTGTGACCAATCTCATGACATCTTATCAATCTTTAAAGAATGAAATAGGCAAATATGCAAAAGCCCTGTGAAAACTTCACTAATTGTCACGATCTTCATAGACTGGGACCTGGGGACTCGAGTCGATGAGAAGAAGGATGCAAGAGACCCAAGTCTCAAGTGAAACGAGGGTGCTTCATTTGCAGAAACACATGCTTATATATCTTCAATAAAATAATTACTCAGCCATTAAAAAGAATAAAATTCCACCAGTTGCAACAAAATGGATAGTCCTTTAAGTAAAAGGTCACTGAAGAGAGTCAGTGGGGAGGGAGTCACTGAAGGGAATCCAAGCAGGTGCTCTTTCCCATGATCTCAGTCCTGAGAATTGCATGCAGCTCTGCTCGTTCCTGTTTTCCAGGAACTGATAAGGAACAGAGAGTCCTTGAGAAGTTTCACACAAAGGAAGAAAACATATTGGATCCCTTAAAGTTGAATGTCCCCTGACAATTCCACATACTTTATTTTTTCCTAACTGGGGGTGACTGTAGACAGTTTTTGTAAAAAGGGCCCTGACCAATTGAGTTTGTTTTGTTTGAACAATTTTAGTTGAAAGACATCGGTATACTACAAATATAATCACCAGGATATTTATCAGTGTTATAGCTCCAAATGCAATACTAGGTGTAATGTTTTGAAACCATCTTCGAGGGTCTAGTCCAGATAATTGATCAACTAGCTGTTCAGCTAAAGTTTCCAAATTGTTGGAAGATGGTAGACTCTTAGAGAAGGTTTCAAAGATTTCCTTTTGCAACAGTTGTACATTTAAGGCAGTGTTATTATGTATATCTTGTAAGTGAAATTTGATTTGTTCCCAATTGTAAGCACTATGGTTGAACTGAACTGGCGTGATACAAAATTGAGTAGAATTCCAATCACTATTTAATAATACTTGTTTTTATAAAATCTATTAATTGATCTCCAACCCATTGGATGGCTGTTTTTAATTCCTGAACTGTATTCTGAACTTTTTCATCTATCTGAACCTAAGTGACCCATATAGTATGAGCATCTTTAGTCTGATTTTGAATAAAGTTTTGCATTTGAATTGAAGTTTGTAAAGCAATGTCTGCGACAGCAGCAGTGGTGCAAATGGCTATTAACCCCAAAATGCCAAGAATTAACCATCCAATGAATCACTTAGATCGTCGGAGTAATTTAATGAGTAACTGGGAGGCAAGTCCTGCCATGGGACCCTCTTCCCAGGGCTGTTGGAGATCTACTGGCAACCATAGACTATGTTGAGATTGAAGAATCAAAAGAGATTCTTTTTTTTTTTTTTTTTTAGAGAAATAGAGGAATTAAGACAAGTATACAATTTGCAACCCATACAAGTCATAGAACATAAAGTCTTATTAAATTGTAAGTTTCCTATGGCTATAACAAAAGGAAGGGGAAACTTGTATAAAATATGAATGATTGTAACAGAAGGAATAGTTACTCTGACTATGACTGGTCCCTGTGAAATATCCAGCCCAAGTTCCATGTTTTTCAGTATTTGCAGCAAGTTTCCAGATGTCTCATTGTTCAGGCCCAATCCATTTATTGAGGATGATTTGAGGGCAAGGAGGTGCCATTTTGCTGTCAAGCCATCCTAGGAGTCCTTTGTCATGGAAGTGTACCACTGAACTGTTGGTAATCTTCTATGTTACTTGAGTAACAGAATCACATATAGCACTGTTAATATCATCTGAGCAGTTAGATAGCCATATACCATGGGGTCCCCAATCAACAATGGTGTAATTGGCCACAAACATTAATTTTTGTGATTTAGCTTGACATCTATCCCAATAAACAGGAGTATATTTAAAGTCCTTATGTGTAAACCCCTTATATTCAAAGTTTTGTCCTTTTCCTAGAGCTTTGGTAGTATTGGCATGGATTTCATAAGAGGACAGGGCAGCAAACAGTCCAAGCAATGTGAAGAAGTTCTTTTTTAGAGGCAGGATGAAAGCCCACGTTTGTCAACTAACATGAATACATAATTCTGTTGGGCCCATGCATAAAGGAAGGATTTCATAGCCTAGAGAAATGTTAGTCTTCCTGCTTCCCCAGGATGAGAGGGCCCCTCCAAGCTCCAAGGAGGAGGCATATGTACTGAGTCGTTAGTGAATATGATCAGTCCTACGTCTGTCCATTCTATAACCTGCAATAAAGGGGGGTTAGGTATGTAAGCCCAATAAGTGTGATTAATCAAGTCAGCCTGAGCAGGGTAAGCAAAAGCAAGCAAAGGAAGTGTAGCGACAAAAATATGTTCAGGATTCCGAGGCATCCCCTGTGGAGAAACCAGATTTTTAGCTTGATTAGTAAGGGTTTTTATCTGTCCCCAAGTAGGGAGATCACAAGTTCGATGACGTCAAGTGTGGCATTTCTTGGAATTTTTTTAAAGCCGCCATGGCTTATACTGGAATCTCCACCTCCTGGGGATTTCACCGTTTCTTCTCTATCTTGAACGCTGGTGGCTCCCTTGAGGCGGATCTTCCAAAGAGAGAGCCAACTGATTCCGTTGGATCCATCTGGAGAAATACAAGCACACCCCTTTCCCTGTGATATTAATTTTCCAGATTTCCGTTGTTTAGTCAACCCATCTTGATACCGAATGGGCAGAGGAAGGGAGGTATCCCTCAATGTCTTGAAATGTTTTTCTGCTTTTGTAAAAATATCTCCTTGTGGTAAGTTTAAAAAATGTAAAACAAATAAATCTGTATTAACAGTAGTTATAGGATTAAAGCATATATTGCATTGAAATCTGGTAAAGTCTGCTCTGGATAAGGAAGATAGAAGTGTCCCTGTGTATCCCCCCTTTTTATTATTTATTTATTTTTTAATTTGTAGTTTCAGTGTGTGTTGTGTTCGTTTAACTGTGTCCTATGTTTGTGGATTATAAGGAAGGAATGTCTGTAATATATTTAATAGAGAATGAATGTAAAAATTGTTTGAAGTGTCTAGAAATATAGGCAGGGCCATTGTCTGTTTTTCTAGAACTAGGTGTTCCTTTTGTTGCAAAGCAAGTTAACAGGTGGGTTATAACATGTTGTGAAGTCTCACCTTGGAGAGGTGTAGCCGATATAAAAGAATAATTTGTATTGATTGAGACATGTAAGAAGGAAGAGGGAGAAAGTTCAGGGCAATGGGTAATATCCATTTGTCGCAGTTCACTGGGCTGTAATCATTGAGGATTTATATTTTGTGTAATGGGTTGAAGATGTAGGGGCCTACAAGTAGAACAATTATTAATGACTCTTTTAGCATGTTGGTATGGAATTTTCCAAATTTGATGTAATGAGCCAGCATTGTTGTGTAATAGAGCATGTTGCTCTTCAGGAGTAGTAAAAGAGACAAGTTTATCAGCTTGTTCATTTTCATGAGCTATAAGGCCAGGACGACAAGACTGTGTTCAAATATGGGTAATATAAATGGAGGAAGTGTGGTTCTTAACAATAGTATAGTTCAATAAAAAGTTGTGGGATAATAGGTTGATTAGAATTTATGGTAGAAGTTTTTATATTTTTTAATACAAAAACTGAATATAAGGAGTCAGAAACTGTATTAATAGGATAAGAATATAGGTGAATAATCTGAATGAGAGTATATAATTTATTTTGTTGAGCAGAGTGAAATTTAGTATAAAGTACTTTACATTTTTTGAGACACTAGAATGAGGCTTTGGTGTTTTTAGTCCCATCTATATAGAAAACATCAGCTTGTGGTGATACGGATAGGTTGTGATGTGACAATGGGAGAGATAAGAAATTTAGTATTTTTGAAGACGTTTCTAAGTTTGTTAGAAGGATAATGAAATGAAATTTCTCCAAAATATTTCAGAAAGGCTATTTGGAGATCGGTAGAAGTTTGTAAAGCAATTTTAAACTGAGATTTACTAACAGGTACTACAGTTTTATGAGGATTAGGGCCGATTAGAGCTCTAGTTTTATTTTTTTTTCATTGATAATTATTAGAGTAATCAAATCAAGACAAGCTGTAAGTGACCTTATCTCTCTAAAATGGGTATAGATTTATTCTATCGCGTATTTTTGTTCGGTAAGAGTCTTGTGCGAGAATGGAGAGGGGGTAGTATAAAAAACTCTAGAGGTAAATCAAGTCTAATATGAGTAAGGGACGGTTTTTGCAATTTATTTTGTATTAAACAGAGTTCTTCTTGTGTTTCTTGTGAAAGTGAATGAGGGCTATTTAAATCGGGATCTCTTTTTAAAGTGTTAAATTAGTCAGTTGATAACTTGTAGTGTTTAAAGAGGGTCTAATTCAATTTACATCGCCTAAAAGGTTGTTTTTTTGTTTTTGTTTTTTTCTCCCATGTATTTTTATTAGTTGGAGGCTAATTACTTTACAATATTGTAGTGGTTTTTGCCATCCATTGACATGAATCAGCCGTGGATTTACATGTGTTCCCCATCCCGATCCCCCTTCCCACCTCCCTCCCCATCCCATCCCTCTGGGTCTTCCCAGTGCACCAGCCCTGAGCACTTGCCTAAAAGGTTTTGAAAATCATTTAAGGGTGATAATTTATTAACATGAATCTTTGTTAGTTGGGGAGTAATATGTTGTCTATTAACAACAAATCTTAAGTAATAGTAAGGTGTAGATGTTTGAATCTTTTTAGGGGCAATGATTAATCTAGACGTTTTTAAGCATTGTTGAGTTATGTCAAACACCTGTTGAGTTTTTAAAACAGATGGAGTTGAAAGCAATATATCATGTATATAATGAACAACGAGAAAGTTAGGAAATTATTTTCTCATAGGTCCAAGGGCTTTGGTTACATAATATTGACACACGGTGAGAGAATTTATCTTTTTTTTTTTTTTTTTTGAGGTAGCATAGTCCATTGATATTATGAGCCCCGGTATGATTAGGATAAAGAAGAGAGAAGGCAAATTACTCTTGGTCTAGAGGGTATAAAGGTATAGTAAGAAAAGCAGTCTTGTAAATCTGTAAGATGTCAGTTTTGAGGAATAGTGGTAGGTGATGAATTTTTTGGTTGTAATGTATCTATAGGTTTCATAGATGCATTAACCTTTTGAAGGTCTGTTAAAAGATGCCATTTGTTAGGTTTTATTATTATTATTATTATTATTATCATTATTATAAAAATGGGAGAATTCCAAAGGGAGCAAGATTTCTCAATATGTTTTAATTTCAATTGTGTATTTATAAGTTTTTTTTAGTAAACTTTAATTTCTCTTTTGTAAGGGGTGACTGCTCTGTCCCAACAGGCTCGTCATTTTTTTTTTTCAACTTATTTTAATAAGTGTATTGTTTATTAAATGAGCAGTGGCCCCTAGGAAAAAACGTGGAATATATATTTGAGTTTGTCATTGTATAAGTAAATCTCCTTTTATTACATTAAGGGGTGCATCTATCATATAAGGTTGTAAGGTTGTAGGCTGGCCTTTTGGTCTCTCACATGAGTATATTTGGATACTTTTATAAACCTCTTGTACTTTGGTTTGAGATATTCTTGCAGTTTGGCAAGAAATTCTCTGTATAGGCCAAGATTTGGGTCATAAATGTTTGGAAGTAATGGTAATATCAGATCCAGTATCAAGAAGACCAGAGAATCTTTCGTCATTATTTTTGATACTTATATTTGGTCGTGCATATTTAGGTACCATTGATGTCCATAAGGATTGCTTTTGATCAGTATTACCAAATCCACCTGTCTGTATATCATTCGAAGAGTTAATAGAAATGTAAGGTAAAAGAAGTAATTTGGTGATCCTTTTTCAAATGGCTCTTATCCCTACAAACAAAACACCTTTCATTTTTCTTTTTAAAGATAGCAGTCATTGCTTTAGCTAACATTTACATTTTTTTGAGTTTTTGATCCTAAGTTGCAACAAGCCTTTAAATAATCAATAACATTTCCAGTCTCACGAATCAGAACGATGGCTTTTTGACATTCCTGATTTGCATTTTTATATGTAAGCAGCTTTTCTAATTATACTTTGGCCTCCTATCCGACAACACTACGGGAGATATCAACTCCCAGTCTAACTGAAAAAATCAGCATAGGCTTCATTAGGCCCTTGTAATATCTTTGTGTAACGATCTTTAGATTTTCCTTGAGGAGTAATTTCATCCCAAGCTTCAAGGGCAACTTGTTTCAATTGCTCATGTAGCAAAGGTGGGCATTGTATCTGAGCTCTCGTTGAATCAAATTGTCCCATACCAGTTAACATTTTAAAAGGAATTTTGTTTTGGGGAGTGCCAGCTCAAGCATTAGAATTGGCATGATCTTGGGCCACATCATGAAACCACATTATCTGTTGAAGATGTTTTCTTGGTTTAAGAAGAGCTTTTATCAAAATTTGTCAATCACAAGGAATAACATTTTCAGTAGAAGATGTCATATTGTTTAGACTTTTTTTGTTTTTAGTAAAAGGTGGATGAGTGCCTTTACATAGTTATAGCCTTTTTCATTTGTTGTATGTGAGAAAAATCTATGTCTTCATATTGAGGTATTAGTTGTCCTTGAGCATTAACGTTTTTTAACACAGGAAAGGCAAAAAGATCATTGGCCTCAGAGACTCGAGATTGTAAAGCCAGTAAATCAGAAAGCCTTTGTCGTGAAGGAGAATGAGTGGATCATCTGTTTTTATAAATATGAGTGTGTTTTAGGGGCTTATCATTGTCATCAAAAAAAGTACTGTTGGCTTTAGTGTCGAAGAGAGCATCAGAAGATTCATCATCAGATTTATCTTGTCCTGGAATGTCCATTACAAGAGGAGGAGGAGCGCTTGGGACAGCCAGAGCAGGGATGGTGGGGACGTTTTGAAACATTTTATGTTGTTTTAATTAGGCCTTTTGTAAATTCTTATCATCTAATTTATATTTGTATAATGAGCATTCCACTTGTTGATGAATATCGGGGGGAGGGGGAGCGGGGGGGCGGGGTAGAGTTGCCTTGAAATGGCAAGATCATGGCTTTAATGAGGGCCCACAAGGGCCAGGAATCTATTGGAATATTTTCTCTCTGTCTTGTGGCTCCTTTAACTGTTTCTTTTCATTTCTTTGTTTTTGTTTTTTAATCCTGGTTCCAAATTTCTAAATCGAAACTGTCTTCATCAGGGAACCAGGGATTTTATTCAACCGCAGTTTGGGGACAAGCCTCTGTCTGTTGATGCAAAACCGAAAGTCCTTGAACCTTAAATAAATGATGAAGTAAAGTAGAAAAGCGGTGGGGCTTTCCAGCCGTTTGTCCCATAACCCTGCACTTACTGACCTCTGTAAGTCCTAACAGTGAATGTGTCCGCTTGCCAAGGGCGTTCACCAGGTCCCTTTCTGGGCACATGCCGCATATCCTTAGGCACCCAGGTGCCTGTTCTAAGCCGCCAGCCAGGGTGGTGGGGGGAGGCAGGGCGGTGGTGGGGTGGGGTGGGGGGAGGGCGGAGCCCGAGAGCTGACAGACCTTGGGCCAGGGTCTTTCAGGGTGGTTTGCCTTGGGCCTGCCGCATGGGGCCCGGACAGCGAGCTGAGGGAAGTGGTGTGCTCCTTCCTCAGAGGAAGGCTGCTCTCCTGCCACTGCTCTAGCCTAAGGCCCAAGTGTAGAGATGGACTCTGCATCAGTTGCGCCAGGGTGAGGTCAGTGTATGCCCCCACATCCACCCCCATGCCCTGCCCATGGCTTGCAGTTTGGATCTAAGGTGAGCAACTATGTCCCTGATGTATCCAGGAAGCTTGTCTCACCTGTGAGGATCCATGAACACACATAGTCATCCGCTGCTCCAGAGGCAATTTCAACCTTGAGGATGGTTGCAGTGTCAAGTTCAGGTTCATTTCCTTTGCCTCCCAACTGGCCTGACTCTCCCAGTCTCTCGTCAGGCACTTCTGCACTGCTGGTCAAGCAAACGGCTTGAGTGGACAGGCGTCCTTTGCATTGAGCAGGGTTTGGCCGCTGGGTCACCCACTGCCAGAGTGCCCAGAATTCCAAGGGGCGTGTCCCAGTGATCAAATACCTTTAGACTCCGTCTGATTGGCTCGTGATGAGGTCTGGTGGTCAGGATGTAGAGTTTGGCCGCTTCCTGCCGACATAGTCCGTGCGTGCATGGCGTCACAAAGCTCTGCGCACGGGTGTTTCCCCTTCCCTGCCTGTAGGCTGTTGGCAAGCAAACAGTTGCTGGTGTGGAGTAGACCTCAGCGGGTGGGTGGGCTGTGCTGGCCACTTGCTGTGCTCTCGTGTCCAGCTACTTCGCAGCTCAGGGTCACCGCCAGGGCCACATGGAGAGTGAGATGGGGCCAGAGGAAGGCGGGAGCTCCCCCGAACCTGGATTTTAGTTGTGAGCCTGGATCTTTACGCGGCAGGTGCCCTGGGCCCTGCCTGCCGGGTCGGGGAGGCAGAGGCGATGCAGGTCCCAAGTGGCACACCAGGCGAAGAGGTCGCCCTGTTCAGGGTGGAAGCAGTAGAGAAAGGCGCGGCCCTGGAGGAGGGAGAGGTGGCGGGCATCGAGCAGGAGTTCCAGCTGCTGGTGGAAGACATCATGGAGGAGGTGGAGGTGGTGGCGGCGAACGAGGAGCCGGAGCAGGTGTCCTCAGAAGAGCGGGAGAGAAAGCTGGAGGAGCAGGGCCAGGAACATCCAAGACCTGGAGCCCTGAGTGACCGGCCGCCAATGGAGGCGCTGGCAGCCCTGCAGGTGGAGCTGGATCCTGTGAATAAGAAAGCCCAAAGGGCCCACCCTCGGCTGAAAGACAAGAACTGTCAGAGGCGGAAGCTGCATCTAGAACACAGAAGCGCCATCATCCAGGGAATCCGTGGCTTCTGGGTCAAAGTTGTATCCTTGGTGTGGTGCTTGTGGAATTTGTTTTACCTGGGCTGTTGCAAAAGCAGTTTACAGATCTGGCAGTTTGGGTACAAAATGTGTTTATTGGATGATGGGTATTGACTGCTGTCCAGATATGATGGGTGATGTCCTGCTGTTTTAGTTAGGAGGAATAATTGATACTTGGGCTTTACTTGCAGAGGTCCCAATAAGAATTGTCATTAGTACCAGGGACTCTTCAGAGAAAAGGCTTGTCCGGAATACAGGTCTTCTCCAAAAAGCTGAATGAATTTGGGGGTGATGTTGCAGTGTGTAAGTGCTCATGCTAGTTGCAGCTAGGAGTGCTTGTTTTCCAGAAATAAGCTAACTTTTAGGAGGCTGAGATGGAGCTTAGGACCTTTCTGTTAGGCACAGGACCTCCTTGGGTTGATAGGCATAGCCTTGGGGCTTGTTGGGCCTTCACACAGTCTGTGTGGACAGAGATGTGAGGAGTTAACTGGTAGCAAGTTGAAGTCAGACAATGCCAGGCTACTGTTGTTTAGGCTAGCTTTGTTCTTCCAGCACATCTAGAGGCTCCTTGACCTAAAAGCAGTTTATGAACCACCCCGAAATGTCAGTCATGATGAGTGTTCGAGATAAAGACATACTTAACTACACGACCAACTTAAAAGGTCAGGCAGCAGATACTGATAATTGAGGAAGGGAGGTGCATGGGGAGGGGAGGGGAGATGATATATCCCTGAAAACAGAAAAGGACAGCTCTTGTATAAAGAGGTTTCACACTCACGCCACCCTGCACAGTTTGTCCTGGCAGGTGGAGGATCTCAGACATCCCACTGTTTGCTGCAAGATCACAGCAGCTGGTAAGAGGCAGCTCGCTGGACTTGGGGTGTGGGGGCAGAAAGGGGTAGGTTGAACTTGGAAAGTGATTTAGGTCTTTCTCCCATACTCCTTTTCTTGCAGGATACCGATCATCTCATTCCTCACCAATTCAGTGGTACCAGGGATTTGAACGTAAGGCATACAGCCACAGGCACCACCACAGCAGTGTTAACTTCTTCAACTGGTTCTTTGACCATAACTTCACAGGATCTGGCATGATTGCTGAGGTGGGGTCCCACTGGGTCTCTGGGCCAGAATTGGCAGTGGATGTTGGAGTTCTTGGCAGCACACCGGAGGGCCCGGGGTCTGGCCAGCCCTGTGCTGACCTTGCTCATTCCCTGGCAGATCATCATTAAGGATCTGTGGCCCAATCCTTTGCAGTACTACATGAGGAGGAAGGCTCCACCACGAGAGGTACTGGGAGGACAAGAGATGAGGAGACCAGGGACTGGGCACTGACATAAGTGTTTTCCAGGAGCCTTGGTCACTTATTCCACTTGTGGAGAGATTGAGACTCCCTGGAGTACAGAGTGACACCAGTGCACGAGGGCATCAGCCTGAGACAGCAAGTGTTTCTAACTAGGGAAGCTTGAGGTAGATGAAGCAGCCTGGTCAGTCCAAAGTCACCCCGATTTAAATCTGACTCAGCTGCACATCTCTGAGCTGTCGTTCCATGGCCAACAATTCTGCCCTCAGGTTCCTCTTAAATTGGGTCCCACCTACTGTTCCTCACGAAGTCCCCTTTCCATAAAGGTCTGTGAGTCTTCTTTGTGCAAGGCTATACCCCACTGACCATCATTTGCTTCCATTTTGATCATCACACTTCTCTGCTAATTTTCATTTGCATCTCTTTTGCCCGCCACAATCATTCTGAAAATACTGGCCATTGTGCAGGATTACAGAGATTTCTTTATTTTAACTGGAGGGTAGTTGCAGTATTGTGACGGTTTTTGCCATACGTCAGCCAACATGAATCAGCCATAGGTGTACACGTGTTCCCCCAGTTCCTGAACCCTGCCCACCCACCACCCTCCCCACCCCATCCCTCTGGGTTGTCCCACAGCTCAACTTTGGGTGCCTTGCTTCACGCATCAAACTCGCACTGATCGTCTCTGTTACACTGGTAATATATGTGTTTCAGGGCTATTTTCTTCAATCATCCCACCCTCACATTCTCCCACTGAATCTAAAAGGCTGTTCTCTATGTCTCTGTCTTATCTGTTGCCCTGCATGTCAGATGGTCAGTACCTCCCACGTGGTCCTAAACTCTATATATTTGTGTTAGCATGCAGTATTTCTTTTCCTCTTTCTGACTTCCTTCACTCTGTGTTATAGGCTCCATGTTCACTCCACCTCACTAAAACTGACGTTGATGTGTTCCTCTTTAGAACTGAGCAGCATGCCATTGTGTACAGGTACCATGATTTCCTTATTCCTTCATCTGCCGATGGACGTCTAGGTTGCTTCCATGTCCTAGATATAGTAAATAGTTCTACAGGGAAGACTGGGGTGCATGTTGTTTTAGTATTTGCTTCTAGGAAATGTGAAAGATTGCAGACTCTCTCCTGGGAACCAACTTGGAAGAGTGAAACTCTCTTTAGGATTGTTCAGAGAGGATAGGTTTATATATCTGTCTCTGTGTCTGTTTTGAAAGGAAACCCCTGATTTTGAGAAACTTATGATGAAGCGTCCCTCTTTACCTAAAATAGAAAACCTAAGAAGCTGCTTCACATGAAGATCAATGGCCGGTATAGTTCTCATGCACAGGAAAGTAATGAAGACTGGTCTGGTGGTGAAACGGATGGAGCGGGAGACACCAGTAGACCTGGAATAATTCAGGTGTCTGAAATAATTCTGAAAGATAAATAAACAGCCTTGACTGTATGTGTCTGTGTGTTGTTTGGGCAGGTCCTCAGGAAAAATACTTCAGCTCCATGTAGGCTTCTCAGTTTACTGTGTGGGAATTACCAGTCCATGGAGAGTTGCAGAGGGGGTTGAGTCATACTTTGGGTGTGTGTCAGAGGACGCAGTTCTTCCTGTGGGGTGGGGGTTGGGGATGAAGGGGAAAGAAGACGAGGGGCCATTAACTGTGGGCCTGGCCATTTTGCACATTCATGGGAAGGGCGTGGTGAACAAGGGCCAGCGATTGAAATAGTGGAACTCAATGTTGTTGGATGGTGGCACCCCAAGTATCCTCTCTGTTGAATATCATCATACAGTTTAAGAGTACAGAACAAGGAAAAAAGCCTTAACATTCAACTCACTGTGAACCAGATAGCCTCCTTGTGTACATGAGCATGTGGTCTTTTGCTGAGACAGTCACTTTGCCAGAGCGAGGGTTCCAGGCAACATCTTAGGGAATGGGAGTATAAGATAGATGGAGGGCCTGTGGCCCAGGGAGAGAGAGAGATGGGTGGGAAGACAGTGAGGATGTTAGTTTCTGGCAATAGTGACCAGGTGAAAAGGTAAAATCTGCCAGGAAACAGAGAAGCAAGCAAAAACAGATCCCATAATATATGTTTGAGCTCATGTGAACTCTTCTTTTTTCCAGGAACTCAGATTAGGTACAAAGTGTACAGGGGCAGAAGAGAGGGGAATGGGCATGTTAAAGAGGCAAGGGCCAGCCTACCCAGCCGTGCGCTCTGTGTTCCATGATGGCTCAGTGGTTAATATCCCATTTTCCAGAAAGGTGTGAGCTCTTTGCCCCTGGCCCTCTATCAAGCTGCTGCTGCTGCCAAGTCACTTCAGTCGTGTCTGACTTTGTGCGACCCCATAGATGGCAGCCCACCAGGCTCCCCGTTCCTGGGATTCTCCAGGCGAGAACACTGGAGTGGGTTGTCATTTCCTTCGCCAATGCATGAAAATGAAAAGTGAAAGTGAAGTCGCTCAGTCGTGTCCGACTCTTAGCGACCCCATGGACCACAGCCTCGCAGGCTCCTCCGTCCATGGGATTTTCCAGGCAAGAGTACTGGAGTGGGGTGCCACTGCCTTCTCTATCAAGCTAAGTTGCAGAAATCTCAACATTTGTCTCATGAACCCTCTGGTGACAGTGTCTCATCCTTACTGAATGGTGCGGCACAGACTGTTTTCAACCACAAGGGACCTGTCCTTCTTCTGGGTCTTTGTCACTACTCTGTGGGCCAAGGGCTGATGGGAGCACCTGGGGCATATGGAACTCACCCAGGGACTGGTGAGGGTGAGCTTAGGGTGGTCCTTGCCAAGTAGATGACTGCTTCCTGGAAACAGGGCCACATCTGGACAGGGCAAAGGACAGACTGGCACAAAGCCAACTCTCCATTAGGGAGAGTTCAACATTTGTCCCATTGTGTTCTCCTCTCGTCCCAGATACAATGGCTCCAACATGGGCATGCCTGAGGGTGATATTTCTGTCCCACATGGAGTTCTCACTCCACAGCTTTTCTCCCTAAAGCAACATCTCTTTCCAGGGCAAAGGGTCAGGATTGAACTTCAAATTCATGGGTTTATGGATGTTCCCTTCAAGGTGCATTGAATTAGATCTCCTGCTCAGGGCCAGCTTTTGCATTTGAATATCTATAGCCTAGCTTTGCCCTTCTACAGAGGAGCATCTAAAGCTCTAGAAGTCAAGGCTTGGCCTTCTCTGGGTGCTGTCCAAACAACCAGCCCAGGAAACGCTATGGAAATGTGTCTTCTTACTTTCTTAATCTGTAAACTTCAAAGAACACTTGGGGCGCGCGCAGGCTGCTTCCTGTCTTTCTCAGTCCTAGTTAAAAAACAAAACAGAACACGAACTATGCTCTAATAACTCTGCAGTCGGTGTCAGATGGCATATCAGTGCATGGTTTTTGGGACCTTAGACTGGACTCATTCTAGGGACTCCACGATGTTTATCCACATTCAGAAGTTTTAGTAAGGTTTTATAAAGAACTTAAAAGACCAGTAAAGTTTGGGACAGGGTCCCCCAAAACCTAACATTTTCTGCCAATGCTTCAGTACCAGGGGTAGCTTTAGCTCTAACCTGTCCCAGAGTGAAGAGTGCAAAGCTGGTCATGGATCGGTTAGTAAAACTGAATCATGGTTGGTTGACTTGATTGTCATTCTCTGGAAACTTGCCATGACTTGTGTTCCAGTCTCTTTAGGACTTTCAGCTGGGCCCTAAAGACTATGTGCTGTTAGAGTTGATGGCACACTTGGCCATGTTGTGTAAGGTTTTCTTCCACTGGATATCAATGCGTGTGAAACTCTTAGGATTACTGATCAACCCATGAGTATCTGGCTCAGTCACCCTGAGCTGCATTTGTTTCCTGGTCTCTGGATATGTTCATGTTTTCCTTTCTTTAGAAAGAAGCTTGGATGTCTCCATTGTGTTTCCTCGTGAACTTACACTCTGTCAATGTGAGGTGATGTTTCTTCCTGTGGGTCTGCCTATGCCTTCCTCTCTTTGATGTTGCACCCATGCCTGTGCCAATATGCACAGCTCTGTTGCCATAGCTGTCTCAGTATTTGCATATCCCTGTTCAACATACATGCCTCATGTTGCTTGTATTTGCTCTCTCTCTCTCTCTTTTTTTTTCTTTTCTTTTTTTTTTTTTTTTTTTTTTTTTTT